>NC_091153.1:11532430-11689930 GCF_040958095.1 Procambarus clarkii
AGCATGAGAATGTATTTTGAGGAATTAGAGTTTACCTGGAAATGTTCCCAAGCGCGTCAACACACGTGCGACCACACACCTGCAACCACACCCGCCGACGGCCGAGCGGCCAGCACGCTCGACTCCTGATCCTGTGGTCCCGGGTTCGATCCCGGGCGCTGGCGAGAAACAATAGGCAGAGTTTCTTTCACTCTATGTCCCTGTTACCAAGCAGTAAATAGGTACCTGGGAGTTAGTCAGCTGTCACGGGCTGCTTCCTGGGGTGTGTGTGTGTGTGTGTGTCGTGTGGGGGAAAAAATACTAGTAGTAGTAGTAGAAACAGTTGACTGACAGTTAAGAGGCGGTCCGAAAGAGTAGAGTTCAATCCCCGTAAGCTCAACTAGGTGAATACAACTAGGTGAATACACACACACACACACACACACACACACACACACATCCTCAACCCTCATGCTCTATCCTTTTCACATCATTCTCACTAACCCAAGTATCCAACACCTATCCCGTGAATTATCCGTCAGCCGCACCTCTTAGGCTCGACGCGCAGTGTCCCAAGTCCCACCCAACAAACACTGTCCCAAGTCCCACCCAACAAACACTGTCCCAAGTCCCACCCAACAAACACTGTCCCAAGTCCCACCCAACAAACACTGTCCTAAGTCCCACCCAACAAACACTGTCCCAAGTCCCACCCAACAAACACTGTCCCAAGTCCCACCCAACAAACACTGTCTCAAGTCCCACCCAACAAACACTGTCCCAAGTCCCACCCAACAAACACTGTCTCAAGTCCCACCCAACAAACACTGTCCCAAGTCCCACTCAACGCTCACTGTCCCAAGTCCCACACAACGCGCACTGTCCCAAGTCCCACTCAACGCGCACTGTCCCAAGTCCCACTCAACGTGCACTGTCCCAAGTCCCACTCAGCGCCCACTGTCCCAAGTCCCACCCAACGCGCATTGTCCCAAGTCCCACTCAACGCGCACTGTCCTAAGTCCCATTCAAAGCATACTGTCCCAAGTCTCACCCAACACCCACTGTCCCAAGTCCCACTCAAAGCACACTGTCCCAAGTCCCACCCAACACCCACTGTCCCAAGTCCCACTCAAAGCACACTGTCCCAAGTCCCACTCAACGCTCACTGTCCCAAGTCCCACACAACGCGCACTGTCCCAAGTCCCACTCAACGCGCACTGTCCCAAGTCCCACTCAACGTGCACTGTCCCAAGTCCCACTCAGCGCCCACTGTCCCAAGTCCCACCCAACGCGCATTGTCCCAAGTCCCACTCAACGCGCACTGTCCTAAGTCCCATTCAAAGCATACTGTCCCAAGTCTCACCCAACACCCACTGTCCCAAGTCCCACTCAAAGCACACTGTCCCAAGTCCCACCCAACACCCACTGTCCCAAGTCCCACTCAAAGCACACTGTCCCAAGTCCCACACAACGCGCACTGTCCCAAGTTCCACCCAACACGCACTGTCCCAAGTCCCACTCAACGCGCACTGTCCCAAGTCCCACTCAACGTGCACTGTCCCAAGTCCCACTCAGCGCCCACTGTCCCAAGTCCCACCCAACGCGCATTGTCCCAAGTCCCACTCAACGCGCACTGTCCCAAGTCCCACTCAACACGCACTGTCCCAAGTCCCACTCAACGCCCACTGTCCCAAGTCCCACCCAACAAACACTGTCCCAAGTCCCACTCAAAGCACACTGTCCCAAGTCCCACCCAACACCCACTGTCCCAAGTCCCACTCAAAGCACACTGTCCCAAGTCCCACTCAAAGCCCACTGTCCCATGACTTCTGCCCCCTGCTCTCTACCCCCCCCCCCCCCCACTAATTCTAATGTTAAGAGAGGAGATAATAATGAAAACCGAATAATCTGATACAATGGCGACCATTTGTGAGATGGTGAAGAGGGAACGCGGGTGAGTAATTAAATGGCATTATATTACTAGTTGAGGCACCCGGCGGTGCTCGGGTGCCTCAGTACAAGAACACTCAGAGAATATACCTCGCAGGTGTATAGGTGTATACAACGCTGCTCATACAACATACAAGATGGAGGTGGAACTGAACAACGTATATATATATATATATATATATATATATATATATATATATATATATATATATATATATATATATATATATATATATATATATATATATAATGTCTAACCATCGCTTGAAACTATACCTCGTGTATTTTGTGGTATTCGGCAATCTATTTAAAAAATCTACCAATATATTCTCAGTATTTACCATATTCTCAATCTAAACTCCTTAATTTGTATCCACAGTTTACTGCTTTTGTGTGTTTATGTACATTTAGTATCTTATAAATATCCTCCCTGTTAGACTGTCTCATTCAGTGGTATTCTTGGTGTTTCCCCTTCTTCTCTTCGCCCGTTTAGGGAATGTTAATTAAGCTTTTATAATCTCTCTCCTTAAGGAGGTTGTAAATGCCGGGGATTAACTTTACCTTCCTTCTCTGCGTGGACTTATAAGGACAGAGTTCAATAATGCAAGACTATAACTTACAATAAGTGTCTGATCGACATTCTCTTGCACGTATTGCAAATAATTATTCATTGCTTCCTTAGCTTAAATTCCTACTATGATGAATCTCAGGTCTTCATTTTAAGATCACAGCTCACTTTTTTGTTATCATTTTTGCCGTGATATTTTTATGCGAGCCTTAGTCTTTCTAACAATAGTGCTTTCCAGTCATAACTACCCTTCCTTCTTATATCGGGTCAAGATCCTTGAAGATGCCGACCAATCGACATCAAACAACACGTGTCAGTGATTCCTGTGGCGCCTGTGGAGTCGTAGGGCACAAAATGAATGACAACAATCGTAAATTAGTAAAGAGACTTAAAATAAAGCCTGGTATTCACTCCGTGGTTCCCACTCTTAGTACCATTTACAAATTCAGACACGTCTAATTCAGATATCTGTTCCTGTTCTGTGCGTCGGTAGCCCTCCGTGTTGGGGGATTATACGAGGCGTTGGAGGATTATACGAGGCGTTGGGGGATTATACGAGGCTTTGGGGGATTATACGAGGCCTTGGGGGATTATACGAGGCCTTGGGGGATTATACGAGGCGTTGGGGGATTATACGAGGCCTTGGGGGATTATACGAGGCGTTGGGGGATTATACGAGGCGTTGGGAGATTATACGAGGCCTTGGGGGATAATTTGAGGCGTTGGGGGATTATACGAGGTGTTGAGGGATTATACGAGGCGTTGGGGGATTATACGAGGCGTTGGGGGGATTATACGAGGCGTTGAGGGATTATTCGAGAGGTTGGAGGATTATTCTTGGCGTTATGGGTTATTCGGGGCGTTGGGAGATTATACGAGGCGTTGGGGGATTATACGAGGCCTTTGGGGGATTATACGAGACCTTGGGGATTATACGAGGCCTTGGGGGATTATACGAGGAGTTGGGGGATTATACGAGGCGTTCAGGGATTATACGAGGCGTTGGGAGGATTATACGAGGCATTGGGGGTTTATACGAGGCGTTGAGGGATTATATGAGGCGTTGGGAGGATTATACGAGGCGTTGGGGGATTATACGAGGCGTTGGAGGATTATACGAGGCGTTGGGGGGATTACACGAGGCGTTGGGGGATTATACGAGGCGTTGGGGGATTATACAAGGCCTTGGGGGTTTATACGAGGCGTTGGGGGGATTTCACGAAGCGTTGGGGGATTATACGAGGCGTTCGGGGTATTATACGAGGCATTGAAGGATTATACCAGGCGTTGGGAGATTATACGAGGCGTTGGGGGATTATACAAGGCATAGGGGGATTATACGAGACGTTGGGGGGATTATACGAGGCGTTGGGGGGATTTCACGAAGCGTTGGGGAAATTATACGAGGCGTTGGGGGATTATACGAGGCCTTGGGGGATTATACAAGGCGTTAAGGAATTATACGAGGCTTTGGGGGATTATACGAGGCGTTAAGGAATTATACGAGGCGTTGGGGTATTATACGAGGCGTTAAGGGATTATACGAGGCGTTGGGAGATTATACGAGGCATTGGGGGATTATACAAGGCGTTGGGAGGATTATACAAAGCATTGGGATTATACGCGGTGTTGGGGGATTATAAGAAGTGTTGGTAGATAATACGATTAATTGGGGGATTATATAAATCGGGTGGGATTATACGAGTCGTGTGGGGATTATACATGAATATAAGACGTGATTCGTGAGGGATTACGGGCTATTCATGCCCGTGCCAACTCTTGGGTAGCTTAATCTTCATCAGTCAATCAGTATGAGGGAGGTGAGGCACCTTGTGAGGCACCTTGTGAGGCACCTTGTGAGGCACCTTGTGAGGCACCTTGTGAGGCATCTTGTGAAGCACCTTGTGAGGCACCTTGTGAGGCACCTTGTGAGGCACCTTGTGAGGCATCTTGTGAAGCACCTTGTGAGGCACCTTGTGAAAACCTTGTGAGGCCCCTTGTGAGGCACCTTGTGAGGCACCTTGTGAGGCACCTTGTGAAGCACCTTGTGAGGCACCTTGTGAGGCACCTTGTGAGGCACCTTGTGAGGCACCTTGTGAGGCATCTTGTGAGGCACCTTGTGAGGCATCTTGTGAGGCACCTTGTGAGGCACCTTGTGAGGCATCTTGTGAGGCACCTTGTGAGGCACCTTGTGAGGCATCTTATGAGGCACCTTGTGAGGCACCTTGTGAGGCATCTTGTGAGGCCCCTTGTGAGGCACCTTGTGAGGCACCTTGTGAGGCATCTTGTGAGGCACCTTGTGAGGCACCTTGTGAGGCATCTTGTGAGGCCCCTTGTGAGGCACCTTGTGAGGCACCTTGTGAGGCACCATGTGAGGCACCTTGTGAGGCACCTTGTGAGGCACCTTGTGAGGCATCTTGTGAGGCACCTTGTGAGGCACTTTGTGAGGCACCTTGTGATGCCCCTTGTGAGGCCCCTTGTGAGGCACCTTGTGAGTCACCTTGTGAGGCACCTTGTGATGCCCCTTGTGAGGCACCTTGTGAGGCACCTTGTGAGGCACCTTGTGAGGCATCTTGTGAGGCACCTTGTGAGGCACCTTGTGAGGCACCTTGTGAGGCACCTTGTGAGGCACCTTGTGAGGCAGGAGGGCTGCCTGCCCGCGCCTGTAGCCCCGGCGGACATCTAATACGTCACATTTTGAACGGTTTCGACCAGTTCGTTAAGAATAATTATTTATGTGTACAAATTCAATCACCGTAATATCATTATCCTAATTCACTGTGTGTCACGAACCCGGATCCAGCGTCCGAGCAAGGAGCAGTAACAACTACGCCATCTGTGGGTCAGCTCCCGAAACCCCCGCCAAACGAACGACGACACCGGATGTGGACGGCGAATATCGGCCACAAGGGCCAGTTTCCAGTCTGGTTCAGCGCTCAACACCGCCGCTCCTGACCTCTGGTGAGGTGGTGCTCCGACGACAGCGCCATCTATGGACTGGATACGTCAGGTGTGTGTGTCTGAGGCTGTAAGTGTGGTGTTTTAGTGTCCCTGTTATTGATGACGTGTCTGTTTACAGAGCCGACCTGGGACCACTGTGTTGAAGGTGAAGTCAGTCTACCCGAGGCAGCCAGTCTCCATCCAGTGAAGTTTGCTGCAGCTGTCGTGACGTCGTCCCCCCGGAAGAACACTGTGGTGTGTTAAGCCTGCCAGTGGAGTGGCAGTGGAAGGATTTACCCGGGACCGACGGTTGGAGACGATAATCCACTGGGGTATTGAGGACAGGAGGGTGATTGGTGATATCACACGAGACTCCTGTCTAGGGCATACCCCTTATATCGTTCGTGGAGTGGCCGTACCAGCCTTGGTGGCTCTGTACCTGCCAGCAGACCTGCTGGACGTGTGGTTGACGGCCTCCACGACGGTGCCCCCAGTGGACCTGCGTTTTGGCTGACCTGTGGCCAGGGTAGGCTCGGCGTTCCAGAAGACACGTCTTGAGGCCACGAAGAAAGCACCGCGGACTCAGCACCTTGCTTCTTAATCAAGAGTCTTCAGCAGAAGACTAGATTGTGCACGATCCCCTTTGCAAAGTGTTAATACCCCCCCCCTTTTGTGTACTCTTTTATTATATATATTTAAACGGTGATGGTGAACATTATATTATATTAAGTTCTTAGCTTTCTTTCCCTACTCCCTTTAAGTTACTTGCGTCACGGATCTCATCTCTTGATAGCCACTACTGGCTTGGGAACGGATACATATATCTTCCTCTAACAACATCAGAGTGAGAACCCCGTTGCGTCCCGAGAGGGCCGTAACATAATTGGCATCCCCAGCGGGATCCGTCCCCTTGTTAAGTATGTTTGACAGGGGTGGTGAAGTGGCGTAATCCCTGTATATAATTCCCCCTGTGTGCGACGGTTGTGACGTTATACGTCCTGTGAGGTGCCCGAAGTGATTACGTGCAATATTGGCAAGTGCAGTGTTTGGTGCGATAAAGTGCAATATTGGCGTAGAACAGTGCTCGGTGTGTTAAGTGCTAACGTGTATGCAGTGTTAAGTGCTAGTGGAGTATTCCATCTGTGACAATGGCAGAAAAAGCTACCATCGATGATCTGGACGATGTTCAGGCTTTTCTGAACAGAGTGGACTGTCTTGCCAGATTAAAGTATCTGAGCAAACCAGAGCTTGTACTAGTGAGCGCCTACCTGGAGATCAAGATCCGTGCCAGTGATTCCCGTGTGGAGATCTTGTCCAAGGTTCACCGGCACCTGAAGGCAGAAGAGAAACAGGAAGGCGAGACTCCTAGTACAAAGGAAGGTGAGGAAATAGCTTCCACGGAAAAGGAAGATAAGGGCAGCGACATTGATAGTGATGCAGGTGAGCTTAATATCAGCTTCCTAACTGTCAAGATGCGTGCCTTGGAAATCAATCGAGAAATTGAATGGAAGAAATTAGAAATGGAACGAGAGAGACAAGATAAAGAAATGGAGATGAAAGAAAAAGAATTGGCGATGAGGCGTTTAGAATTAGAGAGAGAAGAAAGAAGAGAAGAACGAGAAAGAGAAGAGAAAAGAGAGAGAGAAGAACGAGAAAGAGAAGAGAAAAGAGAGAGAGAAGAACGAGAAAGAGAAGAGAAAAGAGAGAGAGAAGAACGAGAAAGAGAAAAGAGAGAGAGAAGAACGAGAAAGAGAAGAAAAAGAAAGACAGAGACAACATGAACTAGAAGTATTACGACTAGGCGCTGGACAGAGACAAACTGGAGTAAGCGGTTTCGATCCGGTAAGGAATATCAAGATGGTCCCCAAATTCAACGAGAGAGAAGTTTCGAAGTTCTTCGCAGCCTTCGAGAAAGTCGCTGCCTCTTTGGAGTGGCCAAGGGAGAATTGGGCCATCATGATACAGTCAGTCCTGACTGGGAAGGCCCAAATCGCCTACTCTACGTTATCCCTTGACGACTCCGGCGATTACGATATGGTGAAGAAAGTGGTGCTCATGGCGTACCAATTGGTACCTGAGGCATATAGGCAAAAGTTCCGAAACCTGAAGAAGACCTCGGAGCACACTTTCACCGAATTCGCCACAATCAAGGAGCGACTTTTTCAAGAATGGTGCGCCTCTCGGAAGGTGGAGACCAAGGAAGACCTCGAGCAGCTGATTCTGCTCGAGGACTTCAAGGATTGTTTGTCTGTAGACCTGAAGACGTACTTAGAGGAACAGCAGGTAGAGACCTTGAGTGCAGCAGCCACCATGGCTGAAGAGTATATCCTGACTCATAGGCCGTCTGCTAAGTACGTCCCAAGGAATTACCAGCGCCGGTTCGACAGACCAGATGAAGAAGAAAGACCCGTCCCACAAAGTGCTAAGAAGACGCCCCCAAGTAGCCCCCGAAGAACAAGTCCTAGCAGTCCGAAACACCGGAGCCCGAGGAGGAATATGGTGTGCTGGACTTGTGGGCAGAAAGGGCATATAGCTGCTAGGTGCCGAGGCAGAAGAGGTGGCAGCGCACGTAGGGAGGTGATGATGATGAGCTGTGTTACACCACCAGTAGGAAACCAGTCTGCGACGACGCAGGAAGGACCAAGTTTGTTGGCCCCTCACACTTCAACCGGGTATGTAACGAGTGATCATACTGGTACATCAGTTGTAGTGCTCAGAGATAGTGGAGCAGCCCAGTCCCTGATCGTGAAGAGCTCGTTACCCGAGGGAGTAAGTGTGGATGGGCGACAAAAGGTTGTCCTGGTTGGGTTTCCTAGGACGCAGTACATCGCCCCCTTAGTGCCAGTACATCTTGACTCGCCTTATTTCAGCGGCACATGTGAGTTGGCAGTAGTCGATACCCTCCCTGTGGCTGGGATTGACGTGATACTAGCCAACGACTTGGTGACAGATTGGAGCATCAATCTTCCCAAGGTTGCGGACGAGTCTACCGGAACAGCACGGTCTGAGGTAACAGGCAATGGTAATGTCCTGGTAAGGACATACCCGGATTTGAACATGTCTAATTTGTCCTCTCCCCCGCAGATCGACAGTTATTTAGCAGTGTCTCCTGATTCTCTCGACAAGGAACATGAGGTTACGATGGCAGAAGTACCTGAGCTAGAAAAGAGGCCTTGTGTGCAGACACCCACGGATACCAAAGAGTCTGGAGCGAAGGCTGAGGTGTGCTTGCGGTATGGCAAGTTACAGCGTGTAGTGGACCAGCCAGAGATTCCCCAGACGTCAGAGGTATGTGAGGTGTGTTCAAAAGGTCTAGTGCCCTCTTCTGTCCAAGCCAGGCTAGTGGATGGTGCCGGCTATGGACATGACAAGCTCAGGAAACTTATCCCTCGACTTACCAAATGTTTCCTATCGGTATTTTGTTTTGTTCTCCTATCTGCTCTCTGTGTTCTCAGTAAGGATCAGTGGACGACCCGAAGGATGATGGCTCCCGTGAACATCGAGAAGAGGTCCCAGGGATTGGAGAGTTGTACTGCAAGTGTTGCAGTTGAAGAAGGGACCTGGGAGGTAATAGATGATACAGGAGGTACGACATGTGATAATGTGAGTGACTGTTTCCGACAGGTTGACACCCCCCGCGTGACTGCTGAGCCTCAACACAGCGTTATGCGGAACGTTGGTCGACCTGACGGTGGCAGAGTGAATGCCATCTGCGACATACAAACAGCCCCGTTGAGACTAGGAGTGGACCTAGTAGGGTATGCCGTAAGTATTGACTTACCCACTGTCGCGATCACTCTGAATTATCTGACCCCTGTATTCCAGGTTCCTGTCTCCCTGAAGGACCACCGGATCGGTACTAGACATACCGTCTGTGGTCAGCCATCATCGGTGCCACGACATAAGGAAGTGTCGAGTCACCCCAAATCGTGTCGAGACCAATCCTTACTCGAGAGGTGTGAGATGATGTCCCTGCTTGACATCGCAGTGAAGACGTGGAAGATTACGTCAGGCAGATCATTGCCTTCCATTTTCAAGCTCTCTTTGTGCCAGAGTTTCTCGGTAGAAAAATTCCGTGGACAAGACAGCCTCATCTCTCCAGTTCATAGTATAAGTAAGTCCATTTGGAGTTGTGTCGCCCTGCTAATTTGGTTTGTGTTTCTTTTTATAGAACCCCAAACCAAATTCCTTTTGGTGGGGAGGTGTCACGAACCCGGATCCAGCGTCCGAGCAAGGAGCAGTAACAACTACGCCATCTGTGGGTCAGCTCCCGAAACCCCCGCCAAACGAACGACGACACCGGATGTGGACGGCGAATATCGGCCACAAGGGCCAGTTTCCAGTCTGGTTCAGCGCTCAACACCGCCGCTCCTGACCTCTGGTGAGGTGGTGCTCCGACGACAGCGCCATCTATGGACTGGATACGTCAGGTGTGTGTGTCTGAGGCTGTAAGTGTGGTGTTTTAGTGTCCCTGTTATTGATGACGTGTCTGTTTACAGAGCCGACCTGGGACCACTGTGTTGAAGGTGAAGTCAGTCTACCCGAGGCAGCCAGTCTCCATCCAGTGAAGTTTGCTGCAGCTGTCGTGACGTCGTCCCCCCGGAAGAACACTGTGGTGTGTTAAGCCTGCCAGTGGAGTGGAAGGATTTACCCGGGACCGACGGTTGGAGACGATAATCCACTGGGGTATTGAGGACAGGAGGGTGATTGGTGATATCACGAGACTCCTGTCTAGGGCATACCCCTTATATCGTTCGTGGAGTGGCCGTACCAGCCTTGGTGGCTCTGTACCTGCCAGCAGACCTGCTGGACGTGTGGTTGACGGCCTCCACGACGGTGCCCCCAGTGGACCTGCGTTTTGGCTGACCTGTGGCCAGGGTAGGCTCGGCGTTCCAGAAGACACGTCTTGAGGCCACGAAGAAAGCACCGCGGACTCAGCACCTTGCTTCTTAATCAAGAGTCTTCAGCAGAAGACTAGATTGTGCACGATCCCCTTTGCAAAGTGTTAATACCCCCCCCCTTTTGTGTACTCTTTTATTATATATATTTAAACGGTGATGGTGAACATTATATTATATTAAGTTCTTAGCTTTCTTTCCCTACTCCCTTTAAGTTACTTGCGTCACGGATCTCATCCCTTGATAGCCACTACTGGCTTGGGAACGGATACATATATCTTCCTCTAACAACATCAGAGTGAGAACCCCGTTGCGTCCCGAGAGGGCCGTAACACTGTGGCGTGGGGCCAGGGAGCCAGGGTATATGTACTTGTTAGGCTTATATCGAGGTGCCCCTCCTGGGTGCCTATTTACTGCTAGGTGAACAGTTGCATTAGGTGATAGGAAACGCGCCTGGTCGTTTCCGTACCGCCCGGGACTCGATCCCCGAATTTCTGATTATAAGTCCAGAACGAACCCGACTGTGCTACCGGGGGGGGGGGGACGGTTTCTGCGCATCGGCATAGAAACGATTAGGCAGAAACTTTTCTGGATAGACATTTAACAGCTGGATTATTTTACGGATTGACATAGGTAGAGGACGGGCTGCTAATCTCGAGTCGTCCAGCACCGGAGTCCCAAATCCAAATCCTGTGAGATTATTCTCCTGACATAATTCGAAGCCAATTGTTAATCCCCTGTGTGAAGAGCTTCGGCTCTCAGAATCGTCCCGTTATAGAGACTTAGTCCACCATTGAATGGAGTCACGGGCAGTATATCCTCTTATCTTTTACGGTCTCTCTGAAACTAAGAGAAATATGTCGCTTCCCATCTCCCAGCAGCCTGTCATAATACACTTAGTTGCATCGCTTCTTGCTGATTGGTGTGATGTTTCTGGAAGTAATTCCCCAGGAGGAGTACCGGACACTCCATAATTTTATCATTCTTACAGACTAGAGTACAGAATTTTGAATTGAACTATCAGGGAGAAGAGCCAAGCCATTACGACTATATAGCACTTGGAAGGGGTCAGGATAAGGAATTTGGGATGGGTTGAGGGGAAGGAATGGTGCCCAACCACTTAGACGGTCGGGAATTAAACGCCGACCTGCATGAAGCGATACGAGTACAGAGAAAATGTTGATTATTGGTTTGGAGAAACATTTAGCAATGGAAAATATAATTTACTATTCAATTATATGATAAATTCTCATCGTTATCATAATGTGAAAGTTGTACAATATGTGTACATCTATAGTTCCAAAGAAAAGAGTACATTTACACTGCTAATGTATTTCATAAAAACATTACACTTGCACACACTTGTGTTCCAAGCGAACAAATGTAATACATTTAGTAGCAGGACGGTATTGTGATATTACGAAAGCGAGACGTGTCAAAATATCGAGAAATAAATGGGTATTGTAAACCTTGGTATTTGTCAGCATTTTAAATAATTTATGTTTGTTTTCTTCGCCGGATTTGCCAATAGGTCATATGGTTGTGATCATGTCTTACCCGTGTCTCGGTATTTGTTATTAACGTGGAGGCTGCGACCATTGTTGAGATGTGACAGTAGTTCATCTGGTCGCTGGAACCATCCATACAGTTCATCTCATCGCTGGAACCATCCATGCAGTTCATCTCATCGCTGGAACCATCCATACAGTTCATCACAACGCTGGAACCATCCATACAGTTCATCTCAACGCTAGAACCATCCATACAGTTCATCTCATCGCTGGAACCATCCATACAGTTCATCTCAACGCTAGAACCATCCATACAGCTCATCTGGTCGCTGGAACCATCCATACAGTTCATCTCATCGCTGGAACCATCCATACAGCTCATCTGGTCGCTGGAACCATCCATACAGTTCATCTCATCGCTGGAACCATCCATACAGTTCATCTCATCGCTGGAACCATCCATACAGTTCATCTCAAGGCTGGAACCATCCATACAGTTCATCACAACGCTGGAACCATCCATACAGTTCATCTCATCGCTGGAACCATTCATACAATTCATCACAACGCTGGAACCATCCATACAGTTCATCTCAACGCTGGAACCATCCATACAGTTCATCTCATCGCTGGAACCATCCATACAGTTTATCTCATCGCTGGAACCATTCATACAGTTCATCACATCGCAGGAACCATCCATACAGGTCATCTCAACGCTAGAACCATCCATACAGTTCATCTCATCGCTGGAACCATCCATACAGTTCATCTCAACGCTGGAACCATCCATGCAGTTCATCTCATCGCTGGAACCATCCATACAGGTCATCTCATCGCTGGAACCATCCATACAGGTCATCTCAACGCTAGAACCATCCATACAGTTCATCTCAACGCTGGAACCATCCATGCAGTTCATCTCATCGCTGGAACCATCCATACAGGTCATCTCATCGCTGGAACCATCCATGCAGTTCATCTCATCGCTGGAACCATCCATGCAGTTCATCTCATCGCTGGAACCATCCATACAGGTCATCTCATCGCTGGAACCATCCATACAGGTCATCTCAACGCTAGAACCATCCATACAATTCATCTCAACGCTAGAACCATCCATACAGTTCATCTCATCGCTGGAACCATCCATGCAGTTCATCTCATCGCTGGAACCATCCATACAGGTCATCTCAACGCTAGAACCATCCATACAGTTCATCTCATCGCTGGAACCATCCATACAGTTCATCTCATCGCTGGAACCATCCATACAGTTCATCACAACGCTGGAACCATCTATACAGTTCATCTCAACGCTGGAACCATCCATACAGTTCATCTCATCGCTGGAACCATCCATACAGTTCATATGGTCGCTGGAACCATCCATACAGTTCATATGGTCGCTGGAACCATCCATACAGTTCACCTCTCTAAACACTTGAAGCAACTCTCACATCCAACACATACGATTAATTCATCACACAGCTATCACATACACGTAAACATGAGAGCCAGAACAACTCACTTCCAGATTTTGCTGAGTAAGTACAAAGTCAAGTTGGTTCATCGCGTTACGAACCCATTGTGTCGTAGTGAGGGATTATCTTATCTTGAGGTTATCTTGAGATGATTTCGGGGCTTAGTGTCCCCGCGGCCCGGTCTTGGACCAGGCCCCCACTCCCAGGAAGCAGCCCGTAGCAGCTGTCTAACTCCCAGGTACCTATTTACTGCTAGGTAACAGGGAGGGGCATCAGGGTGAAGGAAACATTTTGCCTATTTGTCTCTGCCTCCACCGGGGATCGAACCCAGAACTCAGGGACTACGAATCCGAAGCGCTGTCCACCCAGCTGTCAGGCGTTATGGGTACGAAAAACATCATCTGTCTCAGATGTTAGTTAACATCCTGTCTCAGCATTTTAAAACATATCTAGAAATTTGATTGAGGTAATTAGCATACTATAATTTGTTTAGGATTTGCTGCTAATTAACATAAGAATTTGTCAAGGATTTTATCCACGAATGAATGATTAGAGTTGATAAGTGCAGTTGTTTAATTGTGAATAATCAACTGCTTTCGGTGAAATGTAGCGTCTTTACGAATATTCCTTCATAAAAGTCTACTTTATGAAGGAATGTTCCTTATATATGTTCAGTCAATTCGCATCCCAAACGACCGTTAATTTCTCCACCGGATAGTCAGCAGTTATAATGCCTTCTCCACAAAGGTTAAGGACCCACCAAGGTGTCCTCCGCCATATATTGTCTGGCATATATTTACAAACTAAATTTTTGCTGGTTAATTTTACTTTTAAGTATAATAGTATACGCAGCTAACCCGAGTGCCTCTTCTCTATCCCTCCAGACCCCGCTCCCATGATCCCCGTCTCCCACGACCCCCCTCTCCCCCGCGAACCAGCGCCTCTAAACCCCTTCTCCATCAAATCCTGGTCCCCTTAAACCCGCTCTCCCTCTCCATGGAGCTCCTCCCAGCCCTCTCAACCCCTCTCCAACCCACCCTCGCCAGGAAGACCATTGCTGGGGTTTTGAGCTCTAAGGTGTGTGTGTGTCTCGCGTTTCGATGTTTGTGGCTTCCCCAACAATAGACACCCACATTAACGATCTCCTCCCGCACTCTCGAGAGGGGTTGGGGGGGGGGGCATCACCTCCGCCCCCCACCATTCCCCTTGCAACCCCCAGCAACCCCCAGTAACCCCCAGCAACCCCCAGCAACCCCCAGCAACCCCCAGTAACCCCCAGCAACCCCCAGCAACCCCCAGCAACCCCCAGCAACCCCCAGTAACCCCCAGCAACCCCCAGCAACCCCCAGTAACCCCCTGCAACCCCCAGCAACCCCCATCATCGTCTTCCAGCGTTGCCTAAGGTTTCCATCAGCGAGTATAGTTGCTGTTTTCGATTTCCATGAGATTAAAATAGAAGTAAATTGACGTTAACTTAAGAGAGAGGATAGAATGGCCAAAAATGTAACAAAAATGTTCTTCAGGTCCAGTATACATGTTTTTCAGGTCCAGTATACATGTTCTTCAGGTCCAGTATACATGTTCTTCAGGTCCAGTATACATGCTCTTCAGGTCCAGTATACATGTTCTTCAGGTCCAGTATACAAGTTCTTCAGGTCCAGTATACATGCTCTTCAGGTCCAGTATACATGTTCTTCAGGTCCAGTATACATGCTCTTCAGGTCCAGTATACATGTTCTTCAGGTCCAGTATACATGTTCTTCATGTCCAGTATACATGTTCTTCAGGTCCAGTATACATGTTCTTCAGGTTCAGTATACATGTTCTTCAGGTCCAGTATACATGTTCTTCAGGTCCAGTATACATGTTCTTCAGGTCCAGTATACATGTTCTTCAGGTCCAGTATACATGTTCTTCAGGTCCAGTATACATGTTCTTCAGGTCCAGTATACATGTTCTTCAGGTCCAGTATATCATGCTGACAGTACTTGTTCACATGGTGCAAGCAAGCTGTCCACAATGGTCAGCTGGGGGAGACAAACTCTCCACAATGGTCAGCTGGGGGAGACAAACTCTCCACAATGGTCAGCTGGGGGAGACAAACTCTCCACAATGGTCAGCTGGTGGAGACAAACCCTCCACAATGGTCAGCTGGTGGAGACAAACCCTCCACAATGGTCAGCTGGGGGAGACAAACTCTCCACAATGGTCAGCTGGGGGAGACAAACTCTCCACAATGGTCAGCTGGTGGAGACAAACTCTCCACAATGGTCAGCTGGTGGAGACAAACCCTCCACAATGGTCAGCTGGTGGAGACAAACCCTCCACAATGGTCAGCTGGTGGAGACAAACTCTCCACAATGGTCAGCTGGGGGAGACAAACTCTCCACAATGGTCAGCTGGGGGAGACAAACTCTCCACAATGGTCAGCTGGTGGAGACAAACCCTCCACAATGGTCAGCTACAAACAGGTCATTATGGCCAACTGGTGCCAGCAAACTGTCCAGGACAACCAGGTAATACAAACTGTCCAGTATGGTCAGCTGGTACAAACAAGGACTATACCCAAAAGGTTCGGCTCCGTGAACAAGTGGCAAAAGAACGCCAATGACGGTCAGTTGGTGCAAACAATGGCCGGTTGTCTGGGAAAACTTGGAGAAGAAAATTCGGGTTTGTTGTCCCTTTCACCGTCGACTTTCACTCCCAGAATGTGACCGTCTGTGATAAAAAAAGAAAGTTTACCTTTCGTGCTTCATACGCTTCCCCACACCCTCTCACACACTCTCTCTCTCTCTCTCTCTCTCTCTCTCTCTCTCTCTCTCTCTCTCTCTCTCTCTCTCTCTCTCTCTCTCTCTCTCTCTCTCTCTCTCTCTCTCTTTCTCTTTCTCTCTCTCTCTCTCTCTTTCTCTCTCTCTCTCTGTTTGTCTCTCTCTCTCTCTCTCTCTCTCTCTCTCTCTCTCTCTCTCTCTCTCTCTCTCTCTCTCTCTCTCTCTCTCCTTCGCTCGACGAAGACAAGAACTCGGTCGCAGAAAATCTGAGGAAAAATGCTCACGCTCGGCAATGAACTGGAAGAGAAGAAATGCCAGGAAGGCAGCCAGGTGGAAGTTGTGGCTGGGGTGAGCCTCCTACAGCACTTGTACCACACCACACAGCCCTTGTACCACACCACACAGCCCTTGTACCACACCACACAGCCCTTGTCCCACACCACACAGCCCTTGTGCCACACCACACAGCCCTTGTCCCACACCACACAGCCCTTGCACCACACCACACAGCCCTTGTACCACACCACACAGCCCTTGTCCCACACCACACAGCCCTTGTACCACACCACACAGCCCTTGTACCACACCACACAGCCCTTGTACCACACCACACAGCCCTTGTACCACACCACACAGTCCTTGTACCACACCACACAGCCCTTGCACCACACCACACAGCCCTTGTCCCACACCACACAGCCCTTGTACCACACCACACAGCCCTTGTACCACACCACACAGCCCTTGTCCCACACCACACAGCCCTTGTACCACACCACACAGCCCTTGTCCCACACCACACAGCCCTTGCACCACACCACACAGCCCTTGTACCACACCACACAGCCCTTGTACCACACCACACAGCCCTTGTACCACACCACACAGCCCTTGTCCCACACCACACAGCCCTTGTACCACACCACACAGCCCTTGTACCACACCACACAGCCCTTGTACCACACCACACAGTCCTTGTACCACACCACACAGCCCTTGTACCACACCACACAGCCCTTGTACCACACCACACAGCCCTTGTCCCACACCACACAGCCCTTGTACCACACCACACAGCCCTTGTACCACACCACACAGCCCTTGTACCACACCACACAGCCCTTGTCCCACACCACACAGCCCTTGTACCACACCACACAGCCCTTGTCCCACACCACACAGCCCTTGTATCACACCACACAGCCCTTGTACCACACCACACAGCCCTTGTACCACACCACACAGCCCTTGCACCACACCACACAGTATAAACACATATCCACTTATATGTATGTAATATAAAGTATATATGGATATATAAAGTATGTCCACATATACGTTGCTCTATTAAGATACACAAATTTATACGTAACTTAGAGTGAATTCATCCTCTATAGGGTCAGAGGTTGAGCATGACATCATGTACCATCAGTAGAGAGGGCAGGCCACATAGAGCGGTGAGGTATATAGAGCCTCAGCTTCGTTACCCTTTTATTGCTCTAATGCGGAAAATATCTTGGCACACGTCCACCTCCGCGCTCTTCTGGAGCAAGAAATATAATCATTGCGGATCGCGTTGTGGGTCGTGTTGTGGGTCGCGTTGTGGGTCGTGTTGTTGCATTGCGGGTTACATTGCGGGTGTGCTCTCGTCTGTCTCACTTGACGTCCGGGTCGCTGCCGCTGTTATTTTGCTCGTCAGCGACCATAATAGCTCCTGCCGGAGGGAGGCTGTGGGACACCTTTTATGGATCTCATAAAATGCCGCCAACTTCCCACGACGTGCTTGACAAGTGATCCCACGTGACAGGTGCGCACCGACGTGCTTGACAAGTGACACCACATGACCGACGTGCTTGACAAGTGACCCCACATGACCGACATGCTTGACAAGTGACACGACAGGACTGACATGCACCGCACATTGGTGGAGGTTGTCGCAAGGAATGGAATTTGATGCTGAGTAAAACTTAGCTTATATTTTTCCAGAGTCAGGTGACATATATCTGGCAGTGAGTGTGTTTGCATGTACCTGGGAGGGAGCCATCTATTGTACCTGGGAGTTAGACGAAGGACCCATCTATTGTACCTGGGAGTTTGACGGAACGACCCATCTATTGTACCTATGAGTTGGCCTTCAATGATGCATATACAGACGATGAGTCACAATAACGTGGCTGAAGATATGATGACCAGACCACACACCAGAAGATGAGGATACGACGACGTTTCGGTCCGTCCTGGACCATCAACTTGATAATGGTCCAGGATGGACCGAAACATCGTCATCTCCTCATCTTCAATGAAGCATTCCATTACAACGATACAAATTTACAACTTGCCATAAATTTATATATTTATCAATAATTATAACAACCAAAAATAAAACGTGTTGCAAACTTTTATTTTTAATGACTATGCATTACATCGTCAGTTTTATGAATAATTATATTAATTAGAGAAATATATTAAAATAAATTACGTTATAGTATACAACATCAGAGCTGCACCAGGTAGCCAGTCAACAGTACGTCTCCTTATGTCTCCCAACATCAACTTACTGGGTAACATAATTGAGGTGGGATCACTGGATTGTTTCCAGCGTAGGTTATACATGTATATGAGCTTGGGAGGATATAAATCAGAGCTGCCTCGTATGGACCAATAGGCTCTCTGCAGTTTCCTTCATTCTTAAGTTATGACTAGATTTATTGAATACAACGTCATCCTCACCTTCTTAAATGATTGCATGTATAAGAAAGTTCATTATTTGAACACATATTAATATGAAATAGACGTATGGTCAGAGTGTGATATATATATATATATATATATATATATATATATATATATATATATATATATATATATATATATATATATATATATATATATTTACGTCTAATAGTAAATTCTAGCATAGAATTATTAAACAATTATATATGTGTCCTTGTGCAGATCCTGTGGTTCTTCTAGACCAAGTAAGTCACGCCGCCAGGGACCACTACACTGTTCTTCATCTCCACAGGTAAGTGGCGCAGTGTTGTATAGGACCTGCAACTCCCGGTGAGTGGAGACGGACGGGAGTTGTTTTTGCCAACCCATTGTTGGCAACCCGCAAATAGTCTCAGGCTCTAGGTCCTGTCAAGCATAAGAGTTATTAAATATTAAACAGGAAAAGACGTCCTGTTTAATGTTTAATAACAAGATAGGACAGTTGATTAAACAGGACGTCTAGCATGGCCTGCAGCGTAGACCACTGTTGTGTGAGACGGAAGAGGCATTGTTTGAAGCAGTTTTGTGTCACTGAGTAACTCTAAATGGACAGGAGAAAATTACGACGGCGTGGGAATTTCCTCAATGAAGAAGGAGTTCGGTGATGTCCTCAGTGACCAATGAGGGCGTGACGTGACGTGAGCAAAGGCTCTGTGATTGGTGGAAGACGTCACTTGCAAGTGGGAGGTTGGAGAGGTCACACGCTTGATTCCAATTGTTTCGCATTCTGTCTTGTGTCGCTACTCAGGGAAAGGCACAGTTCTAGTGTCTTGGTGAAGGAAGTACCGTGAACTGTGACAGAGACAAGTTCTGGCAGGCAGAAGAGGGCGGTTACGGTGTCAGCCTCGAGGTATTAGGAGCGACAATACGACACAAGTGAGGGCGAGTGGGCCTCGTAAACTTAGTTGTAAACCTTAAAGAAGTTTGTCGTATGTGAGGACCCGGTGACAGGTGAACCACGGTGGGCGCCTGTGTCTGAACCTCACACTCAAGTCAGGAAAGGAAAAAATTCGACAGTGGCAGTCGAGAGAAGATTTATGGGCGACCTGTAAGATGGTAAACATCAGGCGCCATCTTGTTTTCTAGAGACATGCGACATGGCAAAGTTTTTCACTAAGTCTTTGGTTTGTTGTGTACAGTGAAAAGTGCTCAGTGATTTATAGTGATGCTTAGAGACCTTAATTAGTCATGTATATAGTGATTATGAAGTAATAATTGAGAATTGAGAGATAATAACATCATAGAGGCGAGAGCGACGTATGCTCACTCGGTGGTGGTTGGTGCTCAACTGATTGAGCCTGACTGTGGGAAGGAGGAGTTGAATGTGGCCTCGCCCGGAAGCGGGGAAGTCCACTTCGCAGTTGGCGGGGACTGCCAGATACCGCCAGCAGAGACATGTGGAGACGTTATAAAAGAGCTTTATTGAAGTTATTTTCTAGTTATTTGTGGTGGAAAATTATTTTTGTTATGTGTAGAATAGTGGAAGTTGAGAAGAGTTCTGAGAAGAGTTAATGGTTCAACTGCTGACCTGTAAGAGAATTATTCGCTAGGGGGCTGGAGATTTACCTGATTAAAAGGAGGATTAATCCTGCAGTTGATCCACATGGATCGTTGGACATCTTTGATTGGTTGTTTGAAGATTCCATTATAATTGTATATAGGTGACACAGTGAATGAAGATGAGTGTTTACTTGTTCTTATATATATGTATATTAAGGTTTGATGTTGATGATAATTACATGATCCACGGCCGGCAAGATTACTCAAGACGAGAGCAGCATCTTAGTGGGAGGATCCAAGGATGAATAACGATTGTGGAATCAGTGATTCATAGAACTGTTATTATACCATGCTCTGAGATCATTGTTTAATTATTTATTGGATGAGTTATGTATGTTCATGCTTGGTAATGATAACAATGAGCAGAAGTTCGTAGTACTGGAGTAGGGAATTGGTTGTGTTAACTTGATATTTATATGTATGTGCTAAGATAATCCAGGTTATTGTGTGATTGACGTTGATGAGCCAGTTGTCTTGGCGACGTGGGGAGAGTTGGCGACCTCGTCCGAGGCTCCGTTTGTTATTTATTGTTCCTTGTTTGTAGTTAATGTTTGTTAGAAGACTTTGTTTCAACTTGTTCCCTGTGAGGGCCTTATTGGGGGAAAGAGCGTTGATGACCTCACGCTTCTGGTAACGAAGAGAGATTACTGGGGGACTCATTAGTAAAGTGAGGGGAAGAGTGAGTCACTTGTCGCTCATTTAGGGGGAGTGAGCATGTGAGTAACCTGTGAGTAACTGAGCCTATACCCTGGAAACACAAACCAAAACTGTCTCTATTTTCCGCTGGTTACAACTTGTAATAAAGTTGTTACATCTTGGCTTAACGTGTTTATTACGCATTAGTACGTTGTTACAACTTGGTATATTGGTTGTTATAACTGATTAGGAGGTGATAAAACTTGTTCGAACGTTGTACAATCGTCGTAGCTTCGGTGTGTTTGGCGGGTAGGACCCACCCTGGAGGCGTGATGCTTCTTTCCCATAGTTTGATGTCCGTCAGGGTGGTTCCCCATTGAGTTTGGTGGCAGAGTTGTGGTGGAAGTATGGTGGGTGTCTGCTAGTTTGTTTATTAATTATCAACCTTCTGAATAGTGTGGAAATATAGGGAAGGAGGAGCTGGAACAGGGAAGATCAAGTGGGCACCAATCATGACCTGATCACCCCTGTTAACCCAGCAGTAATTGGGGATTGGCGGGACGTGTCACCTTCCTCTACCGTCACCTTCCTCTACCCTCACCCTCCTCTACCCTCACCTTCCTCTACCGTCACCTTCCTCTACCGTCACCCTCCTCTACCGTCACCCTCCTCTACCGTCACCCTCCTCTACCGTCACCCTCCTCTACCGTCACCTTCCTCTACCGTCACTCTCCTCTTCCATCACCTTCCTCTACCGTCACCTTCCTCTACCGTCACCTTCCTCTACCGTCACCCTCCTCTACCGTCACCCTCCTCTACCGTCACCTTCCTCTACCGTCACCTTCCTCTACCGTCACCCTCCTCTACCGTCACCTTCCTCTACCGTCACCTTCCTCTACCGTCACCTTCCTCTACCGTCACCTTCCTCTACCGTCACCTTCCTCTACCGTCACCTTCCTCTACCGTCACCCTCCTCTATGTTACGGCCCTTCCGGGTCGCAACCGGGTTCTTACTCTGATGTTGTTAGAGGAAGGGTATCCGGCCCCAAGCCAGTAGTGGCTTTCAAGGGATGAGATCCGTAACGCAAGTAACTTAAAGGGAAAGGGAAATAAAGTCAAGAACTTAATACTATAATTATTACCATCAACAATAAATATATATAAGATTACACGGGGGGGGGGGGTATAAACACTATTATATACACTATGTAGTCTTCCTCTGAAGACCCTGGACGTTCACGGTGCCAAGCTCTTGGTGCTCTCGTAGCCTCACGACGAATCCTTCGCGAATCTTGAGTCTACCCCGGCCACAGGCCAGCCAAAACACAGTTCCACTGGGGGCACCATCGTGGAGGCCGTCAACCACAAGTCCAGCAGATAGCTGGCAGGTTCCAAATCAGCCACGCTGGTTATGCCACTCCACGAGCGATACTAGGGTCGCGCCCTAGTCAGGAGCTTCGTGTGATACCACAGATCACTCTCCTTTCCACAATACCCCAGTGGTTAAGCGTCTCCACCAATCAGTCCCGGGTACGACAATCCTTCAACTGCCACTTCACTGGCAGGGTAACACCAGAGTGTTCATCCGGGGGGCGACTCACAGTTGCTGCAGCAAACACTTGGTGACGAGACGGCTGCCTTGGGTAGACTGATCCACCTTCCATTACAGCAGTCCCAGGTCGACTCTGTAATCAGACACGTCATCAGTAACAGGGACACACAAAAGCACCTCACTTACAGGCTCAGACACAAACGCCCGACGTATCCACTCCATAGATGGCGTTGTTGTCTGAGCACCACCTCACCAGAGGTCAGCAGCGGCTGCGTTATGAGCTAATCAGGACTGGAAACTAGTCCTCGTGGCCAGTACACCTCGTCCTCACCAGGTGTCGTCGTCCATTTGGAGGGGGTTTCGGGAGCTGACCCACAGATGGCGCGGTCGTCACTGCTCCGTGCTCGGACGCTGGATTCGGGTCCGTAACACTCTACCGTCACCCTCCTCTACCCTCACCTTCCTCTACCGTCACCTTCCTCTACCGTCACCTTCCTCTACCGTCACCCTCCTCTTCCATCACCTTCCTCTACCGTCACCTTCCTCTACCGTCACCCTCCTCTACCGTCACCTTCCTCTACCGTCACCTTCCTCTACCGTCACCTTCCTCTACCCACACCTTCCTCTACCGTCACCTTCCTCTACCGTCACCTTCCTCTACTGTCACCTTCCTCTACCGTCACCTTCCTCTACCGTCACCCTCCTCTACCGTCACCCTCCTCTACCGTCACCCTCCTCTACCGTCACCCTCCTCTACCGTCACCCTCCTCTATCGTCACCTTCCTGTAGATCTATTCTTATCTATCCACCACGCCAGGCGCTGTGATCTATTCTAGACTATCCCCCACCTGACCCAGAGATAAGATTTACACCGTGCAATCCCATTGGGACTCGATTCCATTTATACCTATCCTTAGTTTCCTTTGAAATAACTAAGTCTTAATTCATCTCAGGACAACCTCACCCCCTACCCTGCACCTCTGTCATTCGAGTGAGTCTTCAGAAAGGTACACTATCAAAGGCTTTGCTGAGGTGAAATGTATCGCATTTATATCTACTGTTAGCTGCTTATAATATAGGGAAGAAAAATATTTTTTTCCCAACAGCGAGCCCTTTGTAAAACCATGTTGTGAATATCTGATTAAACTGATGGTTTCCGAGCAGTAAACGGAAAGTTTTTGCAATTATCTATTGTATTTATTTTGCAATGGACGTTTAGTTAATTGTCAGTTAGTTTGGTGCTGGTGATCTGTCTCCCCCATCTTGGAGAACGGGACCACGTTTGCAACCCTCCATGATTCGGTACTCTGTTCGGTTTTGTTGATGTATACAGTATGCAAGATAAGGGATAAGCTCGTCTCTACGGTCTTTAAGGACTCTGGGAAACATTTCGTCTTATTCTGCAGGGTTATCTTGAGGTTATCTTGAGATGATTTCGAGGTTTTAGTGTCCCCGCGGCCCGGTCCTCGACCAGGCCTCCACCCCCTGGAAGCAGCCCGTGATAGCTGACTTACACCCAGGTACCTATTTACTGCTAGGTAACAGGGCCATAGGGTGAAAGAAACTCTGCCCATTCTTTCTCGCTGGCGCCCGGGATCGAACCCGGGACCACAGGATCACAAGTCCAGCGTGCTGTCCGCTCGGCTGACCGGCTCCCTTTTGGGTTGTTGGGCATTAAACACATAAAGAATATTTGTTTATTAACTTCCTCCCTGGTCACAACTAATCTAAATAGGGAAGCAAATATAATCAGATTTGCCACCATATTTCCAATCTAATTTTCTCGTTTGGTATATTTTCTAAGCATACATTTATACAGTTTGGATCCATTTGCTTTGGCATTTTAACCACTACAGATACAACCACTGCCACCACTACAGATACAACCACTGCCACCACTATAGATACAACCTCTGCCACCACTATAGATACAACCTCTGCCACCACTACAGATACAACCTCTGCCACCACTACAGATACAGCCTCTGCCACCACTACAGATACAACCTCTGCCACCACTACAGTTACAGCCTCTGCCACCACTACAGATACAGCCTCTGCCACCACTACAGATTCAACCTCTGCCACCACTACAGATACAACCTCTGCCACCACTACAGTTACAACCTCTGCCACCACTACAGATACAACCTCTGCCACCACTACAGATTCCACCTCTGCCACTACTACAGATACAACCTCTGCCACCACTACAGATACAACCTCTGCCACCACTACAGATACAACCTCTGCCACCACTACAGATTCAACCTCTGCCACCACTACAGATACAACCTCTGCCACCACTACAGATACAGCCTCTGCCACCACTACAGATACAACCTCTGCCACCACTACAGATTCAACCTCTGCCACTACTACAGATACAACCTCTGCCACCACTACAGATTCAACCTCTGCCACCACTACAGATACAACCTCTGCCACCACTACAGTTATAACCTCTGCCACCACTACAGATACAACCTCTGCCACCACTACAGATTCAACCTCTGCCACTACTACAGATACAACCTCTGCCACCACTACAGATACAACCTCTGCCACCACTACAGATTCAACCTCTGCCACCTCTACAGATACAACCTCTGCCACCACTACAGTTACAACCTCTGCCACCACTACAGATACAACCTCTGCCACCACTACAGATTCAACCTCTGCCACTACTACAGATACAACCTCTGCCACCACTACAGATACAACTTCTGCCACCACTACAGATTCAACCTCTGCCACCTCTACAGATACAACCTCTGCCACCACTACAGTTACAACCTCTGCCACCACTACAGATACAACCTCTGCCACCACTACAGATTCAACCTCTGCCACTACTACAGATACAACCTCTCCCACCACTACAGATACAACCTCTGCCACCACTACAGATACAACCTCTGCCACCTCTACAGATACAACCTCTGCCACTACTACAGATACAACCTCTCCCACCACTACAGATACAACCTCTGCCACCACTACAGATTCAACCTCTGCCACCACTACAGATACAACCTCTCCCACCACTACAGATACAACCTCTCCCACCACTACAGATACAACCTCTGCCACCACTACAGATTCAACCTCTGCCACTACTACAGATACAACCTCTCCCACCACTACAGATACAACCTCTGCCACCACTACAGATACAACCTCTGCCACCACTACAGATACAATCTCTGCCACCACTACAGATACAACCACACTCGAATACTTCATTTAATGGATACATAAAATAAAAAGTAAGAATAAACATATCAACAAGGTGCATAAAAAATACAAGAAAATACATCCTAAATAAAAAAATAATGAGAAAATCCTAGCTAAAATATTTCAGTTCAATTTTCACTGGGTCTATTTTTTAAACAAATATTTTTCAATATATTTTTCAGAAGACTAAAATGTCTTTTAAAAGTCTCTGAAGATGTAGCACCGGGAAACACAATTTGCAGGCAGGAATGATGGTCGTAACAATGCTTCCCGATTCATCAGCTTCCGGATGCTGCTCCTTCAGGCGCCACAACAACGCTGTTAACCGGGGTCAGAGCCAGGAGCCTACTAGCTGCACTATACCGCATACTCGGCAGCCCACGTCACGTCAGGGTCAGCCCACGCCGAGCATCTACTGGCCAGCGTTTTGGGAGTCCTGGCGCGACCATTGGGGCGGCAATTTTCACTCCCAAACTACAGACCCGCGCTGCTCTTCCAGCGACGTCCTTCTGCCCACATCCATCGACGGAGTCTTCGGTCTGTACTGTCACGCTGCCTCACACACGGCCACAAGATGGTGTGTCTGCCGGCAAGTGGCAGCCAATGAAGGCAACCGGGCTGGTCTTGACGCAGCGTCCTTGCGTGTAGTGCTCCCAACACCAAGCACCAGACTAAGTACCAAGTGTGAGCATCTTCTTGGGCCCCGCTAGTGACCAATGACCATCACTAGGGGCCGGGCGCCAACCGTCACAGGCTGGTCTTACACGGGGGCCCATGCATCTTCTTTCTTCCTTCTTCTTTCTTCTCTCTTCTTCCTTCTCTTCTTTCTTCTTCCTTCTTTCTCGTTCATCCAGTGAGGTTGTCGACAGGACAACCTGGGGGTCCACTGGGGTCCAATGGGGGTCACCTGGAGTTGGTGACTGGCAACATGGGGTCCACTGGGGTCGTCTTAATAATGACAGACAACCAGAGTCCACCGTAGTCAGCTTGGGGTCCACTGGGGGTTGCCGTGCGATGATGACAGGCAACATGGGGTCCCCTGGGGTCCGTTGTTGATGGACCGATGGTAATGGACCGGACTGGGGTCGTTGTTCTTCCGCAAGCAGTGGGGTCGTCGACAGGACAACCTGGGGACCACTGGTGTCCTGATGATGGTGGGACATCGTTATCTGGGGTCCAATTTTGGGTACCCCGGTGATATTGGGGTCTACTGAGAACAGCCTGAGAGGCGGAACCTCCATGAGTGCAGACAGGGGTCGTACTTGAGGCGTGACTGAAGGTGTCACTCTTGAAGCCTCTGTGTGGGGAACGACCCGAGGTTCGTCCCGGGGTCCGCCTGGACCTGTAGTGCCCCACCACTGGTCCACAGCTGGTCGGTGGACGTCTGCATGAGGGATGACCTTGAGAGAGAGTACTGCTCCGCCCTGGTGGTCGCGAAGGTTGTTGGTAGTCAACACTCTCGTCCTCCCCTGGGAGTCTTCAAACATAACTCCTCCACTCCAACCTGAGAAAGGAGTGAAAGAGCCACAGTATGCTGTCCAGGACCAGGTGTCGATAGTTAAATGTGCTAAAACGAACATAGTCTTCCCCAAGCCAAGTATAGTCGAGCACTGGACTGACTGATCTTTAAATCCTAACATAATGAAAATTAACTCCACAAAACCTACACCTCTAACTTTTAACTTCTCCTTGCCACCCCCTCCCCTTCCTAAATCCTTATCCTGACCCCTTCCAAGTCCTATATAGTCGTATTAGCTTGGCGCTTTTCCCCTGAAAATTCCCTCCCTCTGCCACCACCATAGGAACAACCACCACTGCCACCACCACCACAGGAACAACCACCACTGCCACCACCACCACAGAAACAACCACCACTGCCACCACCACCACAGGAACAACCACCACTGCCACCACCACAGAAACAACCACCACTGCCACCACCACCACAGGAACAACCACCACTGCCACCACCACAGAAACAACCACCACTGCCACCCACCACAGAAACAACCACCACTGCCACCACCACAGAAACAACCACCACTGCCACCACCACAGAAACAACCACCACTGCCACCACCACCACAGGAACAACCACCACTGCCACCACCACAGGAACAACCACCACTGCCACCACCACAGAAACAACCACCACTGCCACCACCACAGAAACAACCACCACTGCCACCACCACAGGAACAACCACCACTGCCACCACAACAGGAACAACCACCACTGCCACCACCACAGAAACAACCACCACTGCCACCACCACAGAAACAACCACCACTGCCACCACCACAGAAACAACCACCACTGCCACCACCACAGGAACAACCACCACTGCCACCACAACAGGAACAACCACCACTGCCACCACAACAGGAACAACCACCACTGCCACCACAACAGGAACAACCACCACTGCCACCACCACAGGAACAACCACCACTGCCACCACAACAGGAACAACCACCACTGCCACCACAACAGGAACAACCACCACTGCCACCACAACAGGAACAACCACCACTGCCACCCACCACAGAAACAACCACCACTGCCACCACCACAGGAACAACCACCACTGCCACCACAACAGGAACAACCACCACCACAGGAACAACCACCACTGCCACCACAACAGGAACAACCACCACTGCCACCACCACAGGAACAGCCACCACTGCCACCACAACAGGAACAACCACCACCACAGGAACAACCACCACTGCCACCACAACAGGAACAACCACCACTGCCACCACCACAAGAACAACCACCACTGCCACCACAACAGGAACAACCACCACTGCCACCACCACCACAGGAACAACCACCACTGCCACCACCACAGGAACAACCACCACTGCCACCACCACAGAAACAACCACCACTGCCACCACCACTGCCACCACCACCACAGGAACAACCACCACTGCCACCACCACAGGAACAACCACCACTGCCACCACCACAGAAACAACCACCACTGCCACCACCACCACAGGAACCACCACCACTGCCACCACCACAGGAACAACCACCACTGCCACCACCACCACAGGAACAACCACCACTGCCACCACCACCATTGCACAACTGTGACCATATTATGACAAAGATTACACAGACTTCGTGATGTGTTTGAAACCAAATGCTCACGACTGACATTTGTAAACCTCTATTATTAGGCACCCCGGGAAGAGCAATGGTATATTGCCTCGTGTTTTGGCGCTATATGTATACACTTTTTTTTTGGGGATGCCTTTAGTGGGCTTTTTTATATATATTTCAAACTTTCAATTCGTACGTGTATTCTGAATGGAATCTGAGTAAATTGTTGAACCGGTTGTATGCTGTACAAAGTAAAGATTATGTTCGAATTTGTCTATCTCTAGTGACAGTTATATGAGCTATTGGAACAAAAGCGCTTTTGTGTTACGGTGTCAGGGGAAACTATCTCAACACTTGACATAGAAATGTGTTCACAATTAAATACCTTAGTGGCAGGTATTTATAGTCATATCTATAGACCTCTAGTGGCATTTTGCTAAATTTATTAACAAAAAATAATTTGTATTTGAGAGGTATTTGTCTTTTGTTAACATTTAACAATGTTTAAATTGTGTTGATTCAACTCTGATAAATCATGAAGTACAAATCTTCCGACACACTTCACTTCCATATCTGAGTTTTGCTCCTATATAATTTTTTTTCTAAGCTTTATGTAACTTATAATTTAAACTAAACTTATCAATTTAAACTAACCAATTGACAGGTTTAGGACCAGTAACGCATTACCGTAGTTATATAGCAACAATCTCACCACTTTACATAATATTTGATAAACAATGCAAGTATTTGGGTCATAAATGTGTCAATTTTGCATTTTTATGAAGTATAATTATCGCCTGTTTAAAATTAAACAACTCATACTTGTTTAATCACATATTAGTTTACACGAAAGTAAAGCAAATAATGAGTGTTCCAACGAAACGCAACATATACCGACAAGCAAAAAAAAAAAAAGGAAAATAATCTGCGGGAGAGTAAATTTACAACTTTCCACTTGAAGAAGAACAAAAAATAAATAATTTTCGTGCCAAGATCTATAGATCTAACACTTCCGGTCATAGCCAAAATCACGAGTCTCCGAAGAAAACTGCATACAAAATTGCACTAAAATCAATAAACAATTTTGTAAACTAAACAAAAACTAGTTTACTCTTAAGCTTCCAACATTTGCTATACAATTAATTATAGCAATGTGGGGAGGCTTTTAAAATTTTATAATTTATATATAGATTTTAGATGATCGTGGAACAGCTGTTCACAGATAATTATAGTTCATAATTATACATCATAGATCATAATCATTGGAGATAATAATCGTTATGAACAAATTTAATAAAATATATTGTTATGATTAATTCTAAATTTGAAGAATTGTGAAAGTTTTGTGGTGTGTGACATTTGTTGGTTCACTCAGAATGTTGGAAGCAGGCTTAGGGCTTAACATGATTTTAAGTGGCTTTATTTATTTCGTGGGACTTCGACGTGCTCTAAACAATTCAGGAATATACACACATATATATATATTGTGTCTTCACAATTGTTTAACTCTATTTATATGATGCACTTGAGTGAATGAGTGGGTGAGTGAGTGAGTGAGACTCACACAGAGTAAGAGGAATGACAGCGTGAACTAAAAATGATTGTCGTGTGTTTTATTTCGAATTTTCAAACAATATATATTGTGTAACACTCTGAGAGACGAGAGGAAAATGATCTCCCTTGCCAGTCCTAATACAACCGTACCAAAACCGGCTATCATATGCCGACAGTTATAATATACCGATATTTTATATTGTCTCGCCGGAGAGGACCGATAGAAATCCATTGGGAAATAATATTATCCGATATCGGATAAGTTAGCGTGGATATTAAGCAGATTCTTTCACTCGAAATCGACAAAATAATCATTGATATATTTGAGTGAAACGCGTTAAATGTCAGGGTTACGACCGGCGTTCACTGCCCATATTCTGGCTGGTGGGTTTTGTGAACTTGTGAATCCCGTGGATTTTTTTTTCTAACGAGATATATAGACTACGATTCAGGTTTGGTGTTGTAGAAGATGGGAGAGACTCTCTCTCTCTCTCTCTCTCTCTCTCTCTCTCTCTCTCTCTCTCTCTCTCTCTCTCTCTCTCTCTCTCTCTCTCTCTCTCTCTCTCTCTCTCTCTCATTTTCTCTCTCTCTCTCTCTCTCTCTCTCTCTCTCTCTCTCTCTCTCTCTCTCTCTCTCTCTCTCTCTCTCTCTCTATCTATCTATCTAAATTTATCTCACACTCTATCTCTCAGACGGATCTGACATTCGTCATAAGGGAGAAGAGTGGAAAAAAAACTTCGTCCTCAAGCCTAATAATGTATTATATACGGAATCGATCAATCCACTAAAAATACGACGTGTTAGTAGACGTTTAAGCAACGTAATATTGACGTTTTCTGTACACCGGCCTCGAGAGACGGCTTTGGTTTCTTGGGTTCGTCCGTTTTGACTTAATTAAATCAGTTGTCTTTTCACGTAGTGACAAATCAAAAAAAGTTTGTGCAATTGAACTCTCGGTCTACCGTTGCACGTGACCCGCTTAACCTGTGTGTGACACCCCCTCACCTACTCCAATCCCCCTCACACCCCACTGGGAATGTGGGTACCATGCCCCACTGGGTATGTGGGTACCATGCTCCACTGGGAATGTGGGTACCATGCCCCACTGGGAATGTGGGTACCATGCCCCACTGGGAATGTGGGTACCATGCTCCACTGGGAATGTGGGTACCATGCCCCACTGGGAATGTGGGTACCATGCTCCACTGGGAATGTGGGTACCATGCCCCACTGGGAATGTGGGTACCATGCTCCACTGGGAATGTGGGAACCATGCCCCACTGGGAATGTGGGTACCATGCCCCACTGGGAATGTGGGTACCATGCCCCACTGGGAATGTGGGTACCATGCCCCACTGGGAATGTGGGTACCATGCCCCACTGGGAATGTGGGTACCATGCCCCACTGGGAATGTGGGTACCATGTCCCACTGAGAATGTGGGTACCATGCCCCCACAGGGAATGAAGTGTGTGAAGTATAACTTGAGAGTTCTACTCTCAAAGAACAACAACAGGAAGAATCGTAAGATGCTTCCTGTTACAGAAAGCATCTTACGATTTCAGACGATCTCCCCCCCCCCATCAGGCTAACGTCAAATCGTCCCCCAGGATGCAACCCCACAACAATTACCTGAATCACGGGAACCTATATATATTTACTGCTGGACGATACAGTTGCAGGAAGTGTTAGGAGTGGAACCTAGGAGCCCCCTCCCATCATGACCTACATGAGCCCCTCCCACTATCTGCACTATTCCCCCCCTACCTTCACCACCCCAACTACCCTCCCCCCTACCTAAAATGAACTGTTAGTATAGCCGGTGAAAGTAACTGTTCTCCAAAATTGCTATGGTTAAACTATTTTTGGCGGGTTAGAAAAATAACGATCATATGTTTACAAGAAACTCCAAGAATTATTCAAGCTTCAGCAGTAGCAGCAGCAGTAGTAGTAGTAGTAGTAGTAGAAAGAATAGTTGTAATAGTAGAACGTTGGGTAGACTCCGTGTGGTACTACTACTAGACTGTACCGTGTGGTACAGTCTACTGTGGCTACCGGTGCAAGGAGTGCTGTACCGGAGACCGGTCGGAACGGGTCGCATGTCTACGCCTCGAGGAATTACTGGTCCAAAAGTCTCCACCTCAGGGGGAAGGATAACTGAAACAAACCCTCTTCTTCCCCTTTCCCCCTATGGCCCCTATGGAACTCCCTCCCCTCTTCAGGAAACCCCCTTCCCCACATCCTTCTCTTTCCACCCACAAAGGGAAAACCAAATCTTCCCAAGGACCACACTCTTGAAAACTGGACATTATTTACACAGGTGTTCCGGGTCAGTTCATCCTCTTCCACCTCCTCCTGGGTTCAAGTGGAGCCGCACCTCTTCTTCCAAGGAGATTCTTCCTCCAGCACCTCCTCACCTTCCCCTCATCTTGCCCCTTCCTCACGATTCTCTCCTCCACCTCCTCCCTCCATACTTGTGCTCCACTTCGCCCCACCTCTCACCGCTCATAGTAGCAATCTTGTTGTCTCTCTTTTCGTTTTTCCTGTACTCCTGAAGTGTTTCCTCTCTCTCTCTCTCTCTCTCTCTTTCTCTCTCTCCCTCTCTCTCTCTCTCTCTCTCTCTCTCTCTCTCTCTCTCTCTCTCTCTCTCTCTCTCTCTCTCTCTCTCTCTCTCTCTCTCTCTCTCTCTCTCTCTCTCTTTCTCTCTCTCCACCTCAGCTACACCACTTAAAGCTGGCCGGGGCTTCGGCCTTGTGAGGCAAGAGGAGCCAGGTCTGAAGGGGAAGACCGCCGGAAAAGGAGAAAAACCGTTGATGATAGAGGGGAAGATGAGCGGTTTACGGGAGCTACGCACGGGAAATTCTTGTCGTTTTAATGGGTAATTAAGGGAGGCAAAAATGTGAGGGTGATGGATTGTAAAGTAGGGTGAAGCGAGCAGCGCTCAGGGGGTAGACTCTTGGTCCTGAGCTGAGTACCACGGCGAACCGTGCCTCAGAATATTCGGAGGTAAACTCCACATTGAAACTTGAGTTAACTCGTCTGTGTGTCAAAGGTAAGATGCACAACTGTAGATCAATGAAAAGTAGCAGATTCTTTGTTAGATTGAGTAGGGTGGGGCCCATGTGAGTGAAGGAGAGTAAGGGAGAGTACCTGTGAGTGTGGGAGAGTGAAGAAGGCTTCATGCGAATGGGTGAAGAATGAGAAGGTGAGTGAGGGAGGTGTTTAGGTGAACCAAGATAGCCAGAAGAGTTTAGGAGAATGAGGAAGAGCATCAGATGAGGTACCATATAGGCATCTAAAGTCAGTTTCTGCTCAGTTATCCTCACACGATGAACGGCTGCTCCTCTCTTCAAGCCTTCACACCAGCTGCCATCGGCGGCTCCTACAAGAAACATGACATTTTTTGCTGTTACTGAACTTTGAAGGAGTAGGCGTTTGATAAGCCGCCAGCTTCCTGTTATCTTTCCCCAGGGGGGGGGGAGGGGGGAGGGGGTACAGGGTTTGACGTGGGAAAGCTTAGTATATCAAGCAAGTATTCGCATCCTGACAGCTGGGTGCGGCGCCTGACACCTGGGTAGACAGCGCTTCGGATTCGAAGTCCTGGGGTTCCGGGCTCGAACCCCCGTGAAGGCAGAGTCAAATAGGCAAAATGTTTCTTTCACCCCTGATGCCCCTGTTACCTAGCAGTAAATAGGTACCTGGGAGTTAGACAGCTGTTACGGGCTTCTTCCTGGAGGTGTGTAACAAAAAGGAGGCCTGGTCGAGGACCGGGCCCCGGGGACGCTAAGCCCCGAAATCATCTCAAGATAACCTCCAGAAGATCCTGCAGTATGTTTGTCATACGCGGGATGAAAGTTGAGTCTACTATAGCTTGCCCAAACAAACTTCAGGTTAATATCTTGAAACATCCAACATGCAGACGACTTGTCCGGTCTATACATGCAATTCTTAATGAAATATATCTTAGGTCTTATGCAGACGAGGAGTCACAATAACGGGGCTGAAATATGTTGACCAGACCGCACACTAGAAAGTGAAGGGACGACGACGTTTCGGTCCGTCCTGGACCATTCTCAAGTCGATTGTGAATGGTCACAATCGACTTGAGGATATTAACCTCACAGTCAATGTGAGAATGGTCCAGGACGGACCATAACGTCGTCGTCCCTTCACTTTCTAGTGTGTGGTCTGGTCAACATTTTAGTTCTCAATATAACACAACTGGGGCCAGAGTGGGAACGGTTTTAAGCCCTGGACATCAACCGGCGGTGGTTATAATGAAGCAGATCAACTTCACCAATGCAGTGTAAGTGCCTGTCATCGTAGCATCAACGAATTACACAGAAGAATGATGACATCAAAAGCTGTCCGTCCATCAGCGGCGGCGAAATAAAAAACAAACACTGATAGAGGGGAAACATTGGACCAAATTTTCTCTCTGAAAATCCTGGCAGGAGTGTGAAGGGGAAAGTGTTGAGGAAGTGAGCCACCTGGACACTAACAGCCTTACTGAAGCCCTCCAGCATGGAGTCGTCCAGATGTGTACCACCACCACACACACCACCTTGACACCCCGCACCTCCCGTGCTGGGGTGGCCCTCCACTCCACACTGGTGACACAGGTGCCAGGGTGTTCCCCCACCACTCCACACTGGTGACACAGGTGCCAGGGTGTTCTCCACCACTCCACACTTGTGACACAGGTGCCAGGGTGTTCTCCACCACTCCACACTGGTGACACAGGTGCCAGGGTGTTCCCCACCACTCCACACTGGTGACACAGGTGCCAGGGTGTTCCCCACCACTCCACACTGGTGACACAGGTGCCAGGGTGTTCTCCACCACTCCACACTGGTGACACAGGTGCCAGGGTGTTCCCCCACCACTCCACACTGGTGACACAGGTGCCAGGGTGTTCTCCACCACTCCACACTGGTGACACAGGTGCCAGGGTGTTCTCCACCACTCCACACTGGTGACACAGGTGCCAGGATGTTCTCCACCACTCCTCACTGGTGGCACAGGTGCCAGGGTGTTCTCCACCACTCCACACTGGTGGCACAGGTGCCAGGGTGTTCCCCACCACTCCACACTGGTGGCACAGGTGCCAGGGTGTTCTCCACCACTCCACACTGGTGGCACAGGTGCCAGGGTGTTCCCCACCACTCCACACTGGTGGCACAGGTGCCAGGGTGTTCTCCACCACTCCACACTGGTGGCACAGGTGCCAGGGTGTTCCCCACCACTCCACACTGGTGGCACAGGTGCCAGGGTGTTCTCCACCACTCCACACTGGTGGCACAGGTGCCAGGGTGTTCCCCACCACTCCACACTGGTGGCACAGGTGCCAGGGTGTTCTCCACCACTCCACACTGGTGGCACAGGTGCCAGGGTGTTCTCCACCACTCCACACTGGTGGCACAGGTGCCAGGGTGTTCCCCACCACTCCACACTGGTGGCACAGGTGCCAGGGTGTTCTCCACCACTCCACACTGGTGGCACAGGTGCCAGGGTGTTCCCCACCACTCCACACTGGTAGGGAGAACCGGACTAGTGCCAGTAAAAGAAGAACAGTAACCGGTTGTGTTCCATTACGGGACGAGTCGTTTTTACCGTCTGTTAAGAAGCTCGTCTGACGCGTCCTTGTAGTATAATTTGGGGCAATATTTTATGTTGGCCCCCCCATATATATATATATATATATATATTTATATATATATATATATATATATATATATATATATATATATATATATATATATTTATATATATATATATATATATATATATATATATATTTATATATATATATTTATATATATATATATATATATATATATATATATATATATATATATATATATATATATATATATTATTAAATATGACCGAAAAAGTAAGATTAATAATTCTAACACGAATTTTCTCAATCTTTCGTACATTTCTTTTCACTGTTGGAGGTAATTCAAAAATCAATTCTCCAAAATTCATTTTTATTTCTAGTCTGACGCGACACTTGAGCGCGTTTCGTAAAACTTATTACATTTTCAAAGACTTTAGTTTACAACAAAAACAGAACAACCTACAATGAACACCCAAATCACAGAACTATTTACTCTACCCACCATGAGAGTAAGGACAAGACCAGAACATAACGATGCCAACACAGAAGACACTGTTCAACATGGCCAATTACACCTGATTAATCTTTGTATGTAGATAGGAGCTGCTTCGTATGGGCCAATAAGCCTTCTGCAGTTACCTCTATTCTTATGTTCTTACGTTTCACCCCCATTTATCACTTATGTATCCCCCATGTTTTCACCTTTATTGTCTTATCACCTGACCCAGTGCGGGTATAAAATCAACCAGTTCTGGAAATTCTTTTCACTTGAGAATGAACCATAGAGGTTCGAAACGTTGTGCAAATTGTATAAATAAGCGTAATACATTCTATAGTAATTCACTTAATTTCTTCACCTTGAAATTACGAAAATGAGTTTTGGAGAACTCCTCTTTCAGCTTAACCCTGATGCTAAGAAAATAGTTAGAGGAATAGAAGCCCTAAATCAGAAGATAGTAAATACAGAATATGCGTCATATTCAATGAGACATGTTTAAAAGAAAACCTGCTTCCAGTATACACCAATATATATATATATATATATATATATATATATATATATATATATATATGTCGTACCTAGTAGCCAGAACTCACTTCTCAGCCTACTATTCAAGGCCCGATTTGCCTAATAAGCCAAGTTTTCCTGAATTAATATATTTACTATAATTTTTTTCTTATGAAATGATAAAGCAACCCTTTTCTCTATGTATGAGGTCAATTTTTTTTTATTGGAGATAAAATTAACGTAGATATATGACCGAACCTAACCAACCCTACCTAACCTAACCTAACCTATATTTATGGGTAAGGTTAGGTTAGGTAGCCAAAAAAAGCTAGGTTAGGTTAGGTTAGGTAGGTTAGGTAGACGAAAAAACATTAATTCATGAAAACTTGGCTTATTAGGCAAATCGGGCCTTGAATAGTAGGCTGAGAAGTGCGTTCTGGCTATTAGGTACGACATATATATATATATATATATATATATATATATATATATATATATATATATATGTATGTATATGTATATATGTATATATATATATTTATTTGTATATACTAGCAGTACCCGCCACACATTGCTGTGGCTCAGTCTGGGTAAGTAGGAAAGAAAGAAAAGGGAACGCGTACATTTGTAATATATTTAATTTTACAATGCTTGTGGGTATACAATATTTTTGTTGTTCCATTGTCTGTGGAGATATACAGATTGTCTGGTTTGCCGACTCTAGAACACGCACCATATAATTGTCCCTGTGAGAAGCAATCTGTGTCTAGATGTAAACTGCACAATTGTGAAGATTGGCCCTGAGCTTTGTTGATGGTGATTGCAAACGCCAATCGAATTGGAAATTACGATCTCTTAAATTGAAATATCATATCTGTTTTAATCATAGGAATGCGAGGAATAAGGACATCTTCACCTTTGAAAGGTCCTGTCAAGATTGTTGCTTCTACGACGTCGCTGATTAATTTTTTTTACTGCAAGGCGCGTGGCATTGCGAGGTTTTGGCAGGTTGATATTTCGCCACATGATAATTGACACGCCGATTTTCAATTGCCGTACGTGTGATGATATCCCTGGCAGATCGAAAGAATTCAAAAAATCTGTTGGATAATTAACAGCTTCATTTGCTTCCTCAACAGTGTCGACGGACTTGTATGTGACTGCCTCGCTTTGAATGTTAGACTGAATAATATTGTCAAGTTCCTGTGCCGGATGCTTTGGAAATGTTGCACGTGGGAGTTTCAATGAATTGCATGTTTGACGGCAATTTCAAAGCCGAGGCAGCAGTTCTTCCCCTTGGTAGCAATGTCCCAGATATTTCGGACGATGCAAGAGCTAAGGCTATGCCATTTTGGGATCGACATGCTGCCAGAATCAATCTAATTGGAAATGTTTTACCAGTTCTTTCTGGCGCATCTAAGAAAATTTCTCAAGCCCGTTATTGACAGTTTGAATTATTTGATTGTAAATGCCTTTTCGCTTAAGCGTTAGGTTAGGAATATTTCATTGCACATACGACAACAGATCATCCGTGTTGTAATTTTGTTCACGACGCAATTCTACATCGAACGAAGCAGCAGCAGATCGATTCAGTAATGGCATTTCCAATTGATTAAGAACTTTGCTCGCGATTTGTAAACACGAATCTTCAATCACTAACAACGCTTCGTTGTAGATTTCTGCTGTGAAATCCATGTTCATATTTGAATTTTCCTTGCATATTCGATGTACAATATCTTCAGCCATGTACAATTTATATTTCTTCTATAACTCTAATGGAGATGAAGGAGAGCCGGTGGTCAGTATGATTGCAAACAATGCACGATTTTGATTTGGATGTGACGTGTTGGACGGGTCATTAATGCATACATCCCAGTGTCGGTCGTTCTCCAATTAATTCAGAGGTTGACATGCACTACGGAAAGTGGCATGTGTTACGCCGTTGACAAATCTCAATTGCTGAAAGACGTTGACCCGAGCACATTTACCAACAGTATGTGAAGAAAGAAGCATTCATCTTGATTCAGATGCACGGTGGATGTCTGCCTATGGTAGTTTATTTGAATATGCCAGGTTGTTCGTCGACTCGCTCTCCTCGTTTGCGTCGTTCAAATGATTTTCTACTGGCATTTCACGTGTAATACGAAGGCACTTCTAAATACACCAGTCTTTTTGCAAACGCGTCATTTTGACATAACATGAAGACAGCAGTAACTGTTATAGCCGGTGGATTTATAGCATTTGCAGCTGTGAAATAAATGTATTTTCCATTTTCTTGTTTTCAAAACAAAACCCAAAAATACTAACGAAATATTTCAATTTAAACATAGATCAATCAACAAAGCTCAATTTCACCACCAATTGCACTGAAAAATAAGAACAGTTAAAAAAACGAAATTAAAAAAAATGAAAAAAGAAACAAATAAACTATACTCACGAAATGAACACTATGATAAACAACGCAGCTCAATTCCAAGGCAATATCACACAAAATAATTAAATCAAAATGACAATAAATCAGAGTCTATGAAAAATCAATTTATCAATGCAATCGGAAACATTGAAATGAAATCGAACCGTACTTTATATAGCGTGTGTTGCTCATACGTGCAACAGATGGCGCTGTTTTTCCTAAAAATCAAACATATTTTTACCTGTCACAGGTGTGGCATGTAGATAGTAGGTATATAAAAACATGCACGTAATCGAATAAAACGTTGTGACAAAATTTCAAAGCAATCGGATAAGAACTTTCAAAGTTTACAGCATGTGTTGCTCTTACGTCCTACAGATGGTGCTGATTATCCAAAAAATCATGTTTTTCCTGTTACAGGTGAGGCATGTATATAGTAGGTATATAAAAACACTCGTCTATTCGAATGCAACGTTGTCTCCAAATTTGAAAGCAATCGGTAAAGAGGTTTCGAACATTTCCCTCACATGAAAAACACCGTTTAAAAAAAAAAAACATTTTTTTCCCCGACACAGACGTAACATCTATATAGTATGTATATAAAAACTTGCTCGGATGCGAATGAAACGTTGTGTGAAAATTTCAAAGCAATCGGTGAAGAACTTTCGGAGATTAGCGATTTTGGACAAACTAACATTTCCATTTTATATATAAAATTATATATATATATATATATATATATATATATATATATATATATATATATATATATATATATATATATATATATATATATATATATATATATATATATATATATATATATATATTGAATGCAATCTTTTTCTGTAGAAATATATTATTGAATGTGACCGAAACAGTGAGATCAATGATTCTAGCACAAATCTTCTCTATTTTCCTTACATTTTTCCTAACTTGAGAAGGAAGTTGAAAAATTTACTTTTCAAGTTACTTATGTACAGGTTTATTTGACCTGACGCTAAAAGTTGCCTTTTGTTAACTCTTGTTAACATTGTCATAGGCAGAATGGGAATGATTACAGTGTCTCTTGCTGCATGATGACTACCCGAGGATGAGGTGGAGGTGAATGAGATGAGGTGGAGGTTAATGATGAGGTGGAGGTTAATGATGAGGTGGAGGTGAATGATGAGGTGGAGGTGAATAAGATGAGGTGGAGGTTAATGATGAGGTGGAGGTTAATGATGAGGTGGAGGTTAATGATGAGGTGGAGGTTAATGATGAGGTGGAGGTTAATGATGAGGTGGAGGTGAATAAGATGAGGTGGAGGTTAATGATGAGGTGGAGGTTAATGATGAGGTGGAGGTTAATGATGAGGTGGAGGTTAATGATGAGGTGGAGGTTAATGATGAGGTGGAGGTTAATGATGAGGTGGAGGTTAATGATGAGGTGGAGGTTAATGATGAGGTGGAGGTAAATGAGATGAGGTGGAGGTAAATTAGATAACTTTATAATTGGCAAGATTTATCATAGGTATTAATTTCTGTATCCATTCTGTCGATTTCCGTCGAATACTCGAGTTAATGTACACTTAATCATCTCACCTTTGTGTCACCTCTATTAATCGATATTTTAACTTATGGATCTTTGTTTGGTCAGGTGTAATTGTGGTATATAATCCCAAACTCTTATGTCATCTGTCTGTATTTCCTTGATGATGTGTTGAAACTTGAAGAGGTTTGGAATTTTCTTTTCATTTTCCTAGTGAATACTTACGAATATACGAATATATATACACACACACATATAACACACATACATACATATATATTATGTTCTTTCTTCGTGCGCCTCTTAAGGTCCTATAAGTTTTCTCAAGATCTTTTTCACAGAATTTACCGTTTTCTAACGAGGTTGTTAGTGAGCGTTTTATAATAAAAGTTGGAATTTGGTTTGGGTGGACGTCCTTTCAAATGTTTTCGTAGACTTAAGTAAATGTAACGAGAATATTAATTGTTTTTAGGTGGCATTTATTTATTTACTACTTTTTGTCATTAAAAATCCTATGGAACTATTAAGTGTTGATGCACTTAATAGAGTTTGGTACTTGTAATGCACTCATTGTAAATTGTTCTTCACAATCAACTTGTGATTATTACTCACAATCGATTTGCAATTAAGGGCATTCAACTGATGAGGGTTATTAACGCCTCATCTGCAAATCAACCCGTCCTCATTCCAAGTCCATTCCATCCAGCGGTCGACCCCAAAGACGCATTCATCACTGTTAACATGCAGTTTATTCAGAATAGGAATTTTCTCAAATATTAATTAATATTATTATATATGTGTAGACTGTTCATATTTAGCCACTGGTTAGGTTAGGTGTTTAGGTCCTGTTGGCGATTATTTGTTTTTGTAATACGTGGGTGAAGCATTGACAGCGTTGTGGTTCGAACAAAAGTCGCCAGTGAAGCACTTGTTCCGGAAGTGTTCGGACGCTAACAGTTGTGAGTCGTGTGCAAACAATTTTTCATTCTTAAACAGTGGGTTTGGCGGGTGCATGGAATGGACTTTGGGTCTTTGTTTATGAGGACGGGCTGTGCCAGGTAATTAAGATCATTCGACTTCGGGAGGCTTATTAGGTCCATTTAACTTCTGGAGGGTTATTAAGATCATTCAGCTTCTGGGGGTTATTTAAGCTATTCAACCTCTGGAGGGTTAAGACCATTCAACTTGTGGAGGGTTATGAAGGCCCTTGAATCTCAGGAGGGTTATTAAGGCCACACCAAAAGCTTCCTGACCATCCAGCAAGTATACTTTTAGTGTGCACAGTCTCCAAGACAACTCTCAGTGTAAATGCACCGAAAAAAATTATTACATATCTGGGTGTATCTACTTCTGCGGTGCTCTCATGAACGTTATGTTGCCATACGCCATGTTGCCATACGCCATGTTGCCATACGCCATGTTGCCATATGCTATGTTGCCATACACCATGTTACCATACACTATGTTGCCATACGCCATGTTGCCATACGCCATGTTGCCATACGCCATGTTACCATACGCTATGTTACCATACGCTATGTTACCATACACCATGTTACCATACACTATGTTGCCATACACCATGTTACCATACGCTATGTTGCCATACACCATGTTACCATACGCTATGTTACCATACGCTATGTTGCCATACACCATGTTGCCATACGCCATGTTGCCATACGCCATGTTACCATACGCTATGTTGCCATACACCATGTTGCCATACACCATGTTGCCATACGCCATGTTGCCATACACCATGTTGCCATACGCTATGTTGCCATACACCATGTTACCATACGCTATGTTACCATACGCTATGTTGCCATACACCATGTTGCCATACGCCATGTTGCCATACGCCATGTTACCATACGCTATGTTGCCATACACCATGTTGCCATACACCATGTTGCCATACGCCATGTTGCCATACACCATGTTGCCATACGCTATGTTGCCATACACCATGTTACCATACGCTATGTTACCATACGCTATGTTGCCATACGCTATGTTACCATACGCTATGTTGCCATACACCATGTTACCATACGCCATGTTGCCATACGCCATGTTACCATACGCTATGTTGCCATACGCCATGTTACCATGCGCTATGTTGCCATACACCATGTTGCCATACGCTATGTTGCCATACGCCATGTTACCATACGCCATGTTGCCATACGCCATGTTGCCATACACCATGTTGCCATACGCTATGTTGCCATACGCTATGTTGCCATACGCCATGTTACCATACGCTATGTTGCCATATGCCATGTTACCATACGCTATGTTGCCATACGCCATGTTACCATACGCTATGTTGCCATACACCATGTTGCCATACACTATGTTGCCATACGCCGTGTTACCATACGCCATGTTGCCATACGCCATGTTGCCATACGCCATGTTGCCATACGCCATGTTGCCATACACCATGTTGCCATACGGTATGTTGCCATACGCCATGTTGCCATACTAGTAAGCATGCATCGGTCTCAGGAGACTATGGAGACGCGCTCTGGTTGTCGGTCTGGAGTGGCCTCTCCAGGGCGCAAAACCAGGGTAGGTTGGTACTGGGAAGAAGCTGTTACCCATGCAGCAGGTCAGCCATACTATACTCACCATAATAAGTATAAGTTGCCGTGTAGTGGTCTGGCTTTGCACTATATCAGTCTTGATTGACGTTTTCTCTTCATCGGCCTCGATAGATTAGGAGGGTTGCTTGGGTTCGTACGTTTGTTGTTAGACAAAACCATCGCATTTTGTACGGAGTGGCAGATCGAAAAAACGGTCTGATAAAGGGATAGAGGACGGCTATGCTAGTAGTAGTTTAGGTTAGTGTTACTGGTGTGGGTTTAATACCTATCCACTGCCAGGATAATGTAATCCACAATCTATTCTATCCTACACGTATCCTTTAATCCAAAAAGGATTTCATGATTGAAAATAGAGTCAATAATGTAGTGAATTTAACTTCTACGTTATCTCAACAGATAACAGTACTTAAAACAAATGCAGAGAATATTACAGAAGCAATAACTTCTGATAGAATAATAACACGGGCTGATAACAGTATTTCACCTCACATAGACCCTGAACAGGTATAATCACCCCCCCCCCATCCTGCTAGAACAATAACGTGAACTAATACCCCGCCACATTGTTCCCGTGAACAAAACAAACACGCCGGGCGCACCAGCACAATACAAATGGCTCCGCAAGGAAAGAAGAAAGTCAGGAGTCACGCTCAGTACAGAACGCTGCCCTTTTCTTCTTTAATATTTAAGGACAATACAGGAGGAGAAAACTGGCCAGTTCAGGGCTAACTTTGCTATTGATGGCCGCTGGAGGGAGAGTATTGTGCTCTGCTTCCTCAAGGAGCAACGCATACAGCCAGCCGTTCCTTATATTAAAGAAATCTTTTACTTGAAAGATTGCGGGAATACAACTCAAGAGTTTCACCTGGGGAATACATTATTATTATTATTTCGTGTAGTTAGAAGGAGACTTAGGAGGGGGTGACGCTACTGTGTGGCCGAGAGGGGGTTTGTTGGAGGTTAATAGTGGGATATCTGGGTACTGATAACTCCAGTGTCAGGGGTGATAACTCCAGTGTCAGGGGTGATAACTCCAATGTCAGGTTTGATAACTTCAGAGTCAGGTGTGATAACATCAATGTCAACTCCAGTACCTATTGTCATATCACCAGTGTCAGCACCAACCACACCACCAACCACACCACCAACCACACTACCAACCACATCAACCACACCACCAACCACACCACCAACCACACCACCAACCACACAACCAACCACACTACCAACCACATCAACTACACCACCAACCACATCACCATCAACAACACCACCAACCACACCACTAACCACACCACCAACCACAGCACCTACCACACCACCAACCACACCACCAACCACACCACCAACAACACAACCAACCACACCACCAACCACACCACCAACCGCATCACCAACCACACCACCAACAACGCCACCAACCACACCATCAACCACATCACCAACCCCACCACCAACCACACCACCAACCTCACCACCAACAACACCACCAACCACACCACCAACCACACCACCAACAACACTACCAACCACACCACCAACCACACCACCAACAACACTACCAACCACACCACCAACCACACCACCAACCACACTACCAACCACATCACCAACAACACCACAAACCACACCATCAACCACACCACCAACAACACCACCAACCACACCACCAACCACAACACCAGCCACATCACCAACAACATTGCCAACCACACCACCAACCACACCACCAACCACACCACCAACAACATCACCAACCACACCACCAACCACACCACCAACCACACCACTAACCACACCACCAACCACAACACCAACCACACCACCAACAACACTACCAACCACATCACCAACCACACCACCAACCACACCATCAACCACACCACTAACAACACCACCAACCACACCACCAACCACACCACCAACAACATCACCAACCACACCACCAACCACACCACCAACCACACCACCAACAACACCACCAACCACACCACCAACCACATCACCAACAACACCACCGACCACACCACTAACCACACCACCAACCACACCACCAACCATACCACCAACCACATCACCATCACCACCAACCACACCACCAACAACACCACCAACCACACCACCAACCACAACACCAACCACACCACCAACAACACTACCTACCACTCCACCAACCACACCACCAACCATACCACCAACCACTTCACCATCACCACCAACCACATCACCAAACACACCACCAATTACATCAACAACACGACCAACCACACGACCAACCACACCACCAACCACACCACCAACCACACCACCAACCACACCACCACCAACCACATCACCAACCACACGACCAACCACACCAACCACACCATCAACCACATCACCAACCACACCACCAACCACACCACCAACCTCACCACCAACAACACCACCAACCACACCACCAACAACACCACCAACAACACTACCAACCACACCACCAACCACACCACCATCAACACTACCAACCACACCACCAACCACACTAGCAACCACATCACCAACAACACCACAAACCACACCATCAACCACACCACCAACAACACCACCAACCACACCACCAACCACAACACCAACCACATCACCAACAACACTACCAACCACACCACCAACCACACCACTAACCACACCACCAACAACATCACCAACCACACAACCAACCACACCACCAACCACACCACTAACCACACCACCAACCACAACACCAACCACACCACCAACCACGACACCAACCACACCACCAACAACACTACCAACCACACCACTAACAACACTACCAACCACATCACCAACCACACCACCAACCACACCACCAACCACACCACCAACCACACCACCAACCACACCCCCAACCACACCACCAACCACACCACCAACCACACCACCAACCACACCACCAACCACACCACCAACAACACCACCAACCACACCACTAACCACACCACCAACCACAACACCAACCACACCACCAACCACGACACCAACCACACCACCAAAAACACTACCAACCACACCACCAACAACACTACCAACCACATCACCAACCACACCACCAACCACACCACCAACCACAACACCAACCACACCACCAACCACACCACCAACAACACCACCAACCACACCACCAACCACACCACCAACCGCACCACCAACAACACCACCAACCACACCACCAACCACACCACCAACCACACCACCAACAACACCACCAACCACACCACTAACCACACCACCAACCACAACACCAACCACACCACCAACCACGACACCAACCACACCACCAACAACACTACCAACCACACCACCAACAACACTACCAACCACATCACCAACCACACCACCAACCACACCACCAACCACACCACCAACCACACCACCAACCACACCACCAACAACACCACCAACCACACCACCAACCACACCACCAACCACATCACCAACAACACCACCGACCACACCACTAACCACACCACCAACCATACCACCAACCATACCACCAACCACATCACCATCACCACCAACCACACCACCAACAACACCACCAACCACACCACCAACACACCACCAACCACACTACCTACCACACTACCAACAACACTACCTACCACACCACCAACCACATCACACCCTGTACCACTGCCTGTCATGTTAACCAATGGTATTAACCAACCCTTGCTCCTAATTAGACCACTATTAATATCTCTCCATAACTGCAGAATAAAACAGAGATGGCAGCGGGTGGTTGAGAGATGGCAGCGGGTGGTTGAGAGATGGCAGCGGGTGGCTGAGAGATGGCAGCTGGTGGCAGCATCTTTCTCTCTCCTATACCAGATTTTATCAAGCATTCACGCCACCACTTACGAAGCCTCTGCATCTTTCAGTATACATGGCAGCTTTGTTTACATACATTAAATAGTTTACGAGCTTTAAAACAAAGCAAATCCAAGCTTGTTGTTTATTGAAACAACTTCATAAGTGTTTCGGATCTCATATATAGTTGAATAACTGTAAACAAAGTCGTTGAAAGATGCACAGGCTTCGTAATTGGTTGCGTCAAATGTTTATGAATCGAGGCTCTGGTGTTTACTGAGTTACAACAATTTTTATTAAGAGGTGAAGTATCCTCGCAGATTTATGGCTTCGAGAATATGTGGTTTCCGACTGATTATGATAGTAATAATTATTAATGTGTGTATATATATATATATATATATATATATTATATATATATATATATATATATATATATGCTTGATATATATATATATATATATCATATATATATATATGTATATATATATATATATATATATATGCTTGATATATATATATATATATATATATATATATATATATATATATATATATATATATATATATATATATATATATAATATATATATATTAGTATATTTTGGTAGCAGTCTTTCCTGTAGACATATATTATTAAATATGACCGAAAAAGTAAGATTAATAATTCTAACACGAATTTTCTCGATCTTTCTTAGGTTTTCTTTTCACTTTTGATGGTAATTCAAAGATCAATTCTCCAAAATTCATTTTTATTTCTAGTCTGACGCGACACTTGAGCGCGTTTCGTAAAACTTATTACATTTTCAAAGACTTTAGTTTACACACACACACACACACAACTTTAACTGAATAGAGCTTAAACATCTTTCGAGTTTTTATTCCTACATTTGGGTGAAGTGACATGTTACAATAGTTTTGGATGAGGTGAAAATAAACTTTTAACACAAGACAGAACACGAAACAATGAAATACAAACAGGTTTTAAAGGCAGGTGACTGCAGAAGGCCTATTTTTTATTGGCCCATATTTCTTGATGCTTCTATATTGGAGCGGAGTCTTGAAGTGGGTAGAATATAGTTGTGCATTAATTGGCTGTTGATTGCTGGTGTTGACTTCTTGATGTGTAGTGCCTCGCAGACGTCGAGCCGCCTGCTATCGCTGTATCTATCGATGATTTCTGTGTTGTTTGCTAGGATTTCTCTGGTGATGGTTTGGTTGTAAGAAGAGGCTATATGTTCCTTATGGAGCCCTGTTGCTTATGTATCGTTAAACGCCTGGAAAGAGATGTTGTTGTCTTGCCTATATACTGAGTTTTTTGAGGTTTACAATCCCCAAGAGGGCATTTGAAGGTATAGACGACGTTGGTCTCTTTTAAAACGTTCTGCTTTGTGTCTGGAGAGTTTCTTATGAGTAGCTGACCGTTTTTTTGGTTTTATAGTAAATTGTCAGTTGCATCTCCTGATTTTTGTCTGTAGGGATAACGTTTCTAACTAACACAACACCTATACCCCCTATTAGACTATTTTACAGGAACTTCTTTTCCACAGCCCATAAAACGGAGGAAAGGGTCCTGAAAGATATTGTCAGTAGAAAACGTTATCCCTACAGACAAAAAAAAAAAAAAAAATATATATATATATATATATATATATATATATATATATATATATATATATATATATATATATATATATATATATATGTCGTACCTAATAGCCAGAACGCACTACTTGGCCTAATATGCAAGGCCCGATTTTACTAACTGGCAGTGATTTTCATTATTTTTCAACATTTAATTCAAATTGGTTTATTTGAATTAATTTTTGTTATATTATATTAAAAACATGAATTATATACTGACATAGTTATCTTAGGATAGGTAGGATTGGTCTAGTCATATTTCTACGTTAGTTTTAATTCATATTTTAAAATTTAATTAAATGTAATATAATGGAAAGTTTTATCATTCATAAGAATAAATAAATACAAATGTTTAATTTCAGGAAAACTCTGCTTATTTTATTGAAATAGAGGGAGAGGGAAAAAGAGATGATAGAGCAGTGGAAGGAAAAGAGAGAAGAAGAAAACCTTGGATTTGGGATGGGACGGGGGAAAGGAATAGTAATTAGTGGATTTAAACCATTGAAATATATAAACAAAAATCATACGAACTAGGCTGCTTCAATTACATGTTCACAAATGTGATTTTATGTCAACAATTTGTTCACCAATATATTAATCTGGTTGAATGATCTTTATTGCCTGACGCCATCAGAGGGCGTGCTTGATAACACAACAGTAGAACCAGCGAACAATGGTGCTTCAATATGTACTTTGTTATGTATGTCTGGCCACACGTTACTAAGGCTCTTGTTACATCATTACTAAGAACAATTACATTATTAATTGTTATATAAATATAATCAAATAATAGCAATAATATAAATAATCATAATTTTTGTTATAGATATGGCAAATCAGAGCAAAAAATTTAATTCATTTTGAATGTATATATTTTAATATAATTTATTGGATAAAAAACACACACTTGTGCATTTGTGAAATTTATGTTAAGAATTACAAAAAGTCTTTCACACTCTCCTGAGTGCTTTGTCAAGGTCTGAGTGTGTGATTAGGGCGAGACTTAATGTCAACGACTAATTTTAACGACTTTAGTCGTTGAGATGTAAGTCTCATCCTAACCACACACTCAGACTTTGACAAAGCACTCAGGAGAGTGCGAAAGACTTTGTGTAAATTCTTTACATAAATTTGCCAAATGCATAGCTGTGGGTTTTTATCATGTTATGTCTGTGAGAAGACCTTACCAATATTGAATATAATTTATTTTAATTATTCAAGTAATCAATGACAAAACTCTAATTAAACTCAATTACAAAATAAAGGTTTATAAGAGAGTACAAATAAAACAAAGATCTGAAAAGTCTTAGTTGTAACATTAAAGCAAGTTGGCATATATTGCTACATTAGCATTGAGAATATAAAGTTAACTTAAAATAATTAAGAAAATGTATTAGCAAATTACATTCCTTGGTTTCTGGTATACTGGATAGCTTCCTCTCCCTTCCAGTATCATCTTTCACAAACATAAGAAGAACTCTGAGACTTCTGGAAGCAGATTTAATTTTGTTTTCAGGAACCAGGGTAAAGTCAGTATTCCAAGACAGCCAACTTAAACAATACGAAGTGCACCATTGTGGAGTGTAGTTTGTTCTTTAGTGCCTTGTGAGGTCCACTGAATATGCAAATTGGAAAACATTTGGGATTTTGTTTTGTTTTTATTTGTATAGAAAATAACATATATTTGGCGTTAACGGTGCACTAAATTTTTATCGGATCGTGGAGTGGGTGTTGAGAGGAAAAGTAGTCTCAAAAACCCTGTATTAATTTTAGTTTTTGCTTGTCAATTTCTGTTACGGCCTCTTAGGACCAGTAACCTGGTTCTTGATGTTATAATCTCTTTTAGTGTATGCGACCACAAATCGGTAATAGGCTTTCAAGAACTGGCTGAATAGCGCAGTAAAGATATAAGGGGGCGGAGGGGGATAAACAATACACGATTCCCTTCTCCACTATATATATATATATATATATATATATATATATATATATATATATATATATATATTATATATATATTAGTATATTTTGGTAGCAGTCTTTCCTGTAGACATATATTATTAAATATGACTGAAAAAGTAAGATTAATAATTCTAACACGAATTTTCTCAATAATTTCTTTTCACTGTTGGTGGTAATTCAAAAATCAATTCTCCAAAATTCATTTTTATTTCTAGTCTGACGCGACACTTGAGCGCGTTTCGTAAAACTTATTACATTTTCAAAGACTTTAGTTTAAACATACACAACTGAATAGAACTTACACATCTCCGATTTGTTTATATCTACAATTGAGTGAGGTGGATGGGGTGAGGTGGTATTTAATAAGGTATTAATTTCATCAACACAAGACAGAACACGAAACAATGGGTATTGAATAGAAGTGATTGTAGAAATTGATTGTACACTCCTCTGGTAGGAGTGTTGTTAACAACACTCCTACAAGAGGAGTGTTGTTAACGCATATGTCGACCGTGCTCTCAGCCACAGCTCAGAATGGAAGCAAGTCGACGAAGAACTCTGTAGGGTAAGGCAGGTCCTAGTCAACAACGGCTTCTCCAATGGTTTAGTCGAAGACATCATAAGAAGGAAAGTGAAACGCCATGCAACCTCTGAAGAGACAACCAACACAACACCTATACCCCCTATTAGACTATTTTACAGGAACTTCTTTTCCACAGCTCATAAAACGGAGGAAAGGGTCCTGAAAGATATTGTTAATAGAAACGTTATCCCTACAGACAAAAATCAGAGGATACAACTGACGATTTACTATAAAACCAGAAAAACGGCCAGCCTACTCATGAGAAACTCTCCAGACACAAAACAGAACGCTTTAAAAGAGACCAACGTCGTCTATGCCATCAAATGCCCTCTTGGGGACTGTAAGCTCCAAAAAACCCAGTATATAGGCAAGACAACAACATCTCTTTCTAGGCGTTTAACGATGCATAAGCAACAGGGCTCCATTAAGGAACATATAATCTCTTCCCACAACCAAACCATCGCCAGAGAAATCCTAGTAAACAACACAGAAATCATCGATTGATACAGCGATAGCAGGCGGCTTGACGTTTGCGAGGCACTACATATCAAGGAGTCAACACCAGCAATCAACAGCCAATTAATGCACAACTATATTCTACCCACCTCAAGACTCCGCTCCAATATAGAAGCATCAAGAAATATGGACCAATAGGCTTTCTACAATCACTTCTATTCAATACCCATTGTTTCGTGGTCTGTCTTGTGTTGATGAAATTAATACCTTATTAAATACCACCTCACCCCATCCACCTCACTCAAATGTAGATATAAACAAATCGGAGATGTGTAAGTTCTATTCAGTTGTGTATGTTTAAACTAAAGTCTTTGAAAGTGATTGTATATATATATATATATATATATATATATATATATATATATATATATATATATATATATATATATATATATATATATATATAAAATAATATGGATTATTACTACACTTATTTACAATTGCGTCTCTTTCACGCAGGACACAAATACTTTAGCAGTGTTCGTCAACTCCAGTGATTCCACAGTCCTTGTCCACTTGTACTGGCAAACACTGGCGAGTTCACCTTCTACATGGGCCAGTCCACCCACACAGTATCACGATGTGCCACAACCCGTCCTCTTTAAATAACATTTCTTTTTACTTGTATGCGCGCTATGGCCAAAAGTGGACGAAACTCGAAATGAATTCGACTTACAAAAGTGACGTACTGTCCCGTTTTCTGTTTGAATCGTCCGGTTTACTCGGACAGGTTAGGAGAGGAAACTTTCAATTAACGTTTTTCATAACGTTTTGAAACTTTATGAGAATTTCCTGCCCACCTAACCTATCAGAAAACCCTAAACTTACTGATGGTAAAAAAAAATCCCAAATATATTTTCATTTTTTTCATTTTCAAATTACGCCCACTTTCGGCCATACAGGCAAAGGGCCAAAAGCGACGTTATTTTTAAGAGAACACGTTGGCAACCACATCCCACCTTCGCTCTCCAGCTACTCACTGGCAGAGGGCTTCAGCAACACACTGACAGGGGTCCCAAACTAACTCATACACGGGTAGCTAACCCCCTGGCAGAAGCCTCTAGCAGCTTGCTAGCAGCACTTCACGATAGGCACATCACTGTCTTCCGTAACCCTCACTAGCCAATTCCGGGTACGACGATCTTCACGAACATGCTTTGTGAATACCAGCAACTAGCACACTGCTTAGATCGACGGTGGTTACTTAGTCTTCTTGCGGGACCAAGTTAAAGATTTGTGGACTGCCCAAGATAAACTATCTTCTTCACCGCAATAGCCTCCATATGTCACCTTTGTGGACATAAAACGTCATTAATTAGATGGACAGTACACTGGATAAACCATGAGGTAACACACGTTCTTCAGGGTGTTTATATTATGCTTGCTGCCACAGCATATGATAGATGGCGCTGGTCATGATACGCCACCCACCAGAGGTCATCCATATCGACGTCTCTTTCTAATTATGGCAGGAAACTGGAGCCATTCGCCGACACCACACCACCACCAACAGATGGCGGTATCTACATAGCGCCCAATACTAGGGGAGTTGAAGTGCAGACTCACAAATGGCAGTGAAATTGCCACTCCACACTCCGACGAGGGTGTCGATACCGTGACAATTTCTTTTTATCAGATTCAATTTATATATATATATATATATATTATTATATGGTTGGTTGGTGGTGTTGTCGCGTTGTTGATCCTTCTTTACTGACAACCCAACCGACAACTCGGTAGAGTGTTTATACTTCACTAGGAGATCACCCTGGGAGCTTCTGGCTCTTGAAGAGGGGCTCAACGTCACATGTTTAGGGGATGCGGCTCCAATACGTAGCCTCGTTGTCACGTGCAAACACCCACTCGAGCCGCTGTGACTCCCCACTCTCTCCTTAGGTGATATGATCTCCTCAATCCCCTTTGACTTATTAGTTTTCCGTCCTACCCTGTCCACAGCAGTGGTTCTTGGTTCTTTCTCTCTCTCTCTCCTTCTTCACTACATCCTGGGAAGCCTCACTTGGACAAGGGCAAACACCAGCAAATTTAAATACATTTACTGGACAAAGCACATACACAATACGTACACACATATAATAATAATGAATCCTACACTCTATACTATTTCAGTCAGGTTGCACTCCAACACCATCAGAACTCTACCATCTGCTTATCAAGTGGAATCCTATCTCCTGATTCACCACCTAATATTACCAACCTCCTCAAGTAGGTCAAGTCTTATAATACAATGTTGCACTATCAGCAAGAGAATATATATATATATATATATATATATATATATATATATATATATATATATATATATATGTCTATAAACATGTACAAGGAAAATCAGCATATGAATGCAATAACATATATCAGTATAACTGTTCCTTGATACACAACAATGATCAATCTATCACTCTATCAGTTCTAGAACACTTACATCTGTACGTAATCCAGCCTTTGATTGTAACTCTAAACTTCAGTATAAAACACTCCTTGACATAAGAAGCAAACAATCACCCACCTCTCACTGCGTCTTGCACGCTAATGACAACCAAACACTCGATTACCTCCCTACAAGTAATTATTTAGAACTTCCCTTCCACGGCTGGAAGTTCACTACCCTGATCTCTTCAGGTTCTTCCGGGTTTAACTACCAGGATCCTCCGCAGCTCCTCCAGTGCTACCATGAAGTTTCCTTGAACAACTATGGTGCTTCACTACTTCTACTAGGGTCCTCCACAGCTCTCCTGGCTGCTACACCATGAAGTCACCTCGAACAACTATGGTGCTTCACCACCTCTATAGAAGCACGTGTCACTCCTCTTCACTTATTCTCCTCACAGCTCGAGGTCCTCTCCTCCACTACCTTGGAGTCTCCTCAATTACTCCCTCTGTGCTGGCTTCGAAGTTCTCAGCAACTTCTTCTCCAAAGACAAACCTGCAACCCATTGACACTCCAATAAAAATGTTTCCCCTTAAATACATAAACAAAAGTAACCACATAATATGTTTGCTTCCAACATCTCTCTGCTCTCTACATACTGTGAGAGTGGACTCCCCTGTTTTTGGGCTGGTCCATGCTCCACCTCGCCCGGCGGGCCTCACTCACCCTGGGAATGTCCTCCGCCATCAGGAGCTCTCAGTCACCTGCCAGCACTCAGAGGAGACAGATGTCGCTCCATGTTCCTCCCTATCCACTCTCTTATTTTAGGCCTTCTGCCTTATCAAAACATGTCTAACTTATCAATAAACATTGCTACTGTCGCTGGGCACACGACCAACTACACGCAATCACTATGAACTGGCTTAAATCGTGCTTACCACAGATTGTCTGGTCGAGGGCGCTCCTCCCTCTGACAGAGCCTGGTCAGGGCACTGCCTCGGCCCACGATAATGTCTCTGGGCGGCTTAATAAACACTCCTCGCCGTCCAGGACTTGAGACCACAACGTTCTCAGCTCAATTCCACAGCTGCACGTCTGCACACTTCTCTTCTCTTGGAGATATATCACTAGGGGTTCCTTTCTGACGGGAGCTCGAACGAAACGCGGCTTCCCCCTGCGATGTTTGGCACTCAAGTGATGTCAAAGCCCTCCAGAAACGAGCCTCACGCCTCCAGCAAAATATCTACATCTCCTAACCAGTAATTTATCTATTTTCTTATTCACTGCCCATAATCTCAAATTGTTCATTAAATCCAACAAACTACTTTACATCTGTGTTATCGCTTCTATATTTCCTTTACTTTCTAGTTAGGTCAGGCTTGTTGAATAACTCTCAAGGGGGAGACTCGTTTCTCCTGTAGGCTGAGATCATAACAATATATATAAGTTTATGCATTAAACAGCTTAGTTAAAAAAAGGACTTTTCAGTATGAGCTCATCAGACTCTGTCTCTCAAATCAACTCAACTGTATGAACTCAATGAGCTGAACACACCAACACAAATTTGAGGACAGGTTGTGTGTGTACTGTTATGACCCCATGTAGCCTGGATGGAATGAGTTTATCTTTGTGAGTGTTATTCTGCCTTCCGGACCTGATTGAGAGGTCAGAGGAAAGGTGTATATATTAAATATATAATAAACGTCAGTGAATAATTTAACATATGAGCAGAAGATGAGCATTAAAATAAGTGACATGAAATGAGATGTCGATACTTTGGAGACGTGAAGTGGCGCCAGCAGGACATCGTGACCTCACTTGAGCTACAGCAGTCGTCAGAGGTGGTTATACTTTGTTGATTCTCCTGGAAGAAGGGAGAATATAGTTCCCTGTGTTAGTGGTGGAGCGAATGCTGCTTGCTTACAAGTGTGAGGAAGCTGTTGGGGAGTGAGTGCACCATTTCTCTGTTTTTGATAATCAGAGGCGACCTGGAAGTGTGTGTCGGTCGTGCCTTGAGGGACTTTAATTGTGGTGCTTCTTAAAGAGGAAGGAAGCAAGCAGGCGTTTCTGTTGTGGAGCCTGCTGGGTGACTCCGTGTACTCAAGTCAGGAGCAGAAGAGCTGCGAGGCAGTCTTAAAGAAATTATGTTGGACGTCTTAGAGGACGCCATCTTGGAGGGCCGGAGTTGAACACTCACGAATTCTGTGGCTCGTGTGGGAGAACTGCAACGATTGTGTGGGAGAACTGCAACGATTGTGTGGGAGAACTGCAAAGTTCGTGTGGGAGAACTGCAAAGTTCGGGTGGGAGAACTGCAACGTTCATGTGGGAGAACTGCAACGTTCGTGTGGGAGAACTGCAACGTTCGTGTGGGAGAACTGCAACGTTCGGGAGGGAGAACTGCAACGTTCGTGTGGGAGAACTGCAACGTTCGGGTGGGAGAACTGCAACGTTCGTGTGGGAGAACTGCAACGTTCGTGTGGGAGAACTGCAACGTTCGTGTGGGAGAACTGCAATGTTCGGGTGGGAGAACTGCAACGTTCGTGTGGGAGAACTGCAACGTTCGGGTGGGAGAACTGCAACGTTCGTGTGGGAGAACTGCAACGTTCGTGTGGGAGAACTGCAACGATTGTGTGGGAGAACTACAACCTTTTGTGTGGGAGAACAGCCAAGTTTTGTGTGGGAGAAGTTAGTGAGAGAATTTCGTACCGGAGGAGGAGTATAAGCTGAACTGGAAGGTGGTGCAGGACTTCGACTTGAAGAGTGGAACTCCAGTGACTTAGTGAAACTCCAAAGAGTGTAGGGAGCTACACGGATCTTGTGTGAGGCCGGTGGAGGAGCTACACTGACATTGAAGGACTTCATGTGCAGCTGATTGGAGGAACTGTAAGAGTACCTTACTTGGTATTTTGAGGACCCAGATTGATGACTGTACTAGGGGGACCTGAAGTAATGGAACAGGGGATCTTATGGACACGTTGATGTAATAGGGAGTGCTTGATTGAGTGTTGGCATGAATGGCGCAGTGCAAAGTGGGAGGTTGATGCTTTATGTAGAGTAGGAAATATGTGAATATTTTATGTGCCATGTATTGCAGCCTAAAGCAGTGAAGGAAGTAGAAGGTTGTAGGCTGAGGTTTAAGCAGCGGCCTGATACAGATATAGGTGGGAGACATAAGGCGATATTGGTGTGTTATCAGTTGGTAGCAGCCTAAGGGGATAGATTGTTTCATAACTATTTCCGTATGTATATTGTGTATGTTCTTATGTATTAAATGTTATATTTGTTAACAGGCTTTTGCTCTTATCCGAGTGAGGCTTCCTGGCTAGAGAGAAAGAGAAAGACACGGCTATAACTTGGGTGATAGTGGACTACCACTATCTAAGTGGGATTAAGGGGGCGTCTGGTTGGCATCTGGGTCCAAAAATGCAAAAATGAAAACTCATTCGATTTCAATCAAACTTTTTTGACAAGTTCTATATGAAAAGTGTTTCATCTGGTCCACGTTTCAGCATTGTAGCATAAATAGGAAGGGAGACAAAAAATATTGAAGTAGTTGTGAAAATTATGCAAAAATGGTCAAAATCGATTATCAATCAAAAGTGTCAACTGAAATCATAACTACAACTCTTTGCTATCACAATAGCATATATTAAACAAATATTATTATTAGTTTAATTGGAAAAAAAATTTAAGGAAAAAAAAAAAAAAGGATTTTTTTTTTTCTTTTTTTTTTTTAAATATTTTTTTTTTTCTCATTTTTTTGGGGCGATTTGCATCAAACTTACACACCTGACTGTACGTAAGCCTATCTGTAAGGATGCCAATTTTGGAGAAAATTGGTTGATGTCAACCCCAGCCACAGATTTTAGAACCTTAGACTTATTAATTTCTGTTTTTTTTCAATTGACACAAACGTTTACAAAACTCATTCTTTTTTTATTCAATTTACATGAAACTTACACAGTATATGTGGAGGGCATGTCTCTACATTGGGGGGCTTTCATTTTTCTCTAAGTTCATTTATTGATTTTATAATAGCAATAAACATGCCATATTTGCAAAAAAATTTTTGGGGAACTTTGAACATTTGTATTAGGAAAACTAAAGATGTTTTGGAAATTCTAAATCCCCAAATCCTTTATTATATGCTAATGTGTCAGAAAAGTGTCACAGAATAATTTTATCTGAAACGTGTGTTCTGAAGTGTGAACTTGAAAATGTGTAAAAAACGTTCAAAAAAAAAAAACAAAAAAAAAACTCCCTTTCTATTTACGCTGCAGTACTGAAACTTGGGACAATTTAAGCACTTTTCATATACAACTGGAAAAATAATATTGGTTGACATTGAACAACTTTCATTATAATAACCAGACGCCCCCTTAAGAGATCATCCCACAGTAAGGAGAGTGCGGGGAGTCACGGCGGCTCAAGAGCGGGTGTGTACTCATGACAACTAGGCAGTGTGAGCCGTACCCATGAACAAAGGTGACGTTGAACCCCTCTCCTAGAACCAGACGCTTACCACGGTGATCCCCCAAAGAATTGCAAGCACTCCAGTGTCCATTGCTGGTTGACCGACAGTTGCAGGAGTGTGGCTACCGAAGTCGGCTGTTTGTTCTGTCAGGGAGTGGTTGGGGGTCTCTGTTCTATGGTAATCATGTATCAGGTTGGTTCAAATAACCCAAGTTTCACTGTGTAACAACCCCCCCTTCCTGATAGTACATACAGGCTTTAATATCCAGTGATGTTAGGAGACACCCATTACCTACCACTACCACTTTTGTTATTCAGTTCATTAAAGACGATAGTTTGATGCTCATGAGATACGCTGTTCAATAGCATCTGATCCCCCTTTTGGGACCTTGTTGGACGATTTAATTTAAATTCGGAAAGAGTTTTTTTATATACATTTAAATAATTTTTACATTCATATTTCATTATTTTTGTACACGCGAATTTGTGTTAATAGTTATTAAGTTTATGAGGTGAATGTGGAATTTTCCTGAGGTGAGTGACAGGTTCTGTGGAGACCTGAGGACAGTGTCCCCAAGGATACACTCTCTGACACTCCACAAAGTGTCACCCGAGGAGACACTTAGGGACCTGAGGAGAGTGCCAAGCATCATGGAGACACTTGGGGACCTGAGGAGAGTGCCAAGCATCATGGAGACACTTGGGGACCTGAGGAGAGTGCCAAGCATCATGGAGACACTTGGGGACCTGAGGAGAGTGCCAAGCATCGTGGAGACACTTGGGGACCTGAGGAGAGTGCCAAGCCTCATGGAGACACTTGGGGACCTGAGGAGAGTGCCAAGCATCGTGGAGACACTTGGGGACCTGAGGAGAGTGCCAAGCATCGTGGAGACACTTGGGGACCTGAGGAGAGTGCCAAACCTCATGGAGACACTTGGGGACCTGAGGAGAGTGCCAAGCATCGTGGAGACACTTGGGGACCTGAGGAGAGTGCCAAGCATCGTGGAGACACTTGGGGACCTGAGGAGAGTGCCAAGCATCATGGAGACACTTGGGGACCTGAGGAGAGTGCCAAGCATCATGGAGACACTTGGGGACCTGAGGAGAGTGCCAAGCATCGTGGAGACACTTGGGGACCTGAGGAGAGTGCCAAGCATCATGGAGACACTTGGGGACCTAAGGAGAGTGCCAAGCATCATAGACACTTGAGGACCTGAGGAGAGTGCCAAGCATCGTGGAGACACTTGGGGACCTAAGGAGAGTGCCAAGCATCATAGACACTTGAGGACCTGAGGAGAGTGCCAAGCATCGTGGAGACACTGTTATCTTTCCAATAATTTAGGTTTCTTGGACCCGCCATAAGTCACTATAATGACTAAAGTTGATGGAAAATTAAGTTTTAATACAAGGGTTTCAGGGTAAAGCTGACAGCTTAATCAGTAGGAGTTTCGGAAATAATTGCAAGAAAGAATAATAATTTGGGTCCTGTAGAGAGAGAGAGAGAGAGAGAGAGGAGAGAGAGAGAGGAGGAGAGAGAGAGAGAGAGAGAGAGAGAGAGAGAGAGAGAGAGAGAGAGAGAGGGAGGGAGGGAGGCAGGGAGGAGGGGGTGGAGAAAGAGAGTGAGTCTGGTAATTTGGGTTGAGCTGGTCCCAATGGCTGAATGAGATGGTTGGATAATTAACTTGTTAGTTCGTCTTTAACTATTCAGAAAAGCTGGGGGGGGGGAAGGCGGGGGATTCAAACCTATATTTTTTTCTCTTTTGGCAGGATTCTCAGTTGCTAATGGAGACATAATTTCTGTTTTCGATATTAAGATAAATTGCAAAGACATGCCTTCAGTGAGGAGCGCGCTATGCTTTTAGGGAAGGGCGTTTATGAAAGACCATTTTGGAAAGGACATTTTAAGAAATGGCTTTTGGAAATGACATTTTATTCAAGGCGTTTTGAAAAGGGCATTTTGGAAAGAGTGTTTTAGAAATAGCATTTGTGAGGCGCCTTTTCGAAAGGTCATTTAGGGAAAGGCTCTCTAGAAACGGCATTTTGGGAAAAGTATCTTATCAAGGGCCTTATGAGAAAGGGCATTTTAGATAAGCCACTATGGGAAGGGCCTTTTCGTCGGTGTTTGTGTGTATATTTAAATGTTTGGTCTTATTACAGACGTGTACAATATATATTGGGGCATATATTGGCCTCTCCATACGGCCTCTCTTTTTTGGCGCTACCCTCTGTGCCCTGAGGAAAAAAGATGGAGGAATCAGACCGATAGCTGTGGGCAATTCACTCCGGCGTCTCGTCGCTAAGGCTGCAGCTAGAACAGTTAGTCAGGTAGCAGCCGACATGCTGAAGCCAAAACAGCTTGGGTTTGGCATTCCCCAAGGGTGTGAGGCAGCGGCTCATGCAGCTAGAGCCTACATTGCCAACATTACGAATGAAAAAGCCCTGATAAAGCTGGACTTCAAACATGATTTCAATCTGGTTAGAAGGGATGCAGTACTCAGTGCGGTTCATCGCCTTTTTCCTTCCCTCTACCCGTTTGTAAACTCTTGTTACAGCAAGAATCTAACTCTGCTTTTTGGGGAACATGAAATTGAATCACAAGAAGGTGTCCAACAGGGTGACCCCCTTGCTCCTTTTCTTTTCTGCCTAGTCATCAAGGAAGTCACGATAACCTGTCCAGTGAGCTCAACATTTGATTTTTGGATGATGGTACTCTAGCCGGCTCCCCAGCCTCACTCTTGGACGACATAAGAATAATTCAGGAGCAAGGAGCAAGCCTAGGCCTCACCCTGAACCCTTCCAAGTGCGAAATAACCTCCACCAACCAGCACATAATAGAGCAAATAAAGGTTGTTTTGCCTGACATTCATACAACCAACCGTGAGGACAGCACTCTCCTAGGTGCTCCTCTTGGAAGGAATGCCATCGACGGGGTCCTTGGTAAGAAGATCACTGACCTGAAGAGGATGAACGAGAGGATTGAAGACATCGATGCTCATGATGCACTTTAACTCATCACCAGATGCTTGTCCCTCCCCAGGCTGACCTACTTTCTAAGATGTTCGCCATCTTTCAACAATATTATTTTAGAAGAGTACGACAGCTTGCTGAAATCAACACTAGAAAAAGCCCTCAATCTTTCCCTCAGCGACTCACAGAGGAAACAGGCCTCCCTTCCTGTCAGACTCGGGGGCCTTGGCGTGCGCACAGCAACATAAATTGCTGTACCAGCGTTCCTGTCCTCTTCAGTGGGGTCTGACAACTTGGTGAAGGAAATCCTACCTGAGCACCTAGTTCAACAGGCAGGGGTACATGATCCCAGCTTCACAGACTGCACAACCTAATGGGTCTCTCTCGCAGGACCAGCACCACAACCACTGCCTTCTGAAGCCCATAAGCAATCCAGCTGGGATCGCCCCATTGCCGACCAAGAAGCTGCGACTTTGCTAGAAACTGCGACAACACCAATTGACACAGCCCGACTAAGAGCTGAAGCAGCTCACCATGCAGGTGAATTCCTATTAGCAACCCCAATGTCAGCAACCGGCACCCGTCTTACACTGCAGGCCCTCATTCGCTGGCCAGGCCTTGGACTGAGAGGATGTGCGCGCCTCCTCTCCCTCTTTGGGTCAAGTCCCTCGTCCCCAACCTTGTGCTGTGATCGCCAGGGCGGTATCGTCACAATACTACTGTGCTGCTAAGTGTTTCAACACTGTTGCATAAGTCACTAGTATCAGGGAACCCTAGAGTGAACTAGTGAGTGGCGCCTGAGGTCGAAGGCAGGCCAGCCCTGCCCCCTCCGCTCCCTTAGGGGCAGCCTACCAAACATTAGTTTTGATGCAGCATTGCTGGTGCTAATAACACAGCATCACCTGTACAGTGTACCTGGGACTCACTGTAAGACTCTGGCAAGAACCACAGGGCATCTACAGCTTCAGGCAACAAACAGCAAGGAGAGTTGTGGGATCGTAATCTGTCCCCCACGGACCTCTGACCCTTGCGGTTAGAGCGCTGACCCAACGGTCCCCCCTATCCCTTCCCTGGCGGGAGGTTGACAGCCGCCAACACTACAATGATGCCAGCTTTGTACAGAGCAACTGTACCTCCTAGTTATAAGACTTATCTTCCCCACTTTCTCTTATTCTTCTCATTTCGCCATTTCAACAGGTCAAGTGGAACGGTCCAGTGGCCCATGCGGTTACCTGGAAAATCTGGGGGCCACTTGACTTGGGCATCTGTTCACCCTTGTAGCAGGGTTAGGCTGTCTTAGGGGACTTCTGTCCACACATAGGACATAGGAGAATAAGTCCACTGAGGGCTGCCCTCTGCGAGTCCAACCAACCAGTGGAATATCCAAGTGTTTATCCAAGTGGTCTGAGCACTCTCAACCCACTGAGAGTGCTCTTCCCCTCAGAGCAGTTTATGACTGTTGTGCTGATGACTGGTAAAGGCTTGCTGCCTGCCCTGCCATTTGTCATGTTATTCATCAGCACATGGTTATAAATGGTATTAACCAGGTATCGGACGAGGTTAGGAGCAAACATTAATGCCGCCTGAAGAAGCAGGTATGGAGGAGGTAGCTGCTGGACCCTCAGGGCTCTCCCCTACCATGACCAGTTGACACTGTCACCCCACCACCCAGTGATGGTTTGTGGAGGTGCTAAGTAAGAGTCAGAGAAGGAAACAAGGGAAACAGAAGCCTGGTGAACAACAGGTGGAAGGCGTCCGATAGCACCAAGGAGCGAGTACACACGTCTGACCTTCCCTAAAGGCACGAGTGTGGCGGACAGGATTGTATGGAGTAAAGAAAACTGAGCGTGGTGTACCCACCTGGCTCTGCAGGCGTGCTACGTCCACATGTCAACTCTCCATATGTGTATGTTTCAAGAGAGAAGTAGCAGGTTGTGGAGGCTCTTCTACAAGGGAAAATAGGTGATGTAAAGCTCTCCCCTCTAGATAATCCAACACGGAACAAGAAGATGGGATGAATACCTAGTCTACAGGTACAGTCCACAAGTATCCACTAGAGTGGGCCTATGAATTAGACGGGGTACACAGAGCACGAAGATTGACCAAGAATGGTAAGCCTACTGATCAAATAATCATAGTCTGGAAAAAGCCTGATCCGCCACCTGACCAGTATTGGTTTGGTGGGTTGTATGCGCCCCCCAGCACGTTCAGGGTGTGGGAACCGAACCCTGTGGAGTGTTACGAGTGCTGTGGCAGTGGCCACATAGCTAAGCACTGCTGGTGCCCCACACCCAAGTGTGCTCTCTGTTCCGGTCCTCATCCACTGAAGGACTGTCAGTATAAGAAGACCAGAGACCAAAGAAAGCAGGAACAGGAGCAACAGAACACTGCAACAGAAGCAGGGCAACATCCTGAATCTGTGGCTCCGTTTAAACCGCCGCTGAAGTGTTTCAGATGTGGTATGGAAGGAGTCACCATCTGGCACTCAGACTGTACCAAACGGCCAGCTTCCCTTGGCACAAGGAGGCAAGTGCCCAAGACACAACAAGTGTCTACTGATACCGGCTCTAGTACTGTTGACCCATCCTATAGTGGTGACAGTACCAGCAACGCCCCTGACAACACACAACAGCCTGATACAACAGTTAAAGAACAGTTGGCAACCTTGCAAGCACAGGTAGCTGAACTGACTGAAATTATACAGGCGCTACGTCAGGCTCCTTCACAAGAGATACAGCAGCCTCTATGCAGCTGTGTCACAGCCGTGGCCCGCGCTGGTAAAGGTTCCTGTGGTGGGTGGTGGCGGCGGCGGCAGCAGCAGCGGCGGCGGCGGCGGCGGCGGCGGCGGCGGCGGCGGCGGCGGCGGCGGCGGCAGCAGCAGCAAGCAGCGGCGGCAGCGGCGGCAGCGGCGGCAGCGGCGGCAGCGGCGACAGCAGCGGCGACAACGGAGGCGGTGGCAGCGACGTCGTCAGTCAACTCAGGGATGACAACAGTGATAGTGACACAGAAACATTAACTGAAAAAGGAAGTCGACTTGCATCAGAATATTTTAAAATGATTCATGACCTTAAGGAACGCGCTCAAGCCAAGTACGAGAATGAAAAGGATAATATTCTGCGTGACAGTAATTATGCCCTACGACTTACAGAGAGCATTCACTCGCGGACCATCCCGAGTTCCTCAGTGATCAAGAATCTAATGATGTCACCAGATGTTCCTGACGACACCAAACGCCAGGTTGGTGTGGCTCTTTACGTAGTACAGTCACTTATTGACGCATTGTGTAAGTGGGACGAGGACAACAAAGGGACCACCAGTCCCAGGGAGGAACAACACCAAGACGATGGCTGCTGTTGACACAAGAACCATTAGGTTTCTCAGTTGGAACATTCGTAGCATCAACAAAAGACTGAATGACCTAATTGCATATGTTACCTGTAACAACATAGATATAATTGCTTTACAGGAGCCCTACACGTCCAACATGATAAACAAAACCCCACCAAAGATCAGAGGGTATGCATCCTATAATAACAGTAACGCCACAGGCCTATTAACTTACGTCAGAAGTGATTTACCGCACATTCTTGTGAGCACGTCACACAATGTACACACACAGTACCATCACTTTCATGTACAAACTACAGCAGGCCACTTTTCATTCCTCAACGTATATGCCAGAAGCCAGAAACTCAATGTAACATTGTTCCCAGATCTAGACAATCATGGGACAATATACATGGGAGATTTTAATGCTAGACATATTACGCTGGGAGACATTACTAACAACGATAATGGATGCAAATTTATCAAATATGTTTATGACAACAGATTAACCGTGTATACTACGGATACCCAAACTCATTTATTGGGAGGCAGACTTGATTATGTAATGGGTAGAAACCATGTGCAAGATAGGATGGAATGTTCGTTGGTAAATCACTTAGTTAGTGATCACTATGCAGTTTCTGCTTCCTATGAGGTACAGTGTGATGTACCTAATAGACATCAGAGACGGAAAATGAATATTCCATATGGCTTGCATGACCACTTTATTAATTGTATATCAAAATGGTATCAAGATTACACAATAACGAATGTACAAGCCTTCTCCAGAGATCTCGTTGATACGATTACTACCTACTACGACACATGGGTGTGTTGGGGAACAGGTCGTAAGCCTAGCAGAAGTGGGCAACACCTGCCACCACCCAAGTGGGTCCTTGACCCCGTATTTGTTAAAGAACATGAACGAGTAAAGTAACTTGGAGATACGTACAAACGAACCAAAGCACAAGGTGACCTGCATGCATTTCTAGTTGCAAATAGAGAGGTGAGAGACATGAGTAACGTCATACGTAATAAACATTGGGAAGAGTTCCTACAAAGTATAAATGAGCAAACAACACTTGTTGAAGTTTGGGAAAAGATACGAAAAATCTCTAGAAGCAGCCCAACCAAACCGCTGCACCACAGCCCACTAGAACAAGCAAACATCCTCCTTGATCAATGGGCAATAACATCGAGCTACGACTCACTCCCAATTAACATACAGCACAAACTTGATGACACACGCCCCAACAGACAACGAACCATCAATCTTGCCTGTACAGCTATCGACGTGTCGGACCTTAATGATGTAACTGAATAGGAATTAAATCATGCACTAAAGATGGGAAAATCAACTGCTCCTGGAGAGGATGGTATTACTTACAGTCTACTGAGATTAGTCTCACACGTACCAGGTAATCCATTATTAGTGTTGTACAGAATGAGTTTACGTGAAGGAGTATTACCTGATGCTTGGACAAAGAGTGTCATTGTTCCCATCCCCAAACCACACTTAGATAATTATAGACCCATATCTTTAACATCGTGTGTTTGTAAAGTGCTTGAACGTATTGTTCTTAACCGACTCATGTATCGTATACAGGGGCACCTGTCACCCCAACTGTTTGGATTTATGCCTGGGCTCAGTACACAACACTGTTTTGCTGAGTACTTCGCACATATTGAAGCTTCCCCCCAAACAGTCTTCATCGACCTAGCAGCAGCTTTTGATACAGCAAACAGAGAAATCATACTGGAACAGCTTGCCGAGCTGGGAATACAAGGAAAATTACTGAAATGGATAAAGGGCTATTTGTTTAATCGAACAGCATATGTTTTGTTTAATGGTGTTAAAAGCACAGAGAGCAAACACTTTGAACTGGGAACTCCACAAGGAGGGGTCCTCAGTCCCTTATTGTTCAACGTTCTGATGCATAAACTTATTAAAGATCTTCCAACTAATAATGAAGACACTGTCATTTGTTATGCTGATGATATATGTTTACAGGCTGCCACCGAGCCTAGAATGCAAGTTCTGCTCGACGCTTTTGCTACTAGAGCTGAGGAATGTGGCCTCCTTATCTCTGTACAGAAAACTCGTGCCCTCATTCCATGTGGTATTCCACCACCCAATTATCATATAGATGGGCGAGCACTTGAGAACTGCGAGTCTTACAGATACCTTGGTGTCCCCATTAACGACCCTGGGTACCGTTCTTCTCTCAAGAGGAGACTTTGGGAGAGATTAAAGCCCTTGCGGGTCCTTGTTGGTGTCAATCATGGGCTTAACGTGAGACTTGCTAGAATGTTTTATGTATCATTTATACGCTCTGTGATTGACTACAATGCTCTACATCTCACACTGTATACTGACAAAGAGCTGAAATCTCTTGAAACCTTGCAAAATGAAGCTATGCGTCTCATCCTTGGGGCTCCAAAGTCCACGAGAATAGTTAACATGAGAGCAGAGTTAAAATTACCTACCATAAGTGAGAGAATCTTGTCTATTAGCACAGTTTTCGGCGTGAAGGCATTGAGTAGATCTAGACAACACATGAAGTTTCAAGCTAAACTTTCTAATATGCTACACTCACCTGAGGTCTATAGAAGAAGAACGAAATCTGATTATGTATATTGGTTCTACAAGGTAGCCAACTCCATCAAAATATTAAATATGTACCCAACTCGACTAATGATTAATCAGCCAATTACTCCATGGGATAACTGGGATCTATCAGTTGATTTTGTAAATGCGCCCAAGAAAGATAGTGTGCACACTACATTGTTAAAACAGTTAACACTGAAAAGCATCACTGAAAGTACTCAGAGTATGGGTAACGATGTTTATCAGTGCTATACCGACGGCTCTGTAGAAGAAGGTGGACGATGTACCGGATGTGCATGTAACATATTTGAACAATCTTCTCTCGTACATACAGCAATCAAGCGCGTCAATGACTGGGCAAGTACAACTCAAACCGAACTTGCAGGCATATACCTTGCCACTGAATTTTTAAAAGACAAAGGCAGTGGACTTATATACTGTGACTCGCAGAGTGCACTCCTGGCATTGAACGCACATAGTAGTGACACCCAGAAAATAGTCAGTGATATTCGAATGAATGTTTTAGCTGCCAAAGAAAACAGATTTGAGATTAAATTCCTATGGATACCATCACATGTTGGCATCTCAAGGCATGACACTGTTGATATGCTTGCTAAGTCAGCTTGCAGAAAACCAGTGGTAGAAATTGATATGGGTGTTTCATTAGCAGTGACAAAGAGAATACTTAAACAAATATCTAATGAAAATCTCACCGACCTAACAAATTCTCAAAGACCTGAAAGTTGTAGCATTAAATATTATGATAGATATCGTGAGGAGACATTCACATATGGGACTAATAGAACAAGAACCCGGCAATGTGATGTTATAGTGGCCAGAATACGCCTGGGATATAGACGTATCTGGCAGCTTTCTCAAAACCCAAATGTCGAGTACACAATGTGTCAACTTTGTGAAAGAGAAAACATGCACTCTCTTGAACATTATATTGTAGAATGTCCCATACTGACTGACTTTCGCCCTCCTGGGCTAAGGTATGCTGAACTCTGTAGTTACTATATGAGTACTGGAACACTTGATGATATATTGGACTTGTATCCAAAATTGACCATGTAATGTATCAATCATACAATGTATGTATGTGATGTAACTATATAACCTGAGCTTGTAAAAGCACCTTCATCACCTTCAGTGATTAAGTGCTTAATTGCACACTAGTTTCTTTATCAGCTACCTCACCCTGTCAGGGTAAATGAGACAAATGTATGTGAATGCATGTATGTGTGTATATATGTATGTGTATGTGTGTGTGTATGTATATGTATGGGTATAAAGCATATATGGAAGCTGATCAGAATTACATTTCACCTTTGTGAATGTACATTAATGACACTATGTAAAAGACACATCTAATACTTTATGTAGGGCGTACGTAAATCTGTGTATCTTTGTATTTACGTATGTAGGTTAGCTTAGCATTTTAAAAGCACCGAATCACCTTCTGTGGTTGAGTGTTCAATAAACCCTTGAACTGTATGTTTAACACTTCTCTAACCCTGTCCATGGAGGACAGAAGAAAATGTATATATGCTGGTTAGCATTGTAAATGTGTGGCCACGTCTGTGGTAGAAAATAATAATAAAAAAAAAAAAAAAAAAAAAAAAAAAAAAAAAAAAAAAAAAAAAAAAAAAACTGCAGGCCCTCCGAATTGCCGTGGCTCTCTGCCTCGCTTCCTCAATCTACACCGAATACAGGTGTATTTGCGGCGAGGCAGAGGCCGACAGGTACGGACGGCATGGCCTTCTCTGCCAAAGGACAGGAGGATGGCATGCAAGACTTGGCGAGGTCAATGACATTATTAAGAGAAGCCTTACCACAGCCGGTTGTCCAGCAGAGAGAGAGCCCCGTTACCTAATGTCCTGCCACTCTGATGACCCTGTCGGTCGCCCAGACGGAATCACGGTGAATCCCTGGAAGAATGGTAGACAGTTGGTGTGGGACTACACTTGCGTTTCAACTTTAACCTATACCTATGTTGACTTCAGTGCTACACAAGCAGGAGGAGCTGCCAATCATCGGGAAGCGGCTAAGTCATGTAAATACAGAGACCTTGAGCACCACTACAATTTTGTCCCCATTGCCTCAGAGACACCTGGTGCCTGGGATAAAAGTGCTGCTAGCTTTTTGAAAGGAGTTGGGGTCTAAGCTAATCGAAACAACTAGAGACCCTAGAGCTGCCAGTTTTCTTTTTCAGCGCCTTAGTGTGGCAATCCAGAGAGGAAATGCTCACTGCATCCATGGTTCGTGCCCGCCATCTGAGGAGCTGGAGGAGCTGTTCAACTTGTGACAAGCAGCCTTGTACCCTGCAGGAGTAATTCTCATGAGTCTTCAATGAGTAATCATGAGTAATTCTCATGATCCTTTAAGTCATATGTGAAGACACTGGGAAGCATTGACGGTAGTGGAAGATCAGTTATAGTCACGACTGTCCGCGGCTGAGTTAAGGCCTTGGTACTCACCTAGCTGTGCTTTGCAGGGGTTGAGCTTTGGCTCCTTGGTCCCGCCTCTCGACTGTCAATCAAATGGTTGTTACTCTCCGGTGACCGCCTCACCAACTTTCATGTTTTTCATTTCCGTTTCTTTTTTTCACCCTTCCCTGTCTCGTATCTCCCTTCCCTGTCTCGTATTTCCCTTATCCTGTCTCGTATCACCCTTATCCTGTCTCGTATCTCCCTTATCCTGTCTCGTATCTCCCTTATCCTGTCTCGTATCTCCCTTATCCTGTGTCGTATCTCCCTTATCCTGTGTCGTATCTACCTTCCCTGTCTCGTATCTCTCTATCCTGTGTCGTATCTCCCTTCCCTGTCTCGTATCTCTCTATCCTGTGTCGTATCTCCCTTCTCTGTGTTGTATCTCCCTTTGCTGTGTCGTGCCTCCTTTTCTTGTGTCATTTCTCCGTTCACTGTGCCGTATATATATATATGTCTGTGTCGTGTATCCTTTTCTGTGTCATATATCCCATTCTGTGTCGTATATCCCTTTGTGTGTCGTATAGCCCTTTCTGTGTCGTATAGCCCTTTCTGTGTCGTATATCCCTTTCTGTGTCGTATATCCCTTTCTGTGTCGTATATTCCTTTCTGTGTCGTATATCCCTCTCTGTGTCGTATATTCTTTTCTGTGTCGTATATCCCTTACCGTGTCGTATATCCCTTTCTGTGTCGTATATCCCTCTCTGTGTCGTATATTCCTTTCTGTGTCGTATATCCATTTCTGTGTCGTATATCCCTTTCTGTGTCGTATATCCCTCTCTGTGTCGTATATTCTTTTCTGTGTCGTATATCCCTTACCGTGTCGTATATCCCTTTCTGTGTCGTATATCCCTCTCTGTGTCGTATATTCCTTTCTGTGTCGTATATCCATTTCTGTGTCGTATATCCCTTTCTGTGTCGTATATCCCTCTCTGTGTCGTATATTCTTTTCTGTGTCGTATATCCCTTACCGTGTCGTATATCCCTTTCTGTGTCGTATATCCCTCTCTGTGTCGTATATTCCTTTCTGTGACGTATATCCATTTCTGTGTCGTATATCCCTTTCTGTGTCGTATATCCCTCTCTGTGTCGTATATTCCTTTCTGTGACGTATATCCATTTCTGTGACGTATATCCATTTCTGTGTCGTATATCCCTTTCTGTGTGTTGTGTCCCTTGTCTGTTCCTTATATCACTTCTCTGCTCCAATCTCCCCGGCCTGTCTTTTATGTTTCGCTCCCTGCGTTTTGACTTTCTTTTTCTGCTTCGTCTCCCTTTCGTCATATTGTGTTCCCCTTCCTCTCACTCATGTTCCCCCAGACCATCTTTACTCTGCCTGACTTCCATCCCACAGCAGGTTTCCCCACTCTTCCCCCATTCCTCTGTCTCTGTCTCTCTCTCTCTCTCTCTCTCTCTCTCTCTCTCTCTCTCTCTCTCTCTCTCTCTCTCCTCTCTCTCTCTCTCTCTCTCTCTCTCTCTCTCTCTCTCTCTCTCCCTCTCCCTCTCTCTCTCTCTCTCTCTCTCTCTCTCTCTCTCTCTCTCTCTCTCTCTCTCTCTCTCTCTCTCTCTCTCTCTCTCTCTCTCTCTCTCTCTCTCTCTCTGTGCCAAGCTGATCCCTCCCAGCTGTGTATGTTACTACTTCTCCAAAGCTCTATGTACTCGGCCAACCCTGACGTATAACCTTTTTTGGTCGCGAGTTTCTCCTCCCATGGCTCTCAGTCTTGCACCCTTTGCGCCTTCCTTCACCCTTCGCCCTTGCGTCTCACTCTTCCCTTCACCTCTGTACCTGTCCTGTCTCCTACATCACCTTTGCGCATCCTCCTCCCATGCATCTGTCCCCCCTGCTTTCACCCTTTCATGTGTCTTCTTTTAGTCATTTGCGTCTTACGACTCCTCCCTTCACCCTTCTGCCTGTCTCTCCCCTCCGCTCATCCTGCTCCTTTCACCCTTGTCTCCGTCAGCCTTCAAGTCAATTATTCTTCATTTAGATTAAAATTCAAAATTCCTCCTCCGTTCTCTTCACTCCTGCATACAGCCATTTGCCATCTAAATGCTACTCTTCTTTTTTATCATTAGTCTTTCCTTTCATCAATGTCGTACACTTACCCTTCTCCCCCTCTTATTATTCTTTCTTTAACACTGCACCTTTCCCTCTTAATGGCTTTTCGTATCTTTCTAACGAGCTGTGATTGGTGTACTTGAAGCGATAAGGAGAACATTTGTCACAAATAACACACATGTCCCGACTTGATCTGGGTCCAGACCAGGACCGAAACGTCGCCACGTGAGGGTCCAGACCATGACCGAAATGTCGTCACGTGAGGGTCCGGACCAGGACCGAAACGTCGTCACGTGAGGGTCCAGACCAGGACCGAAATGTCGCTACGTGAGGGTCCAGACCATGACCGAAATGTCGTCAAGTGAGGGTCCAGACCAGGACCGAAACATCGTCACGTGAGGGTCCAGACCAGGACCGAAACGTCGCCACGTGAGGGTCCAGACCAGGACAAAAACGTCGTCACGTGAGGGTCCAGACCATGACCGAAATGTCGTCAAGTGAGGGTCCAGACCAGGACCAAAACATCGTCACGTGAGGGTCCAGACCAGGACCGAAACGTTGTCACGTGAGGGTCCAGACCAGGACCGAAATGACGTCACGTGAGGGTTCAGACCATGACCAAAACGTCGTCACGTGAGGGTGCAGACCAGGACCGAAACGTCGTCACGTGAGGGTCCAGACCAAGACCGAAACGTCGTCACGTGAGGTCCAGATCAGGACTGAAACGTCGTCACGTGAGGGTCCAGACCAGGACCGAAACGTCGCCACGTGTGGGTTCAGACCATGGCTGAAACGTCGTCACGTGAGGGTCCAGACCAGGACCGAAACGTCGTCATGTGAGGGTCCAGACCATGACCGAAACGTCGTCACGTGAGGGTCCAGACCAGGACCGAAACGTCGTCACGTGAGGGTTCAGACCGGGACCGAAACGTCATCACGTAAGGGTCCAGACCAGGACCGAAAGGTCGTCATATGAGGAGTCTAGAACAGGCCTGAAACGTCGTCTCATTCATTTCATTTTATATGTTCTTGTTGGGTACACAATTTATACGTTGTATTTTATTCTTGTTATTTGTGTAAAACACACAAATACATACACTTTCATTAAGGGTGTATATGTATTCACACACACACACACCACACACACACACACACACACACACACACACACACACACACACACACACACACACACACACACACACACACACAAACACACACACACACACACACACCACACACACACACACACACACACACACACACCACACACACACCACACACACACACACACACACACCACACACACACACACACACACACACACACACACACACACACACACACACACACACACACACACACACACACACACACACATACACACACACACACACCACACACACACACACACACACACACACACACACACACACACACAGTAGCGAAAATTACTACAACGTATATATTGACAAATTCATGACGAAGGAGGAACAGATTGCCCACAGAGCAAGCAAACAACAATACAACTCTTCCCATTTGAGCGCAGCTACACACCCCAGTGCTAATCCACCCATGCTAACCAGCTCACACTTGCTTCTCAGGTCACCCCTTCCCCAAATCAGCCTGCTTATCTCCCCAACACATTCCTTGACCCCTCTGACCCCACTGCAGTCAAATTCATCCCACATTCCAAGGACCCCCTCATCACCTCAACCCCCCAAACCCGTCCAGCCCTCATCCCCTCAACCCCCAAAACCCACCCAGCCCTCATCCCCTCAACCCCCAAAACCCACCCAGCCCTCATCCCCTCAACCCCAAGAACCCACCCAGCCCTCATCCCCTCAACACCCAAAGCCTACCCAGCCCTCAACCCCTCCTCATCCCCTCTCCTTCCATGTGACCCCCCACCCTTGCGAGGGGGGTGGGAGGTTCCCCCCACCCCCTCTATCCTTCCCCCTCCCAACCTCTCAACCTCTATCTGACTCCCAACCTTACGCTATCTCCCAACCCCTCTATGCCCTCCCTAATCTTCAGACCCAGTATGCCCTTCCTACTCCAGACCTACCTACCCAGGCCCTACCCCAGACCCTCCTACCTACCTTCCTAGAAGCCCAGCCCCCAGTAGCCCCCCAAGCACCAGCTCCTTACCTCTTTTACACCCCATACACCCCCCGGACCCCCCCAGACACCCCCCGGATCCCCCCGGACATCCCCCGGAACCTCCCCGCCCCCAGTCATCCCCCAGACACCCCCCAGATCCCCCCTGCCCCCAGTCACCCCCCAGACACCCCCAGATCCCCCCAGACCCCCAGAGAAAGGGAGAACTCTGGTACAAGAGTTTCCATGAAGAATCTCAAGGTTTGGTACACCAACGCTGATGGGGTATCTAATAAAGCAGAAGAGATAAAAGAAGAGTGAGTGAAGCAGATCCTGACATAGTTGCAATTGTGGAATCTAAAATTAATGACATGATCTCAGATGCAATCTTTCCTGAAGGGTACCAGGTGATACGAAAAGAGAGGACACAGAGACAGGGAGGGGGAGTAGCACTCCTAATAAAGCGGAAATGGAAGTTTGAAGACCTGGGAAATCGAGTTACTAATGAATGCACAAGCTTCATACATGGAACTCTGACAGTAGATAGGAGGAAGATTGTAATCTTGGTAATCTACAATCCCCCACCAAACAGTAGAAGACCCAGGCCTGTATGATGACAACAACAAAGCATGTATAGATGAACTTCAGAAGGCAGCAACACTAGCCCACAGAATGAGAGCGAAGCTGCTGATCATGGGGGACCTAAATCATGGAGAGATAAATTGGGAATCAAGGAATCCCCATGGAGGGGACGAAACGTGGGGAGCAAAATTAGTAGATGTTATAGACAGGAATTTCCTGACACAACATGTGAAGGAAGACACAAGGGAAAGAGGAGGAGACGCACCGAGCCTATTAGACCTGATTTTCACCCAGAACGTAGAAGATATCGAGAATTTAGAGCATGAAATACCTCTTGGGGCCAAGTGACCATTGTGTCCTAGTCTTTGACTACATGATGGAATTCAAACTTATGACCATGGGACAAGAGATCTGGGAAAGGAGAGCTGACTACAGGAAAGGGGACTATAAGAGGATAAGGGACTATCTGGGTGAAGTGCAGTGGGAGGAAGAAATTAGAGGAAAAACAGTCCAAGATATGATGTACCTAGTCATACAGAAATGCCAGGAGGCCGAAGAGAGATTTATACCAACGGTAAAGGGAAAAAATAAGAAGGAATATAATAACCCATGGTTTAATAGACAGTGTCAGGAAGCAAAAATAGCCAGCAGGCGGGAGTGGAGGAAGTACAGAAGACAAAGAACAGAGGACAACAGGATCAGATACACCAGAGCTAGGAACGATTACATTAACATAAGACGAACATCGGAAGGGACTATGAGAACGATATTGCAATCAAAGCGAAAAAACAACCTAAGTTACTACACAGTCATATAAGAAAGAAAAATGTCGGTGAACGACCAAGTGACAAGACTAAGGAAGACAGAGGGGGCATATACTGAAAGTGACAAGGAAATCTGTGAGGCACTGAATGCCAGTTTCCATGGAGTGTTCACTGCCGAGCCTGAGCAGCTCCCATTGTTGGAAGGGGTTACCCTAGATGAAAGACTATCAGATATAGAGGTGACAGCAGAGGAGGTAATGAAACAGTTGACAACTCTAGATGCAACTAAAGCAGTTCGACCAGACAAAGTATCACCGTGGATACTAAAACAAACAGCACAGGCCCTCAGCGTGCCTCTGGCAATGATCTTTAATGAGTCACTTATGTCAGGAGAATTGCCCAGTTGCTGGAAGAAGGCAAATGTCGTGCCGATCTTCAAGAAAGGTGATAGGGAGGAGGCACTTAACTATAGACCTGGATCACTGACAAGCATCCCTTGTAAAATACTGGAAAGAATAATTAGGCTACGACTGGTTGCACACCTGGAGAACATTAGGTTTGTGAACAAACATCAACATGGGTTCTGGACAGGGAAATCGTGCCTAACAAACCTTCTGGAATTCTATGATAAAATAACGAGGATAAGACAGGACAGAGATGGTTGGGCAGACTGCATATTTCTGGACTGCCAAAAAGCCTTTGATACAGTACCGCACATGAGACTGCTGTTCAAGCTCGAGAGGCAGGCGGGGGTGGGGGGAAAGGTCCTAGCATGAATAAGGAACTACCTAACAGGAAGGAGCCAAAGAGTTACGGTAAGGGGCGAGAAGTCGGACTGGCGAACAGTAACAAGTGGAGTACCACTAGGATCGGTGCTGGGACCAATTCTATTTCTTGTATATGTTAACGACATGTTTACAGGCGTAGAGTCCTACATGTCGATGTTTGCGGATGACGCAAAGTTGATGAGAAGAGTTGTGACAGATGAGGATTGCAGGATCCTCCAAGAGGACCTGAACAGGTTGCAGAGATGGTCAGAGAAATGGCTACTGGAATTCAACACGAGCAAATGTAAAGTTATGGAAATGGGACTAGGAGATAGGAGACCAAAGGGACAGTACACAATGAAGGGGAACAGCCTACCTGTAACGACGCGTGAAAGATACCTGGGGGTGGACGTAACACCTAATCTATCTCCTGAGGCACATATAAATAGGATAACGACAGCAGCGTACTCTACACTGGCAAAAGTTAGAACATCATTCAGAAACCTAAGTAAGGAGGCATTTAGGGCGCTTTACACTGCCTACGTAAGGCCAGTCTTAGAGTATGCCGCCTCATCATGGAGTCCCCATCTGAAGAAGCATATAATGAAACTGGAAAAGGTTCAGAGGATTGCAACGAGACTCGTCCTAGAGCTACGAGGGATGGGGTATGAGGAGCGCCTGAGGGAACTGTGCCTTACGACACTAGAAAGAAGAAGGGAGAGGGGGGACATGATAGGAACGTATAAGATACTCAGAGGGATTGACAGAGTGGACATAGACGAAATGTTCACACGGAATAGTAACAGAACGAGGGTTTATGGATGGAAGCTTGAAACTCAGATGAGTCACAGAGATGTTAGGAAGTTTTCTTTTAGCGTGAGAGTAGTGGGAAAATGGAATGCACTTCTGGAACAGGTTGTGGAAGCAAATACTATTCATAATTTTAAAACCAGGTATGATAGGGAAATGGGACAGGAGTCATTGCTGTAAACAATCGATGCTCGAAAGGCGGGATCCAAGAGTCAATGCTCGATCCTACAGACACAATTAGGTGAGTAGAACTAGGTGAGTACACACACACACACACACACACACACACACACACACACACACACACACACACACACACACACACACACACACACACACACACATGCAGAATAGTCAAAATAGTTCTTGTTAATGGAACGGGGGCTGAGGAAATATTACTGTAAGAGGGAACCTGAGTAAGGCACAAAGCCAGGGACGACACTGCCTTTATTCTTCATGAGGGTGAGGCCAACCCGCTCCATATAACTCGACGGAATACCTTTTAACACGAGGGAATAGAACGCGAACATAAAACTCGACAAACGGAAACTAAATGTTAGATTTTCAAATTAATATAAAACGTTAGTAATATTGAATGTAATTGACTCAACTAATCGTCTTGAAGTCAGCAAACTGAGCCAGGAGTAGTGATGAGGGTAAACAAACTTCAGGCAGCTGCAGCAAACGTAAATCTTGCACATAAAATACGAAAAATAATCCCACATTAGAAAAAAGTAAATCATGAATGTAAATCGCGTGATGGTTCCAAGCTTGTGTTGGCCGTGTGTGTGAATGAGTTTGGGAGGATGTAAATACGAGCTGCCCTGTGTGGACCAATTGGGCTGCAGTTTACGTATTATAAGAACCTAATAACACATGCATTAAGTAAATGTAATTACAGTTTTTTGCACGTACTTGTCACTGTTGCCTTACGAGGAGAGAATTACCCTACGGCAGACATTAAGCAGATTTCCCAAGCTTCTAAAAAAATACATATAATAGTCTTTGGAAAAAAAAAGTAGTTTAATCTTGATTTAAACATCAAATAAGTGAAGCACCAAAAGATATTGGTCGCAGTTGGTCCTTTGCCTTGACTCAAATTGTTCAGTGAATTAGTGGTTATATCTTGAGATAATTTCGGGGCTTAGTGTACCCGCGGCCCGGTCCTCGACCAGGCCTCCACCCCCAGGAAGCAGCCCGTGACAGCTGACTAACTCCCAGGTACCTATTTACTGCTTGGTAACAGGAGCATCAGGGTTCTACAGCGATTGTTTTTGCCAAATTACTGACTGATAAAAAATATAGCAAATAAAGAACCAAAATATCTTTGATTTTGTGTTAATCAAAATCGCGCAACAGACACAATAGCTCACAGGAACATGTCAGCCGGACAATGTTGAAATTGTGAACTCTGAATGAGCGAAAGGTCAACGAGTCATGATTAATAGAGATCTTAAACCTAACATTCAATGCATAAATGTAGTAAATAAGGCAAATATGTTACTAGGATTTTTTTAGAAGTCAAATCAACAAGACATTCAACTTTATCTTGCTCTAGTTAGGCCCTATTTAGATTATGCAGTTAAATTTTAGTTTCCGCCATGTAGAATGGACGTAAATGCCGTGGAGAAGAATGACAAAGTTAATCCCAGGAATTAGATAGTTCTCTTATTATGATAATTAAATAGACAGAGATTCAGGGACGGAATGATAGAGGTATATAAATGGATGAAAAAATATGTATCTAAGAAAATATAATATATAAGATTTTAAACATACCAACACAAAATACAACTCGAAACTATGGATGTAAAAAAGATAAGTTTGGGTTCAAGAAAGTCCTGGGTAAATTCTGGTTTGGAAACTGGGAAATATAAATAGACTTGGGGGTCGCTGGTTTCAAGCGTAGGTTAGGCATATATATAAATGAGTTTGAGTGGATATAAATAAGGCTTCCTCGTGTTGGCCAATATAGGCCATCTGAAGCGTCATTTATTCTTATGACGTAAACATGGGGAGCCTGAATCATTATAAATAATATTTAACTATCATTGAAGTTAGCTACAGTATGTTGGGGCCAGAAGCCTAATCTCACTATTTGTATGATCACAGATAATGTAATGTTATCATAACATGTTTATTTACAACATGGTCAACAGATACCAATATTTATTAAAGGTTTTATTCAGATTTATCAGCATGAGAGCACTAGCGCACCGAGTAGGTTTACTGAAAGGCATAGTGAACTCACTCAAGCTGGCACAAGGCGTCTAAGGCATCACCAAGAATGGTTCAGAATGAAAGAGCAAAGAAGTAGCCTTTGGAAAAGTTATCAGCTCCAAGACAAGCATCCATGTACCCAAATCGTCGTAACCAATCCACCCAAACCCTCAATCACCAAGCCACCCCTCTCAATCCCAATCATCAAGCCCCAACAAGCAAGACTTAATAGCAAAACATAATTTCGAAGGCAATAAATCCGGGAAAGTTTCAGCAGGCAAGTCATACAGCAAGAAGAGGTGATCAGCACCAGCGAGAAAATCCTGGAGTGGAATCCTCCTGCAAGAAAAAATCCCACTGCCAGATGGAGAAGAGGACTCAGAAAGTTTGCAGTTTTCAATGAGATGAGTCGGGCCAAGACGAACGCATTTAAAGTTTATGAGGGAGGACCTGATTTGTTCGTGGACTGACGTGGTTGATGGGGTGTCGGAGGTGGGCTTAAATATGCTTTCTAAATGTGCTTTCAGAGTTAAGCGCCAGGTCCTGAGCCTCGCCTTACCAGCACTCGGTTGTCGAATACAGTATTACACGACCTCCAGTTAGTTGTCATGCCTTGTTGGAAGTTGTCATACAAGACTATTTTGCTATATCCTGGGCTGTGAAGGATTCCTCTATATGTATAATATATTTGTATATTTTGGTAGCAGTCTTTCCTGTAGACATATATTATTAAATATGACAGAAAAAGTAAGATTAATAATTCTAACACGAATTTTCTCAATCTTTCGTACATTACGCTTCACTGTTGGAGGTAAATCAAAAATCACTTCTCCAAAATTCATTTTTATTTCTAGTCTGACGCGACACGGGCGCGTTTCGTAAAACTTATTACATTTTCAAAGACTTCACAAATACACAACTGATTAGAACTTACGTCTCTCTGATATTATATCTACATTTGAGTGAGGTGGGAAGGGTGATGTGGCATTAACACAAGACAGAACAGGAGGGGATATTAATAGGGTATTAAAAGTATCAACACAAGACAGAACAGAAACAATGGGTATTGAATAGAAGTGTTTGTAGAAAGCCTATTGGTCCATATTTCTTGATGCTTCTATATTGGAGCGGAGTCTTGAGGTGGGTAGAATATAGTTGTGCAATAATTGGCTGTTGATTGCTGGTGTTGACTTCTTGATGTGTAGTGCCTCGCAAACGTCAAGCCGCCTGCTATCGCTGTATCTATCGATGATTTCTGTGTTGTTTACTAGGATTTCTCTGGCGATGGTTTGGTTATGGGAAGAGATTATATGTTCCTTAATGGAGCCCTGTTGCTTATGCATCGTTAAACGCCTAGAAAGAGATGTTGTTGTCTTGCCTATATACTGGGTTTTTTGGAGCTTACAGTCCCCAAGTGGGCATTTGAAGGCATAGACGACATTAGTCTCTTTTAAAGCGTTCTGTTTTGTGTCTGGAGAGTTTCTCATGAGTAGGCTGGCCGTTTTTCTGGTTTTATAGTAAATCGTCAGTTGTATCCTCTGATTTTTGTCTGTAGGGATAACGTTTCTATTAACAATATCTTTCAGGACCCTTTCCTCCGTTTTATGAGCTGTGGAAAAGAAGTTCCTGTAAAATAGTCTAATAGGGGGTATAGGTGTTGTGTTAGTTGTCTCTTCAGAGGTTGCATGGCTTTTCACTTTCCTTCTTATGATGTCTTCGATGAAACCATTGGAGAAGCCGTTATTGACTAGGACCTGCCTTACCCTACAGAGTTCTTCGTCGACTTGCTTCCATTCTGAGCTGTGGCTGAGAGCACGGTCGACGTATGCGTTAACAACACTCCTCTTGTACCTGTCAGGGCAGTCGCTGTTGGCATTTAGGCACATTCCTATGTTTGTTTCCTTAGTGTAGACTGCAGTGTGGAAACCTCCGCCCTTTTCCATGACTGTTACATCTAGAAAAGGCAGCTTCCCATCCTTTTCCGTCTCGTAAGTGAAACGCAGCACGGAACTCTGCTCAAATGCCTCCTTCAGCTTCTGCAGATGTCTGACATCAGGTACCTGTGTAAAAATGTCGTCAACATACCTGCAGTATATGGCCGGTTTCAAGTTCATGTCGACTAAGACTTTTTGCTCGATGGTACCCATGTAGAAGTTTGCAAACAGGACACCTAGGGGAGAACCCATGGCGACCCCATCTACTTGCTTATACATGTGCCCATCCGGGCTCAAGAAGGGTGCCTCTTTAGTACAAGCTTGGAGTAGTTTCCTCAGAATACTTTCTGGCATGTCAAGAGGAGTACAGGCTGGATCACGATACACTCTGTCGGCTATCATTCCGATTGTCTCGTCCACAGGTACGTTGGTAAACAGCGATTCTACGTCCAACGAGGCTCTTATCCCTGTGGGATAAGAGCCCGTTCTTGAGCCCGGATGGGCACATGTATAAGCAAGTAGATGGGGTCGCCATGGGTTTTCCCCTAGGTGTCCTGTTTGCAAACTTCTACATGGGTACCATCGAGCAAAAAGTCTTAGTCGACACGAACTTGAAACCGGCCATATACTGCAGGTATGTTGACGACATTTTTACACAGGTACCTGATGTCAGACATCTGCAGAAGCTGAAGGAGGCATTTGAGCAGAGTTCCGTGTTGCGTTTCACTTACGAGACGGAAAAGGATGGGAAGCTGCCTTTTCTAGATGTAACAGTCATGGAAAAGGGCGGAGGTTTCCACACTGCAGTCTACACTAAGGAAACAAACATAGGAATGTGCCTAAATGCCAACAGCGACTGCCCTGACAGGTACAAGAGGAGTGTTGTTAACGCATACGTCGACCGTGCTCTCAGCCACAGCTCAGAATGGAAGCAAGTCGACGAAGAACTCTGTAGGGTAAGGCAGGTCCTAGTCAATAACGGCTTCTCCAATGGTTTCATCGAAGACATCATAAGAAGGAAAGTGAAAAGCCATGCAACCTCTGAAGAGACAACTAACACAACACCTATACCCCCTATTAGACTATTTTACAGGAACTTCTTTTCCACAGCTCATAAAACGGAGGAAAGGGTCCTGAAAGATATTGTTAATAGAAACGTTATCCCTACAGACAAAAATCAGAGGATACAACTGACGATTTACTATAAAACCAGAAAAACGGCCAGCCTACTCATGAGAAACTCTCCAGACACAAAACAGAACGCTTTAAAAGAGACTAATGTCGTCTATGCCTTCAAATGCCCACTTGGGGACTGTAAGCTCCAAAAAACCCAGTATATAGGCAAGACAACAACATCTCTTTCTAGGCGTTTAACGATGCATAAGCAACAGGGCTCCATTAAGGAACATATAATCTCTTCCCATAACCAAACCATCGCCAGAGAAATCCTAGTAAACAACACAGAAATCATCGATAGATACAGCGATAGCAGGCGGCTTGACGTTTGCGAGGCACTACACATCAAGAAGTCAACACCAGCAATCAACAGCCAATTATTGCACAACTATATTCTACCCACCTCAAGACTCCGCTCCAATATAGAAGCATCAAGAAATATGGACCAATAGGCTTTCTACAAACACTTCTATTCAATACCCATTGTTTCTGTTCTGTCTTGTGTTGATACTTTTAATACCCTATTAATATCCCCTCCTGTTCTGTCTTGTGTTAATGCCACATCACCCTTCCCACCTCACTCAAATGTAGATATAATATCAGAGAGACGTAAGTTCTAATCAGTTGTGTATTTGTGAAGTCTTTGAAAATGTAATAAGTTTTACGAAACGCGCCCGTGTCGCGTCAGACTAGAAATAAAAATGAATTTTGGAGAAGTGATTTTTGATTTACCTCCAACAGTGAAGCGTAATGTACGAAAGATTGAGAAAATTCGTGTTAGAATTATTAATCTTACTTTTTCGGTCATATTTAATAATGTATAATATATTTCTAGATCTATCATCAACACGAATCCCACTACTGTCATGCTGAAGAGTGAGGAGAGTGCTTAACATTAAATCTTAAATTAATGTTCCTCTGTCATCAGCTATGATGCGTTATCAGTGTTGATGATGGGTATCTATATCTCCTGCAATTACTCCAAGTTGGAGTAACTAGACAGAAAATAAACGGACTCCGATAAAAGTCAAAGGTTCAGAGATTAAACGTAATATTATGTACAAGATCAATTTATTTCTATACTTCACTAGTTATAAAAGTTTAAAAGTCTCTGGTAGACAATCTGTATACCCATATAGTAACACGAGAAAGCTTGTCTATTTCTCATCCAGTACAACTCTGCTACAAGATAGTGAACTCGTTGATCTGAAGAGACCGGAACCTAACAGGGCGTTGCGTTTTCTTTTAAAAATGGTGGTTTTTGGGAGTTGTCTCGGAATGGATGACGTCCCACAACTAATGGACGCGGCCACTGAAGCATTCAACTCCTCTGAAGAAGACATCAAACAGGTGGGCCACGTCTTGTGTCTGTAACATGTCAGGAACGTTGTGATTTGTGGGGACTCTTTGGCTTCTTTGTGGCGTTCCGTGTTTGTCTTGTGCTCGAACTGAAGAATGGTTGCAGGTGGACATTTGGTGAAGGATTTAAAGTTTAGAGACTGAGTTTTGTGGCCTCGAGGATACCACTCTTGTTTGGATACAACTTTTCGTGCTGTACTTTCTCAGGCATAAACTAAATTTATTATATGTTACGGTTTTGTGTATAGTTAGGCTTAGGTTAGGATAAATTCTTTTCGTTCTGTTAACAATTATTTGTGCCTTTAAAAGCACAAATAAGTACTAGCAATAAGTACAATTATTTGTACTTATATGTACAAATAATTGTACTCTAAATAAGTACACGTCCCTTGTACATTTAGAGACTTGTGCTTCGAAAATCATCCCATATTCAGGTTGTGCTCATCCAAGCATAGACCAACTCCAGACAGGTATTCGTAAATTTTCGCATCGTATAACCTAAAAACTAAATTCTCTCTCTTTCTCTCTCTCTCTCTCTCTCTCTCTCTCTCTCTCTCTCTCTCTCTCTCTCTCTCTCTCTCTCTCTCTCTCTCTCTCTATATATATATATATATATATATATATATATATATATATATATATATATATATATATATATATATATATATATATATATATATATATATATATATATATAATGTTAAAATATGTGTATGCCTAGGTTAGGTTAGGTTAGGTCTAGGATTGGTTAGTTCTAGGATTGGGTTAAGTCAAGGATTGGTTAGGTTAGATTAAGTTAGATCTAGAATTGGTTAGGTTAGGTCTAGGATTCGATAGGTTAGGTTAGGCGTTTCGGTTCTGGTAGAAATGATTAGCATTTGCAGTAAGTGGGTGAAGCGTGTAGAAGTGTGAGTGTGAGGCGGGAAGTGTGCAGCACTGGTCAACAAAAGCTGGGACGTCATGAGCTGAGAGTCCGGTGTAAAGCCCTCCGTCCTCATCAACAAAAGCCAAATGCTCGTTAATCCAGCCACCAAATCCCCCAAAGTTTATGAGTTAAAAACATATGACACACAACTCACAACTGATGACCTGCACAGAAGTGCTTCGCTTACTTCCTCACTTGTTCCTCACTTCTTCGCTTTTAATGCGCTCACCAACATACTACAAATACTAATAATTACCAACAGAACCTAACCTAACCTAGACTTGGCAATATGTAAAATTCTAATATATAATAACTAAATATTTATTAACAAAATACTGATTTGTAATACCCAGTACGTTTAAACTGGTGTTAGCGACTTTTGGGGTCAGTTTGAGCTTGTACGAGCATAGCCCGAGGCCGGACTGATGTAAAGATGTTTTCATTCACGAACAAGGGTAGCCGTTGCTGGATTCGTGAGCATTTGGTGCAGTTTTTAAGGAGTGGCTGAGGTCATGGAGTGTTTCCTCCTCCTCAGTGATGGAGCTCGCATTGTAATGGTCTGTGGCTTGTGTTTCACAGTCATTATTGTCTCACGATAATGCTACTCTTTGTTCTCATAACCTTCACCGGCTCCCTTACCTCGTGTTATGAAATATTTTTCGCTGCTTTTTCACAACAAAAATTCTCATCCTTTTTTCTCGGGACAGTTTTTCGGCTGCTATTAGAGATTCTTTTCCACAACTACAGCTTTTAAACAAATTATAATCTGCGACGAAGAATGAACTATGCAGGGAACAAGTAGTGGAAGTAACGTGGTTGAAAACACATATCAAGTATTTCTCTCGTCAGAGATATGTGACAGTTTGGGGTGTCTCTGAGTTACAACCGTATGGTCCCGGGTTCAAGTCCTGCTGTAGGACAGAGACGTTCGGCATGCGTCCGTTCACCTGATGCCTGTTTTAAAACAGTAGTAGTAAATAGGTACCTGTGTGTTAGGCAGGTGTTTAGGGATGTTCCCTGGGGAAGGACAGTAGTTAACCTACGAAATCCTCGATTGACTTAACAGGTTTGTTATCCCCGACAATGGGGGTAACCATTGAATATTCTGTCCGTGAATATTGTCTTGCAGAATGTTGCTTTATCAGAAGAATCACTGAATGCAAAATGTTGCATCTGTATCACGAATATATATTTCTAAGCAGTTGATGATTAAATTAATTAATAACATGATTCTTGTCCTAACTGAATATATTCTTCTAGTATCAGAATCTCCCTAGTATTTGTTACGGCAAGACTTGAATCTTCACTCGTACAGTTTTATGGAGTCTATCGTCTTAAGAGATGTTTCACTTGATCCGAAGTCTTGACCTTTACTAAAATGTTGCTTTTAAACAATTTACGAACATGTTGAAAAGGTCCTCAGCACGCAACAACGACCTTCCCAGTTATTATAGTAAGTGGCACAGTAATCATTCAAAAGTCAAGGTAAATAAAATATTTTGAGAATTTCACACGCGTGGTCCAGTTACAAATTTACCGGTGTCCTCAGGCAAGGTGTACATTCTGTGGCTTAGTTTTATATTACACTTTAAGTGGGGTTCTATTCATTTAATGTTCGTTGTTCTCGGTGTATATCTGACAACGCGGGACCCTAGAGCCGCAGCTCAACCCCCCCCCCCCCGCAAGCTCAACTAGGTGAGTACAACGAGTGAAGTACTAACCGTGAATCATTCCCTCATTGCGTTTCCTTCCTCATGTGTTGCGTAAGGAAATTCCTGTCTGCTACTTCTATCAGCTTTGCTTTCCAGGGTCTTTTACCCCTCATGGATCTGTTGATTCCCAGTCCATTTGTAAATGATTAAAATCTCCTATAACTAGCAACTTGACTGTCAGAGGAATATTATAACCACCAATTTAATGATACGTAATCATTGTTTACCTCTTGTTATCTTTTCTGGGTCTTCAGTAGCTCTGTTGGATTGCAAATCACAGCTTCAATCACTTGTTCTCCTTCCATTGGAATGATTTCTGTGACAGAGGTTGTATAACAGGACTCGGATTCACGAAGCAGTTATGCAAGTACTTACGAAAGTGTACATCTTTCCTCAATCTTTGACAGCTTTGATTACATATATTAAACAGTTTACAAGCATAAAAACTTCCCAATCAACTGTTGTTATTGTTATAAACAGCCTCCTGGTGCTTCCGAGCTCATTAACTGTTTAATAATTGTAAACAGAGCTGCCGAAGTGTTTAGAAAAGGTGTACAGGTTCGTAAGTGCTTGCGTAACTTCTTCGTGAATCTGTCCCCAGATGTCTATCCCATCGTGTCACGACCAGTTACCAGATAGGGTTGGTATGATCCTGGTATTAATATCACGGTAACGTAGCGAGCTCAGAATTCGTCCCACTTGGATCAGTATACCAACCCCGCTCCTCTTGCTTCAACGTCAGGGAGTCTTAAGATCCCTAATATCCGCGGCTCCCGTGAACCGCACTTAGGGCTTTCAACAGCCGCAACCCAGATACAAGAACCTTCAGTGATAAGAAGGATTAGTGTTGGGGAATCAGGAAAATATGATTTTTTTTGGGGGGGGGGGGGAGGGGAAACACATTACTGTTTTATGGAATGATTTTGATTTGTTGCGTTATGATTTTCTATATCCAGCTAATCAGTGGAGAGTGGAACTTCGAGGGAAAGGGAACCCCAATGGGAGCGGAGCCCCGAGAGCAGCGGAACTTGGAACGAGCTCCGTTACATCCCAGCAATATCTACCAGATATTATCAGTAATATTTCCCTTGTAGTTCTATCTTCACAAGCTGTGTTTGTAATCAGCTTATCTAATTATACTAAATCCTTCGGGTGCTCCGAGGCTCGTCAGGGACTTCGTATATCATTATGTAAGTCTTTAGCGGCGGTGGAAGATGTTTTCAACACTTTATTCAATTCTCCCTTCGTTGGTGAATATAACATTGTTGAATCCCCTTCATTACGGAACAGCATAATAAGCCAATAGTTTTTATGTCGAGTGTCTGAAACCTTGGCAGAGAGCTGCTTGAATCCCGGGGGTTGACATGTCCAGCAGACCCGCAGCCTGCAGACCCGCAGCCTGCAGACCCGAGGCCAAGCGACAGGCAGAGCGTGCAGGGTAACTCTGACAGAGCTATGGTTTAAACCAGGACATACTGCAGTACCTTGCTTGAGGAGGTGATTAATATTGTCTTTACTCTCTCTCTGTTTCCCTTTCCCGCCCAACCACTTGGGCTGGACGGCAGAGCGACGGTTTTGTTTATGCAGGTCGGCGTTCAATCCCCATCCGTCCAAGTGGTTGGGCACCATTCCTTTCCCCCCTGTCCGATCCCCAATCCTTATCCCGACCCTCTTCCAAGTGCTATATAGTAACAATAGCTTGGCACTTTCTCCTGATAGTTCCCTTCCGGAACTGCCTTCCTGAAGACAGTTCAGTTCAATTCAGATTCCTGCCTTTCCTTACTTCCTTCCTTCCTTCCTTCCTTCCTTCCTTCCTTCCTTCCTTCCTTCCTTCCTTCCTTCCTTCCTTCCTTCCTTCCTTCCTTCCTTCCTTCCCGACCTTGTAGCCCCAGCCTGCTGCACTGAGTGCAGCTCACGTTCCCTCTCGTGTCCTCCATATCTCTCTCTCTCCTCCTCTGCTTCTCACGTACTCATTCCTCACTCCTTTCTGTCCTCAGCACATGTCGTCCCTAAATCTATCCTCTCCATCCTTACTTCCCTCTAAATCGCCTTCCTTTACTCACCAGTTGTGTCAGTTCAATGGACTCAGTTGGGTCAGATGAGTCGTCCAGAGCTGACGTGTCTGTCAGAGCCGTGTGGGCTTGTTGTATTAGGTCGATGGGACAAGGTCACGTTCAGGAAATTTATATAAATGATTTCTTTAGAGGTAGATGGCGTGGAGAAGCCAGTGCAGCTGCTCGAGGAGAAGAATGTGAAGCTCAAGAACTATATTCAGGTGAAAGTGAAGGAACTAACGTGATCAAGAAGAGGACCGGCACCGGCAACATGTACTCCAAAGGATCGAGATAAAAGGAAAAGTGATGAGGAATGTGTAGTGTTTGAAGGTGATAACCCCTTCACTGTCGTAGAAGGTTGACAGTGAGTGAGAGTGATGGCGGACAAATAATAGATAAGACAAATAAGGGCCTTAAAGGTTATTACGAAAAAAGGGGATGGGGGCACCCTGGAAACACAAACCGAAACTGTCTCTATTTTCCGCTTGTTACAACTTGTAATAAAGTTGTTACATCTTGGCTTAACGTGTTTATAACGTATTAGAACGTTATTACAACTTGCTATATTGGTTGTTATAACTGGTTAGGAGGTGTTAAACCTTGTTCAAACGTTGTACCAACGTCGTAGTTTCGGTGTGTGTTTGGCGGGGAGTAACTTTGCCTAAGGGGCCATGGTACCAGGATATAAGAAATTGTTGTAGGGTATTCATAATTTATTATCCTGATACATGTGAAAGGTGCTGCACCTAGGCCAAGTTTCAGCATCTCAGCCTAAATAGAGACGGAGAAAAAAAAAAAAAAAAAAAAAAAAAGAAGAATTTTTCAACCATGTTCAATTGATTTCACAGCCCACAATTGTGAACCAAAATCATTTATACGACACTCAGCTATGACCTTACTATATAATAAAGATTTGCATGTCACATCATTATCCCAGATGTATTTAGTGTAATAATACAGATTTATAAAAGTTCCCAAAAACGTATGCAACAAAATGAAGTGTATCATTATTTATAAAATCAATGAATCTACGTAGATAAGAATAATGACATGCGTTTATAGAGGCGTAAACTCTACATATAATGTGCAAGTTTCATGTAAATTGAATAATAAATAAAGGCTGTGAAACGAGATCTAGTTGTAAAAGTTGGAGTTGCGTAGCGCGCTCGACAAGTTTACTCAACCTGCGGTCACTCGTGACTGGTGATTTACGCATTGCGGCCAGCTCGTATGGAGAGCTCGCATGCATCTAGCTGTCAATGCTTTTCTCTTGTTCGTTTGGTAAGTCATATTGCAGTACAAATAGCAAAAATAGCATGTTCTGGGAGATATTGTGTGAGCGCGTCAGCATACATCCTCTCTCCATGAGAGACACGCAGTCACTGACGGCACCACACTCTCTGTCAGACGATACTGTTGCCATATGTGTTAGTTTATATTCATTTTATGCATAACATGTTATTTTCAACGCTATTACGAAAAATAAGACATCTACAACGTAAGATACAATACCCCGCGGTGTACTCACGGCGCGAGGACCAAATTCACGAAAGTTGCAGCGGGAAATTTGACTCTAATTACGTTATTTTTCAAGATATCATTAAACGGTTTGGACCACAGTGTTGCCAGAACGTTGTAGTATTTTTCGTAATTTTTCGTAAATATTCCATTTTTCATCGGATTTTCGGGTACCATGGCCCCTAAGGCGAGAGTGGCAGCCCTGACTAACGCAGTACATGCAGCCATTACTTATGGTTAAAGCAGGTGTGTGCAGCAGCGGTCCGCGATTTTTCCGTCAGGGAGAAAATTGTAAAATCGTGCTGGGAAAAAGGAGACAAAAAGTCTGGGGCAAAAATATAATTTTGAGTCTCTAAGTTTTCTCGATTTTCTAAGAGTCATTCAATTCTAAACTTAACACTTGCCTGAAGGATGGACCTTCGCCCTAAAGAAGAGGAACATGCGGTATTTAGATTATGGTGTTAACTTTCCCGGCACCATACTATTGAATTGGCGTAAATTCTTCAGGAACTGCTGAGAGAAAATTGACAAATTAAATCCTGGGGGATTAGAGACCTCACTAAAGTAGAGAGATTAAAAAAACTTGAAATTGTCTAAAAAAAAAGTAAAAGAATTGTGGATGACATGACTGAAAATGTAGACGATTAGTCACAATAACGGGGCTGAGGATATGATGACCAGACCACACACCAGAAGATGACAAGACGACGACGTTTCGGTCAGTCCTGGACCATTATCAAGTCGATCCATTGTCACAAGTCGACCCATTGTCACAAGTCGACCCATTGTCACAAGTCGATCCATTGTCACAAGTCGATCCATTGTCACAAGTGGATCTATTGTCACAAGTGGATCTATTGTCACAATGGACTTGATAATGGTCCGGGACGGACCGAAACGTCGTCGTCTCGTCATCTTCTGGTGTGTGGTTTGGTTCTCAGACATAACTGAAGTATAAAAATGGATGCATGAGAGTTATTAAGAGGAATATTAATTAATAGGAAACATGTAAACTCAAAACAGAACACGAAAACAGAGGATACAAAATGACAGGTCGAGGTTAATATTAGACCTGGGTAAATACTGGTTTGACAAAAGGGTTGTTGATTTGTGGAACAGGTTACTGGGTGATATAATGGGCGTGGCATCACTCAATTGCAGGTTAGGCCTATCTATGAGAGAGCTTGGTGGTGAATGAATAGGAGGTGGGATGCTTGGGACAAAATTGTTTATTATTTTTTTTTCGAAATTCTCATGTTCTTTGTTCTTCCCCTTTCTGCCCGCAACATGTCTCCTCCTACCGTCCGGTATATTAATTTTCCTTCTCTGTTTTGTTGCCTTCATGTTGTATTTGTTTCACTTTTTCTCTTCTCTTCTCGCCTCTTCTTTTACCATTCCTTATTTTGTCTTCATTTCCCCATTCGCTCCATTCCTTTAACCCCCCTTCATGCTCTTCAAAACCCTCGTTCGCACTTTCATTCTCATCTCCCTAAGGTCATCCTCCCCTCTCTTACGTTCCGTTCCGCTCATGTCAGCCAGGGCGACGCTGAACCTCTCTCAGGGCCGCCCTTCACCACCTCGCGCCCAGGTTCAGGTACTACTGGCGTATGATGACTGGTCTAATGTTACTGTTAACAACTTTGTAGCTCATTCCTCTCCGTCACTGTCCTTTCAAACACCCGTCTACTGTCATAGTCGGCGAAAACACAGACACAAACACACACACACCGTGATGTGATGGAGGCTGACTCTATACACAGTTTCAAATGTAGATATGATAGAGCCCAGCAGGCTCAGGGACCTGTACATTAGTTGATTGACGGCTGAGAGGCGGGACCAAAGAGCCAGAGCCCAACCCCCACAAGCACAATTAGAGGAGTAGACACACACACACACACACACACACAATACAGCAAACAACAATGCAACTCTTCCCATTTGAGCATAGCTACACACCCCAGTGCTAATCCATCCCCATGCTAACCAGCTCACACCTGCTTTTCAGGTCACTCCTTCCCAAAATCAGCTCTCCCTGCCCCTGCTTATCTCCTCAACACCTCCTTTGACCCCTCTGACCCCACTACAGTCAAATTCATCCCACATTCCAAGGACCCCCTCATCCCCTCAACCCCCAAAACCCACCGAGCCCTCATCCCCTCAACCCCCAAAACCCACCCAGCCCTCATCCCCTCAACCCCAAGAACCCACCCAGCCCTCATCCCCTCAACACCCAAAACCTACCCAGCCCTCCCCTCTCCTTCCATGTGACCCCCACCCTTGCGAGGGGGGTGGGAGGTTCCCCCCACCCCCTCTATCCTTCCCCCTCCCAACCTCTCAACCTCTATCTGACTCCCAACCTTACGCTATCTTCCAACTCCTCTATGCCCTCCCTAATCTTCAGACCCAGTATGCCCTTCCTACTCCAGACCTACCTACCCAGGCCCTACCCCAGACCCTCCTACCTACCTTCCTAGAAGCCCAGCCCCCAATAGCCCCCCATACACCCCCCGGACCCCCCCCCAAGACACCCCCTGGATCCCCCCAGACACTCCCCAGATCCCCCAGATCCCCCCTGCCCCCAGTCACCCCCCAGACACCCTCCAGATCCCCCCAGACCCCCAGAGAAAGGGAGAACTCTGGTACAAGAGTTTCCATGAAGAATCTCAAGGTTTAGTACACCAACGCTGATGGGGTATCTAATAAAGCAGAAGAGATAAAAGAGTGAGTGAAGCAGATCCTGACATAGTTGCAATTGTGGAAACTAAAATTAATGACATGATCTCAGATGCAATCTTTCCTGAAGGGTACCAGGTGATACGAAAAGAGAGGACACAGAGACAGGGAGGGGTAGTAGCACTCCTAATAAAGCGGAAATGGAAGTTTGATGACCTGGGAAATCGAGTTACCAATGAGTGCACAAGCTTCATACATGGAACTCTGACAGTAGATGGGAGGAAGATTGTGATCTTGGTAATCTACAATCCCCCACCAAACAGTTGAAGACCCAGGCAGGAGTATGATGACAACAACAAGGCATGTATAGATGAACTGCAGAAGGCAGCAACACCAGCCCACAGAATGAAAGCAAAGCTGCTGATCATGGGGGACCTAAATCATGGAGAGATAAATTGGGAATCAAGGAATCCCCATGGAGGAGACGAAACGTGGGGAGCAAAATTAGTAGATGTTATAGACAGGAATTCCCTAACACAACATGTGAAGGAAGACACAAGGGAAAGAGGAGATGCACCGAGCCTATTAGACCTGATTTTCACCCAGATCGTAGAAGATATCGAGAATTTAGAGCATGAAATACCTCTAGGGGCCAGTGACCATTGTGTCCTAGTCTTTGACTACATGATGGAATTCAAACTTATGACCATGGGACAAGAGATCTGGGAAAGGAGAGTTGACTACAGGAAAGGAGACTATAAGAGGATAAGGGACTATCTGGGTGAAGTGCAGTGGGAGGAAGAAATTAGAGGAAAAACAGTCCAAGATATGATGGACTTAGTCATACAGAAATGCCAGGAGGCCGAAGAGAGATTTATACCAACAGTAAAGGGGAAAAATAAGATGGAATATAATAACCCATGGTATAATAGACAGTGTCAGGAAGCAAAAATGGCCAGCAGGCGGGAGTGGAGGAAGTACAGAAGACAAAGGACAGAGAACAACAGGATCAGATACACCAGAGCTTGGAACGATTACATTAACATAAGACGAACATCGGAAAGGGACTATGAGAACGATATTGCAATCAATGCGAAAAAAACAACCTAAGTTACTACACAGTCATATAAGAAGAAAAATGTTGGTGAACGACCAAGTGACACGACTAAGGAAGACAGAGGGGGCATATACTGAAAGTGACAAGGAAATCTGTGAGGCACTGAATGCCAGTTTCCATGGAGTGTTCACTACCGAGCCTGAGCAGCTCCCATTGTGGGAAGGGGTTACCCTAGATGAAAGACTATCAGATATAGAGGTGACAGCAGAGGAGGTAATGAAACAGTTGACAACTCTAGATGCAACTAAAGCAGTTGGACCAGACAAAGTATCACCGTGGATACTAAAAGAAGCAGCGCAGGCCCTCAGCGTGCCTCTGGCAATGATCTTTAATGAGTCACTTATGTCGGGAGAATTGCCCAGTTGCTGGAAGAAGGCAAATGACGTGCCGATCTTCAAGAAAGGTGATAGGGAGGAGGCACTGAACTATAGACCTGTATCACTGACAAGCATCCCCTGTAAAATACTGGAAAGAATAATTAGGCTACGACTGGTTGCACACCTGGAGAACATTAGGTTTGTGAACAAACATCAACATGGGTTCTGGACAGGGAAATGGTGCCTAACAAACCTTCTGGAATTCTATGATAAAATAACGAGGATAAGACAGGACAGATATGGTTGGTCAGACTGCATATTTCTGGACTGCCAAAAAGCCTTTGATACAGTACCGCACATGAGACTGCTGTTCAAGCTCGAGAGGCAGGTGGGGGTGGGGGGGGAAAGGTCCTAGCATGGATAAGGAACTACCTAACAGGAAGGAGCCAAAGAGTTACGGTAAGGGGCGAGAAGTCGGACTGGCGAACAGTAACAAGTGGAGTACCACAAGGATCGGTGCTGGGACCAATTCTATTTCTTGTATATGTTAACGACATGTTTACAGGCGTAGAGTCCTACATGTCGATGTTTGCGGATGACGCAAAGTTGATGAGAAGAGTTGTGACAGATGAGGATTGCAGGATCCTCCAAGAGGACCTGAACAGGTTGCAGAGATGGTCAGAGAAATGGCTACTGGAATTCAACATGAGCAAATGTAAAGTTATGGAAATGGGACTAGGAGATAGGAGACCAAAGGGACAGTACACAATGAAGGGGAACAGCCTACCTGTGACGACGCCCGAAAGAGACCTGGGGGTGGACGTAACACCTAATCTATCTCCTGAGGCACATATAAATAGGATAACGACAGCAGCGTACTCTACACTGGCAAAAGTTAGAACATCATTCAGAAACCTAAGTAAGGAGGCATTTAGGGCGCTTTACACTGCCTACCTGAGGCCAGTCTTAGAGTATGCCGCCTCATCATGGAGTCCCCATCTGAAGAAGCATATAATGAAACTGGAAAAGGTTCAGAGGTTTGCAATGAGACTCGTCCCAGAGCTACGAGGGATGGGGTATGAGGAGCGCCTGAGGGAACTGTGCCTTACGACACTAGAAAGAAGAAGGGAGAGGGGGACATGATAGGAACGTATAAGATACTCAGAGGGATTGACAGAGTGGACATAGACGAAATGTTCACACGGAATAGTAACAGAACGAGGGGACATGGATGGAAGCTTGAAACTCAGATGAGTCATAGAGATGTTAGGAAGTTTTCTTTTAGCGTGAGAGTAGTGGGAAAATGGAATGCACTTCAGGAACAGGTTGTGGAAGCAAATACTATTCATAATTTTAAAACCAGGTATGATAGGGAAATGGGACAGGAGTCATTGCTGTAAACAACCGATGCTCGAAAGGCGGGATCCAAGAGTCAATGCTCGATCCTGCAGACACAACTAGGTGAGTACAACTAGGTGAGTACACACACACACACACACACACACACACACACACACACACACACACACACACACACACACACACACACACACACATCAATTAACTCCCGCTCACAATTAAGACAAATAACAGAGGAGGTAATCTGGGCTTCAAGCTGGCCAGCTTCTTAAATTGATGAGACAATTTTCATCAGATGATTCGTAAGTTTAGTGCCTGTCTTTCTGTTCATTTTCATCCCCTTTTTAAGCAGACTCTTTGACACACCTTGGATTATAACGAATTGTTGCTGTTCTTTCTTTTTGTACCATATATATAAGCATCTGGAACAAATCCACAAGGACGGTGATGAGGATTCGAACCTACGTCTGAGAGCACCCCAGACGCTGCCTTAATCGACTGAGCTACGACACGGTAAAAGAGTTGAAACCAGAAATTCTACTGAACTTACTTGTATCCTGCAGCCTCATCGATGCTTCACGCTATTGTGATTTCTGTGTGCAAAGCATCCGGAACTTATCACTGTTGGAAATTATGTTTTTTGTTTACGACTTCATTGAAATCTGATTTTAATTTTTAAGTAGCTTCTACAATGTTGTAATGTTCATGCTGATTTTGATATCGTCTGCAAAGGATAACACGAAGCTGGGATTTGTATTTTGTCTGTGATGTGAGGATGAAGAAGAGTAGTGACACAGTGACTGCCTTGGGGGGCACAGAGCTTCTCACTCTGTTGGACTTAATTTTGTTTGATTTAATGTTATTTTTTGCCTTTTTTCAAGAAACTGGATATCCGTCTTTCTCCCTAAATCTGTTACTACCTTAAACAATATCATGACCTGTCGCTCTATGGTAATGTTTATCAAATGTCTTTGTAAAGTTCGTGTATACAACATCTGCAATTTGGTTTTCGTCTCATGCTTACCTGATTTTGTCATAGTGGTTGAGTAACTGCGACGAGCAGAGCCTTGCACCTCTAACTTCCTGTTGACACGGACGGTGTGCTTGATCTACTCCGTCACACGGAAGATTTAACTTCTAATCACGTTTTCGAAACTTTAAAAGTGCGTGATGTTTGTTTGTGTTTGTTTTTGAGGGTGTGCATGTGTGCATGCGTGAAGGCGTGTTCTCGTGTGTATTTGTGCGTATTTATGAACACACACATACTGGTGCATGAGGTGGCATAAATACACTGGAATTCTGGATATTTGGCCAGTCACGTCAGTCTAACAATCAAAAGCAACACAGAAAGACAGGAAAGCAATTCCTTCTTTATCACACGCAAAAAGCTTTACAAACTATTATATAAACAAGTCCTCCTCTTAAAATGGTAGTACATATAGTAACAGTTTGTTCGAACGTGCGACTGTGTACTCTTGGACCCAAAAAAGATCTCGTTCTGTACCATTCATTTTCTAAAGTCTGAGAAAAAGCTAAAAACCAAAGATTCGTAGGCCTTGTATTGCACATTTATGTATCATTAGACCTAAGATAGCGTGTATTAGGTCTATAATTGGTTGGATAGGTTAGGGCAGCTTTTGTTACATTTCCAATTTAATCATTTCTATTTGAGCTAATTCAGTAATACAAAACGCGAACTTTTGGAGTTCCATAATGGTATGTTTGACCAAATAGTTGCTATAGATACTATCATGTTTGGAGGATGGGGTGCATAGAAAATAGGAAAATAGGAAAATCGATTTAGGCGGCAACGCCCAGTGAAGATCAAAGGTCTAAGAAGGTCACTGCGCGTCAAACATTTCTCTGCCATTTCCTTGTCTTAGAATTAATGTGAAAATGTAATATTAACCTCATGGGAAGAACAGGTGTCTAACGGAAGAGTGAGAAGAGAATGGAGAGAGAGAGAAGAGAAAACAGGAAACGGAGAAGGTACGAGAATGAGGAACAGAAGGATAAGGTGACATAAGCAAGGAAGAGAGACCATTGAAGGTAAGGACAAGAGATAAAAGCAGAGAATAAGACGCAGGGAAAGAAGATAACTGTTGGTAAAGGAAGGAACCGGATATGAGAAGAGGAGGAGGAGGCGGCGGCAAGATCTTAAGAGGGTGAAGACTATAAGATGTAAATAGAAGGAATATTAAGATAACTAGGAAGAGGGAATGAGTCCGAGGAGATAGAGGGAGAGAAAAATTATAAATAGGAATTATATGCATGAGAATCAAGACGTTTTTGGCGAGTAGTAATATAAATGATGGTAGAGGTAGTTGTGATAGTAGTTGTAGCAGTAGTGGTTGTGGTTATTGTAGTAGTTGTGGTTATAGTATTACTAACAGTATTAGAGAAAAAGACCAGAGAGGAGGCATGTGACCAAGATAGCAGAACGATAGCAGTCCTGGAGTGTGTGTGCAGTCCTGGAGTGTGTGTGCAGTCCTGGAATGTGAGTGCAGTCCTGGAGTGTATGGGCAGTCCTGGAGTGTGTGGGCAGTCCTGGAGTGTGTGCGCTGTCCTGGAGTGTGTGGGCAGTCCTGGAGTGTGTGTGTAGTCCTGGAGTGTGTGTGTGTAGTCCTGGAGTGTGTGGGCAGTCCTGGAGTGTGTGGGCAGTTCTGGAGTGTGTGTGTAGTCCTGGAGTGTGTGTGTAGTCCTGGAGTGTGTGGGCAGTCCTGGAGTGTGTGCGCAGACCTGGAGTGTGTGCGCAGAGCTGGAGTGTGTGCGCAGTCCTGGAGTGTGTGCGCAGACCTGAAGTGTCTGCGCAGTCCTGGAGTGTGTGCGCAGACCTGGAGTGTGTGCGCAGACCTGGAGTGTGTGCGCAGTCCTGGAGTGTGTGCGCAGACCTGGAGTGTGTGTGCAGTCCTGGAGTGTGTGTGCAGTCCTGAAGTGTGTACGTAGTCCTGGAGTGTGTGCGCAGTCCAGGAGTGTGTGCGCAGTCCTGAAGTGTGTGCGCAGTCCTGGAGTGTGTGCGCAGTTCTGAAGTGTGTGCGCAGACCTGGAGTGTGTGTGCAGTCCTAGAGTGTGTGCGCAGTCCTTAAGTGTGTGCGCAGACCTGGTGTGTGTGCCCAGACCTGGAGTGTGTGCGCAGACCTGGAGTGTGTGCGCAGACCTGGAGTGTGTGCGCAGACCTGGAGTGTGTGCCCAGACCTGGAGTGTGTGCGCAGACCTGGAGTGTGTGGGCAGTCCTGGAGTATGTGCCCAGACCTGGAGTGTGTGCCCAGACCTGGAGTGTGTGCGCAGACCTGGAGTGTGTGGGCAGACCTGGAGTGTGTGCCCAGACCTGGAGTGTGTGCCCAGACCTGGAGTGTGTGCGCAGACCTGGAGTGTGTGCGCAGACCTGGAGTGTGTGCGCAGACCTGGAGTGTGTGCGCAGACCTGGAGTGTGTGCGCAGAGCTGGAGTGTGTGCGCAGACATGGAGCTCCGTCACAAAGAGCACATAAGGGAGATGGAAAATTTAAGAGAGGTTCACAACGAGACTCGAACCAGTATTACGACGAATAGGAGGGATGAAGAAAAACTGAAAGAACTGGATGTAATTTCGCTTGAAAAGTGGATAGAGGCAGGGAAGACATGATCGAGATATTTAAAATACTTTTGGGGGATTTACTGTGAGGAAAAAAGGGAAATTTCCCATTGAATACAAATAGAGATGTTGTTCTTTTTGTCTTGGCATGAGAGTAGTAGGAGACTGAAATGAACTAAATTAGGTTTTCGGGCGGAACTTCATTTATAATTTCAAAATTCGATATGATCCATTTTTTTCAGAAATGCATTAGACAACCAGCGGCTGGAAAAGCGGGGCTTAAGAGCTAAGCCTCAATCTTAGAGAAACATTTAAGTTAATGCAGATAGACCAGCGCAGGCACGCGCGCGCGCGCGCACACTCACACACACACACACACACACACACACACACACACACACACACACACACACACACACACACACACACACACACACACACACACACACAGACTCCATACCAGTTTCAAGTGTATATATGATAGCGTCCAATAGGCTCAGCAACCGGTACATCAGTTGATTGATAGTTGAGAAGCGGGACCAAAGAGCCGAAGCTCAACCCCTGCAAGCACAACTAGGTGAGCACACACACCCACACCCTCTCACCTGAGAGCAAGTAGGGGGGCGGAAGCCCCCACAGAGTTCCTCTCAAACATAGGATGATATCTCCCCGTCTTGCTGCACCACATGTATCACTGAGATAAATCACTGACACCGCGGCCAACATTAAGGGGCAATAAAACCAATCTTGGGAAGGCCTTGTGTCTATTGTTCAAGTGTTTTATTATCGTATACATTATGGAGATATAATCTGTTGTATAGACCGTTCATCTTAAGCACAGTTTACCAGGAGAAGCGTTGGGTAAATAGCTTTACAGACGACTTATATTTTAGTCTCTGACGTTTGAGACGTGATACGAGAGCTTTTGTGTAAATTCTAGGTAGAAGAGAATAGTTTTAAGATGTTTCGTAGGTGACTACTAGAATCTAGAGTCTATAAGGAGAAAGCGCTAGGCCAGGACGACTATATATATATTATATATAGCACTTGGAAGGGATATGAAGACAAGGAGTTTGGATAAGGTGAAGGAAAGGTTAGGTGCCCAATCACTTGTACCTTCGGGGATCGAACGCTGACCTGCACGTAGCGAAGCCGACGTTGTACTGACGGTTAGGTTTCGTTTGTTTCTGACTATTCTGTTAAACTTCTAACCTTGATTTTATATATGTATATATATATATATATATATATATATATATATATATATATATATATATATATATATATATATATATATATATATAATATATAATGTATAATACACACACACACGCACACACACTATAGGAGCAATAAGAGTCATCACCAGTGAGGACTCTATTGCTGACAGAGATGCCGCAACAGCTCAAGCCCTAAGGGAGAAACACCCACCCAGGGCTCCGCGTGAGGACGACATTGTACAAGTGGGGGCTACCGGAGCAGAACCTCTCTGGGTGGCTGAATCTGTGGTCCATAAAGCAGCCATGTCCTTCCCAACAGGATCAGCAGGTGGGTTCAGAGGACTAAAACCCAACCACATCAAACAAATGCTCAACCCTGCACTGGGTGACATTACACAGGGCCTCTTGGTGGAACTAACCAGATTCACCAACACATGTCTAGCTGGCAACACACCAGAGACCATAAGACCTATCTTTTTTTGAAGCATCTCTCTGTGCTCCAAAGAAAAATGATAAAGGGATCAGGCCAATAGCTGTGGGCAGTTCCCTCCGGCATCTCGTCGCAAAGGCTGCTGCGAGAACAGTTAGCGAGGCAGCGGCCAACATGCTAAATCCAAAACAGCTTGTCTTCACCATTCCACAAGGTTGCAAGACGGCAGCTCACGCAGCTCGAGCTTTCGTTGTTAACACCACAGACGAGAAGGCCCTTATCAAGCTAGATTTTAAAAATGTCTTCAATTTGGTGCAGAGGGATGCTGTACTCCGTGCGGTTCATCGTCATTTCCCTTCCCTCTTCCCTTTTGTACATTCATGCTACAGTATGGATCTAAAGCTACTTTGTGACGAAAATGAAAGTGAATTGCGAGAAGGCGTCCAACAGGGTCACCCCCTTGCTCCTCTTATTTTCTGCTTAGTCATCAAACAAGTCAGAGAGGTCCTGTCCAGCGAGTTTAACATCTGGTTCTTGGATGATGGTACCCTAGCTGGCTCCCAAGACTCCCTCCTGGAGGACATCAGAAAACTCCAGGAGCAAGGGGCAATTTTAAGCCTCACCCTGAACTCTTCTCGGTGCGAAATATGTTCTAACCAGGGCATCGTAGAGAGAATAGCGTGTGTTCTCAATATATACAGACGTTCTCAATATACAGGCAGGACGACAACATACTGCTCAAGGCGCTAAACAATGCACAAACAACACGGCTCCAGTGAAGACTGCATCATTTCCGCACACCGGCAGACGATCACCGTAAAGCTCCTGACCAGAAACACCAAAATACTGGAAGATATTAACAGTAAATTTGTTAAACAAAAACAACTCAGTGAAACTATGTTGTGAAACCTTTCCTACTATTTTTTAAGATTTAAATGAACTGCTTTTGTGGTCATTGATTCAAGAGAGATTGTTGCAAGAGGAGCAGCAATAACTGTGAGTGAAGGCAGCGGCAGTGGCGCTACCTCTCACAAAGCTGTCAGTAAACTCACCAATATTGACAAGTTTACCCAAGTCTGAACGCCGTGAAGTTCATATCCAGCTGACTCTGGAAATATTGGGTGCTGTGTTCGGGGAAACAAGGGCAGGTATAGCTCGTCTCTCGAAGCGAATAATGCCAATCTGATCCCAAGATTTGACAGCCAATCACATATCTTGCACAGACGAGATTGGCACGGATTATCAGCTGACTAGTCAGCTGGGGGAAGGCTATTTCACAAATCCCTTAAAGATTAGGATTAGAATTTATCTTGTAGAATGACGCGGCCATTTTTAAAGTGGTTTTACTAGTTGCACATGCATACGCACGCACGCACGCACGCAAGCACGCACGCACACACGCACAGCCTAGTGGACAGCGCTTTGAGGTCGTAGTCTTAGGACCCGGGTTCCATTCCTGGTTGAAGCAGAAACAGATGGGCAGAGTTTCTGTCATCTGATGCTATTTTTTTAGCAGTAAATAAGTATCTGGGAGTTAGACCATCCCTACAGCCTGCGTCCTGAGGATGTGTGTACTCACCTGGTGGAGCTTGTGGGGGTTGAGCTCTGGCTCTTTGGTCCCGCTTGTGTCCCGTGTGTCTATGTGCGAGAGAAATATATATATATATATATATATATATATATATATATATATATATATATAGAGAGAGAGAGAGAGAGAGAGAGAGAGAGAGAGAGAGAGAGAGAGAGAGAGAGAGAGAGAGAGAGAGAGAGAGAGAGAGAGAGAGAGAAGATATGATAAAGGAAATATAGGTCGGGAGACAAACGACAGTTAGAAAGACGGGGTCCAAGAGCTATCAGTTCGATCCTACAGGCAAAAAAACTAATTATAAATAGGTACGCATGCGCGTGCACACGCACAGAGTCTGAGAGTTCGAGAGATGTCAAGAAAAGCACTCATCTTGAGCCACACAATGGCTTCATACTGAGCCACAAAATAGCTTCATACTGAACCACAAAATAGCTTCATACTGAGCCACAAAATAGCTTTATAAAGCTTCATACTGAGCCACAAAATAGCTTTATAAAGCTTCATACTGAGCCACAAAATAGCTTCATAAAGCTTCATACTGAGCCACAAAATAGCTTCATAAAGCTTCATACTGAGCCACAAAATAGCTTCATAAAGCTTCATACTGAGCCACAAAATAGCTTCATAAAGCTTCATACTGAGCCACAAAATAGCTTCATAAAGCTTCATACTGAGCCACAAAACAGCTTTATAAAGCTTCATACTGAGCCACAAAATAGCTTTATAAAGCTTCATACTGAGCCACAAAATAGCTTTATAAAGCTTCATACTGAGCCACAAAATAGCTTTATAAAGCTTCATACTGAGCCACAAAATAGCTTTATAAAGCTTCATACTGAGCCACAAAATAGCTTCATAAAGCTTCATACTGAGCCACAAAATAGCTTCATAAAGCTTCATACTGAGCCACAAAGTAATACACGCGCTGTGAGAGGAGACAGAAGCAAGTTCAATAAATATCTTAAACAAAATATGTGAGACCTTTGGAAAGATAATTATTGCATTAGTCAACCAGAGGCTGTAGAGGCGGGTCCCGAGAACTAGCGCCGAACTCTGTATAATCACATCGAGGAGATCTCCTTCACAACCTTATCAGACTGTAATAATCACTCAGAAAACTGAGTCATACAAACATACAATCCAACCCTGCAACTCTGAAATCTTTTGTTTTAGTGATTAAAGACATTTCAAAAGGCGTGCGTATTTAATTAAATAGCAACTAGTGCCATGGAAGTCAGTAAATGAAATTCAGCAGGTCGCATTGGAAGGACGCGGGAGTATACAAGAGGCGGATAAACTGAATTGACCAGTCAGGAGCGAGCTGTGGGTGCTCAGCCAATCAGAGTCTGCTGGGCGTGGTGAAACGGCGTGGTAGACCGTTGGAAAATAGAAAACAGAGATCACTGGGGCAGCATTCAGACGCTGGTGGCGTCGACTTGGAGCTAAGAATGTTGAGCATCTTTATTGGTCAACAGAAGGTTGCGAAGGACTGTAGTGATCGAAAGATGAATCCGACGCGTACTTGTGGAGCTCCAGAGAGATAACATTGTCATCTGTAGCCAATCTTTTGCCTTTAGACAAATAAAAGTGGAAAATTGATGGAGCTTGCAAGCCGACGTTGCAAGAATACAACGGGAATGATGCGTAAATCACCTAAGATGATATCGCTTGCTGTTGAGAGCCGTGGAGGCTGTACCGTCGCGTAGCTTCATAGGAGAAATTAGTCTCAATAACTATTAATGAGACCTTGAGGGAGATTAAGATCAATACATTAACACATATACCTGATGGAACCTATCCCAGCTGGCCAAATTGAGGACTATTTTCAGTAAGATTATTCAGTTCTTTGGCTCAGGCGCTGGTAGCGAAAGGCTGAAGTAATCTCTGCCCACATGTGGGTCACCGAAGTTGAACCTTATGAAAAGAAGGAATCAAAGTGAACAAAGAGCAGGCCTGGAGAACAAGAAAGCTGGATAGTACAACAAGGAAACTGGCCTGGACAACAAGGAAACTGGCCTGGACAACGAGGAAACTGGCCTGGACAACGAGGAAACTGGCCTGGACAACGAGGAAACTGGCCTGGACAACGAGGACACTGGCCTGGACAACAAGGAAACTGGCCTGGACAACGAGGAAACTGGCCTGGACAACGAAGGAAACTGGCCTGGACAACGAAGGAAACTGGCCTGGACAACGAGGACACTGGCCTGGACAACGAGGACACTGGCCTGGACAACGAGGAAACTGGCCTGGACAACGAGGACACTGGCCTGGACAACGAGGAAACTGGCCTGGACAACGAGGAAACTGGCCTGGACAACGAGGAAACTGGCCTGGACAACGAGGAAACTGGCCTGGACAACGAGGAAACTGGCCTGGACAACGATGAAACTGGCCTGGACAACGATGAAACTGGCCTGGACAACGAGGAAACTGGCCTGGACAACGAGGAAACTGGCCTGGACAACGAGGAAACTGGCCTGGACAACGATGAAACTGGCCTGGACAACGAGGAAACTGGCCTGGACAACGAGGAAACTGGCCTGGATAAAGATGAAACTGGCCTGGACAACGAGGAAACTGGCCTGGACAACGAGGAAACTGGCATGGATAAAGATGAAACTGGCCTGGACAACGAAGAAACTGGCCTGGACAACGAGGAAACTGGCCTGGACAACGAGGAAACTGGCCTGGACAAAAAGGAAACTGGCCTGGACAACGAGGAAACTTGCTTGGACAACGAGGAAACTGGCCTGGACAACGAGGAAACTGGCTTGGACAACGAGGAAACTGGCCTGGACAACGAGGAAACTGGCTTGGACAACGAGGAAACTGGCCTGGACAACGAGGAAACTGGCTTGGACAACGATGAAACTGACCTGGACAACGATGAAACTGGCCTGGACAACGATGAAACTGGCCTGGACAACGAGGAAACTGACCTGGACAACGAGGAAACTGGCCTGGACAACAAGGAAACTGGGCTGGACAACGAGGAAACTGGCCTGGACAACAAGGAAACTGGGCTGGACAACGAGGAAACTGGCCTGGACAACGAGGAAACTGGCCTGGACAACGAGGAAACTGGCCTGGACAACGAGGAAACTGGCCTGGACAACGAAGGAAACTGGCCTGGACAACGAGGAAACTGGCCTGGACAACGAGGAAACTGGCCTGGACAACGAGGAAACTGGCCTGGACAACGAGGAAACTGGCCTGGACAACGAGGAAACTAGTCTGGACAACGAGGAAACTAGTCTGGACAACGAGGTAACTGGCCTGGACAATGAGGAAACTGGCCTGGACAACGAAGGAAACTGGCCTGGACAACGAGGAAACTGGCCTGGACAACGAGGAAACTGGCCTGGACAACGAGGAAACTGGCCTGGACAACGAGGAAACTAGTCTGGACAACGAGGTAACTGGCCTGGACAACGAGGAAACTAGTCTGGACAACGAGGAAACTGGCCTGGACAACGAGGAAACTGGCCTGGACAATGAGGAAACTGGCCTGGACAACGAGGAAACTGGCCTGGACAACAAGGAAACTGGCCTGGACAACGAGGAAACTGGCCTGGACAACGAGGAAACTGGCCTGCACAACGAGGAAACTGGCCTGGACAACGAGGAAACTGGCCTGGACAACGAGGAAACTGGCCTGCACAACGAGGAAACTGGCCTGGACAACGAGGAAACTGGCCTGGACAACGAAGAAAACTGGCCTGGACAACGAGGAAACTGATACTTGAAGCTGGCACAGGTAAATTCTCTGTATATTTGTCAATGTCAGATGTCGAAATGACCCTCGAGAACTGTCTGATTGTTGGGTAATCAAGCGTCTGTTGTATTAGATAATAACCAAACTTATATTGGTTTAAAAACAACAAGTAATCAAGCAGCTAATGGATTTAAAACCTCCGTGTAATCAGGTTTCTAATGGAGTAAAAACAACCAAGATGAATTAGTAAGGTCATTTTTGTTTTAATATCATAGAAAATATATAGTTTTAGTGCAGTATCATTTTTGTTTTAGCTCATATTTATATTATTTTGCTGTGTGAACATTGCTGTCATATAGATTGTCATACACATACTTATATAACAGATTGGGACATATGCTCTCCTGGAGATACGCAATAATTATTCCATGGTACAACTGAAGACAACAATGTATATACCTGCGTTATTTCGGCCAACTATACAGAGATAAAACACCACCAAATATATAAGTGAAATTTATTGTTGCAGAAGATTGATAAGAGGGCAGCCAAGCATGAGTTAAATATGGCCTCGGATAAGTCTACCTCCCTGGCACGCAGCTTGGGATAAATGGTTCCTTCTATACTCATATATATCCACCCTCGAGAGTAATATGTCAAGGTAGAAAATGTCCTCCACGTAAAACATTGTAAATCTGGCGCATGACACCATTGTGTCAAGGCTCTATATGACACCAGACATGAGGATATTGATTAATTAATCCTTGAAGATTAGCATCAATATAGCCACATAAATATATCGGAGAGAAACTCTCCTGGGAGTTGCTGGGAGTTATTGAAAACTATTTCCAGAGACTTTCCTATACTTTGGTTCATGCAATGGTTGCGGAAGGTTATAGACGTCTTTGTCGATATGTGGGGCTCGCTGGGCTAATCTCTACCAACAGGTGGGCTCGCTGGACTAATCTCTACCAACAGGTGGGGCTCGCTGGACTAATCTCTACCAACAGGTGGGGCTCGCTGGACTAATCTCTACCAACAGGTGGGGCTCGCTGGACTAATCTCTACCAACAGGTGGGCTCGCTGAAGTAATCTCTGCCAACAGGTGGGGCTCGCTGGACTAATCTCTGCCAACAGGTGGGGCTCGCTGGACTAATCTCTACCAACAGGTGGGGCTCGCTGGACTAATCTCTACCAACAGGTGGGCTCGCTGAAGTAATCTCTGCCAACATGTGAGGTTCGCTGGACTAATCTCTACCAACAGTTGGGTTCGCTGAAGTAATCTCTGCCAACATGTGGGGTTCGCTGAAGTAATCTCTGCCAACATGTGGGGTTCGCTGAAGTAATCTCTGCCAACATGTGGGGTTCGCTGAAGTAATCTCTGCCAACATGTGGGGTTCGCTGAAGTAATCTCTGCCAACATGTGGGGTTCGCTGAAGTAATCTCTGCCAACATGTGGGGTTCGCTGAAGTAATCTCTGCCAACATGTGGGGTTCGCTGAAGTAATCTCTGCCAACATGTGGGGTTCGCTGAAGTAATCTCTGCCAACATGTGGGGTTCGCTGAAGTAATCTCTGCCAACATGTGGGGTACGCTGAAGTAATCTCTGCCAACATGTGGGGTTCGCTGAAGTAATCTCTGCCAACATGTGGGGTTCGCTGAAGTAATCTCTGCCAACATGTGGGGTTCGCTGAAGTAATCTCTGCCAACATGTGGGGTTCGCTGAAGTAATCTCTGCCAACATGTGGGGTTCGCTGAAGTAATCTCTGCCAACATGTGGGGTTCGCTGAAGTAATATCTGCCAACATGTGGGGTTCGCTGAAGTAATCTCTGCCAACATGTGGGGTTCGCTGAAGTAATCTCTGCCAACATGTGGGGTTCGCTGAAGTAATCTCTGCCAACATGTGGGGTTCGCTGAAGTAATCTCTGCCAACATGTGGGGTTCGCTGAAGTAATCTCTGCCAACATGTGGGGTTCGCTGAAGTAATCTCTGCCAACATGTGGGGTTCGCTGAAGTAATCTCTGCCAACATGTGGGGTTCGCTGAAGTAATCTCTGCCAACATGTGGGGTTCGCTGAAGTAATCTCTGCCAACATGTGGGGTTCGCTGAAGTAATCTCTGCCAACATGTGGTGTTCGCTGAAGTAATCTCTGCCAACATGTGGGTTTGCTGAGGTAATCTGTGTGTGTGTGGTTGTGTGTGAGATTACTTCAGCGAGAACTTCAGCGAGAACTTTACTTTCCCACATGTGGGGTTCGCTGAAGTAATCTCTGCCAACATGTGAGGTTCGCTGAAGTAATCTCTGCCAACATGTGGGGTTAGGTGGAGTAATTTCTACCAACATGTGAGGTCGCTGAAGTAATATCTGCCAACATGTGAGGTTCGCTGAAGTAATCTCTGCCAACATGTGGGGTTAGGTGGAGTAATTTCTGCCAACATGTGAGGTCGCTGAAGTAATATCTGCTAACATGTGAGGTTCGCTGAAGTAATCTCTGCGAACAGGTGGGTTCGACAGTTAAACCTAGATCTCTTCTCAGAGCCAAGAGGTACCAAGTTATTTTCCAATCAAGGGGAAGCTGTGAGGCTAAAGGTCGTAACTGAAACTCTCAGTGTTGATGCAGAAGATGACCCCCAAGATTCCTGATCTCTTCAGTATTGAGGAACGTCTCCAGTCTTATGAAGATATCTGAGAAATGGGTTGTGAGGTTTTCTAAAATAGCATCATTTAGTGATACACTCTGCAAGGGATTCAGTGTTATACTTGTGTAAGTGACTGTAGTAGACTGATACTCTACATAAGAAACAGTGATGAGTAACTGCACTTTAGTCCCCTGACACTTTGACTTGCATACCCCTACTATAGATTGCTTGGAGTAAATGCCTCCAGGTTCTCCTTATTGACTTGTACACCCTACTGGAAATTACAAGGAGGAGTCAAGTGTTCTACAGAGAACTGACACCCTGCCTTACAATAAACTAGGGAAGCCAATGCACCAAGACTCACTGTACATCTAGAATGAACCAAGTTTGTTGACTAACACCGTCATGGCTTCAGTGAAGTAAACCTTTATCCAGGTACACCTACTTGAACTCTCCGGCCAACTCAAGACGTTCGGGTAGGTGGAGGAGGGATGGATCAATTGCATCTTTGTACATGGGAGTATATATAATCATCTCAAGATAACGGGAGAAAGTGCTAAGCCAATAATGACTATATATCACTTGGAAGAAGATTAGAAACAAGGAGCGGGCATATGAGGACGGCGTGGAGAAACAACACACAACCACTGTGACCCTCGGGGATTAAACACCAACCTTGCAAGAAATTGGTACTTAAACTTGAAAAGTAAATAGACTTGAGAGGGTGATGAAATGCACACACACACACACACACACGCACACACACACACACACACACACACACACACACACACACACACACACACACACACACACACACACACACACACACACGCACGCGCACACACACACACACACACACACACACACACACACACACACACACACACACACACACACACAATGTAGGGTTCATATCTACATTTATCTACATAGGCTTTGTAGGTTTAAATGTAGATATGATAGAGCCCAGTAGGCTCAGGAATCTGTACACCAGTTGATTGACAGTTGAGAGGCGGGACCAAAGAGCCAAAGCTCAACCCCCGCAAGCACAAATAGGTGAGTACAAATAGGTGAGTACACACACACACACACGCACACACACAGGGAGGGTAAATCTTGCCTTACAGGCTTGATAGAATTCTACGATCAGGTGACACAGATTAAGCAAGAAAGAGAGGGCTGGGCGGACTGCATTTTCTTGGATTGTCGGAAAGCCTTTGACACAGTACCGCATAAGAGGCTGGTACATAAGCTGGAGAGACAGGCAGGTGTAGCTGGTAAGGTGCTCAAGTGGATAAGGGAGTATCTAAGCAATAGGAAGCAGAGAGTTACGGTGAGGGGTGAGACCTCCGATTGGCGTGAAGTCACCAGTGGAGTCCCACAGGGCTCTGTACTCGGTCCTATCTTGTTTCTGATATATGTAAATGATCTCCCAGAGGGTATCGATTCATTTCTCTCAATGTTTGCAGACGATGCTAAAATTATGAGAAGGATTAAAACAGAAGAGGGCTGTTTGAGGCTTCAAGAAGACCTAGACAAGCTGAAGGAATGGTCGAACAAATTGTTGTTAGAGTTTAACCCAACCAAATGTAATGTAATGAAGATAGGTGTAGGGAGCAGGAGGCCAGATACAAGGTATCATCTGGGAAAGGAAATTCTTCAGGAGTCAGAGAAGGAAAAAGACTTGGGGGTTGATATCACGCCAGACCTGTCTCCTGCAGCACATATCAAGCGGATAACATCAGCGGCATATGCCAGGCTGGCCAACATACGAACGGCATTCAGAAACTTGTGTAAAGAATCATTCAGAACTTTGTATACCACATATGTCAGGCCAATCCTGGAGTATGCAGCCCCAGCATGGAGTCCATATCTAGTCAAGGATAAGACTAAACTGGAAAAGGTTCAAAGGTTTGCCACCAGACTAGTACCCGAGCTGAGAGGTATGAGCTACGAGGAGAAACTACGGGAATTAAACCTCACTTCGCTGGAAGACAGAAGAGTTAGGGGGGACATGATCACCACATTCAAGATTCTGAAGGGAATTGATAGGGTAGATAAAGACAGTCTATTTAACACATGGGGAACACGTACAAGGGGACACAGGTGGAAACTGAGTGCCCAAATGAGCCACAGAGATATTAGAAAGAACTTTTTTAGTGTCAGAGTGGTGGACAAATGGAATGCATTAGGAAGAGATGTGGTGGAGGCTGACTCCATACACAGCTTCAAGTGTAGATATGATAGAGCCCAATAGGCTCAGGAATCTGTACACCTGTTGATTGACGGTTGAGAGGCGAGACCAAAGAGCCAGAGCTCAACCCCCGCAAACACAACAAGGTGAGTACATAATATGAAGAAAAAAGGAAGACGAAACACTACTTCAGATACGATAAAATCCAGAGAAATTATGAGTTTTTTCTATTTGATGAAATGTTCTATTTCATCAAATAGAACATATCGAAGTTCTTATCATAGATATGATAAGAACATCTATTCTTATCATATCGATGTTTATAATAGATATCTCCGGTATCTATTCTAAACCGGAGATACCTGTTTAGAATAGTATCTCCGTCCTATCTAAGTACGACGGAGATACTATTTACTGTCCCTAACCACAAGCACTGTTAGGCAAGAATCGTTAGGTAAGGTCACACACGCAGGACACATCAACACCGCAACATAAAAACTCACCAAGAAAACCCAACAGACACAAAAGGCCATTCCCAGGTTCATCACATATCTCCTCTCTCTCTCTCTCTCTCTCTCTCTCTCTCTCTCTCTCTCTCTCTCTCTCTCTCTCTCTCTCTCTCTCTCTCTCTCTCTCTCTCTCTCTCTCTCTCTCTCTCTCTCTCTCTCTCTCTCTCTCTCCTGCCAATACGCAGCTTTCCCCTATTTTCGAGCTCTTTGTCTCTCTTTCTTTTCCCCTTTACTACTCCATTCTCCCCCACACAACCTTCCTCTAATGGGCTATTGTCTGAACGTCCTAAATTCACTCTCCTTTATACCCCTTCTCTTTGCAGTCTTCCACTCCCTGACCTCCCCTCCCACAACCCCACCCAACACCATTCCTTCCCTACTCCTTCGTCCCTTCCACCCCCCTCAGCCACAACCCTGCCCGCACCCCTCTCCAGGTTTTTCCGATAAGCCATTATACTTGACCACTCAGTGCAGAAGAAACTACAAATAGAGAATGTTGATGAAACTGAAGGAGACCTCGAACACGAAGAACACGCACCATTACTGTTCTTGTATATCGTAATTGTAATCATAACGCTGATAATTAAAGACTTGGTGTAAATTCTTGACACAAAGTTCACATATATGCAAGTGCAGGTTTTTATCCTATGTTATTATGTCTGTGAGAAGACATTACCATTACTTATCATTGGTAATCCCACACAAACAGTGACAGACTTCAAGAGCGAACACAATCTCATCAAATAAAACTTTAATACAATCAGCCCATGATCCCATTGAGTGAGGGTTGCAGTCATATAACAACACAACGGTTTATCTCCAGTAACCTTAACCATCCATCAGCTAAGCAGAAGCATGTTCAGACATACACAATGTGTACCACACGAATCAACACACTCCATAAGGTGAAACAGGCTTCGTGTTTCAACAGTGCCGCCCAGTCACTGAACATAGTGTAACACAGTGTACCAAGTTGGACTCAGCTCAGAGCAGGGGAACTCAACAACTTATACAGAGACATAGATCATGATATAATACTCATTAACAGTCATGAATTAAGGTAGAAGATAAAGATATTTAACTATGAAGCTTCACGCTCGACACTTGTGATACCCCTCAACACACTCGACACTGATACCCCTCAACGCACTCGACACTTGTGATACCCCTCAACACACTCGACACTTGGGATACCCCTCAACACACTCGACACTTGTGATACCCCTCAACACACTCGACACTTGGGATACCCCTCAACACACTCGACACTTGGGATACCCCTCAACACACTCGACACTTGGGATACCCCTCAACACGCTCGACACTTGGGATACCCCTCAACACACTCGACACTTGTGATACCCCTCAACACACTCGACACTTGTGATACCCCTCAACACACTCGACACTTGTGATACCCCTCAACACACTCGACACTTGGGATACCCCTCAATACACTCGACACTTGGGATACCCCTCAACACACTAGATACTTGTGATACCCCTCAACACACTCGACACTTGGGATACCCTCAACACACTCGACACTTGGGATACCCCTCAACACACTCGACACTTGGGATACCCTCAACACACTCGACACTTGGGATACCCCTCAACACTTGTGATACCCCTCAACACACTCGACACTTGTGATACCCCTCAACACACTCGACACTTGTGATACCCCTCAACACACTCGACACTTGGGATACCCTCAACACACTCGACACTTGTGATACCCTCAGCACACTCGACACTTCTGGTACCCCTCAACACACTCGACACTTGGGATATCCCTCAACACACTCGACACTTTTGTGTAAATACTGTGATTTACACAAAATATTATTTAACCCTAACTGACATTGATTCCACATTGTTATGCAGTTAATCATCCAAAAATAATTGTTCTTATAGTTAACTTACAAAAAAATGGACTGTTGGTCCCCCCCAAAAAAAGTCAAAATTCTGTATTATTACATAAACATTGACATAATTTAGACATTGAAAAGTAATTGAAGAACTAACCTGTCTTAGGCCTAAATAAATAATCCTGGGCCTAGTTTAATGCATATTTAGGCCTAGAAAAGCTTACGTTTGCTTTTGTGTTTTTTTCTTTCATGTTCTCGAGAAAATGAATAGTTCGTAACGTGAACATTGTTGCTTGCAACAGTCTATTTTTGTACGTTTGATCAAATGGTTGTTACAAGTACTGCATTTAAGAGGGGGGGGGGGGTAGGCACTGTTATGTGCTCCACTGTCCCAGTGCAGGTGGCAGAGGGGGGGGGCGGCAGCACAAGTGCACGCTCCATTCATAGGTGACTGTACCGGTTCATAGGTGACTGTACCGGTTCATAAGTGACTGTATCGGTTCATAGGTGACTGTACCGGTTCATAGGTGACTGTACCGGTTCATAGGTGACTGTACCGGTTCATAGGTGACTGTACCGGTTCATAAGTGACTGTATCGGTTCATAGGTGACTGTACCGGTTCATAGGTGACTGTACCGGTTCATAGGTGACTCTACCGGTTCATAGGTGACTGTATCGGTTCATAGGTGGCTGTACCGGTTCAGAGGTGACTATACCGTGGCGGCAGCACAAGTGCACGCTCCATTCAGAGGTGACTGTACCGGTTCATAGGTGACTGTACCGGTTCATAAGTGACTGTATCGGTTCATAGGTGACTGTACCGGTTCATAGGTGACTGTACCGGTTCATAGGTGACTCTACCGGTTCATAGGTGACTGTATCGGTTCATAGGTGGCTGTACCGGTTCAGAGGTGACTATACCGGTTCATAAGTGACTGTATCGGTTCATAGGTGACTGTACCGGTTCATAGGTGACTGTACCGGCTCACAGTCCGTCCTCCAAACAAAGACCCAAAAGTGATTCCATGCACCCGCCAAATCCCCTGGTGTTTATAAATGAAAAACGGTTTACACACGACTCACAACTGCTGACGTTCGAACACTTCCGGAACAAGTGTTGATGAATTTTGTTCGAACCACAACGCTGTAAATGCTTCACCCATGTACTTCAAATACAAATAATCGCCAACAGAACCTAAACACCTAACCTAACCAGTGCCTACATATGCACAATATGCTAACATATAAAAATATTAATTTATATTTGAGAAAATTTCTATTTTGAATGAACAGCATGTTAAAATTGCCGAATGTGTCTTTGGGATCGACCGCTGGATGGAATGGACTTGGTCTGAGGACGGGTTGTGGCTCAGAAGAGATTGTACTGGTTCAGAGGTGATAATGTCAGTTCAGAAGTGAGTATATATATATATATATATATATATATATATATATATATATATATATATATATATATATATATATATAAATATATATATATATATATATATATATATATATATATATATATATATAAATATATATATATATATATATATATATATATATATATATATATATATATATATATATATATATATATGTCGTACCTAGTAGCCAGAACGCACTTCTCAGCCTACTATGCAAGGCCCAATTTGCCTAATAAGCGAAGTTTTCATGAATTAATGTTTTTTCGACTACCTAACCTACCTAACCTAACCTAACCTAACTTTTTCTGCTACCTAACCTAACCTAACCTATAAAGATAGGTTAGGTTAGGTTAGGTAGGGTTGGTTAGGTTCGGTCTTATATCTACGTTAATTTTAACTCCAATAAAACAAAATTGACCTCATACATAATGAAATGGGTAGCTTTATCATTTCATAAGAAAAAAATTAGAGAAAATATATTAATTCAGGAAAACTTGGCTTAATAGGCAAATCTGGTTTTGCATAGTAGGCTGAGAAGTGCGTTCTGGCTACTAGGTACGACATATATATATATATATATATATATATATATATATATATATATATATATATATATATACATATATATATATATATATATATATATATATATATATATATATATGGCACAACTCTCCTAAACACGAGAGTTAAGTATACAACTTTAGAACACTTTCCCACCAGGAGACTCGAACCCTAGCCAGCACAGAAGCCTTCCAGCAACTGGCATAACAGGTACGCCTTAACCCGCTCCACCACTTAACCCTGTGCTCCTGAGCGGGTGGTGGAGCGGGTTAAGGCGTACCTGTTATGCCAGTTGCTGGAAGGCTTCTGTGCTGGCTAGGGTTCGAGTCTCCTGGTGGGAAAGTGTTCTAAAGTTGTATATATATATATATATATATATATATATATATATATATATATATATATATATATATATATATATATATATATATATATGTCGTACCTATAGCCAGAACGCACTTTTCAGCCTACTATGCAAGGCCCAATTTGCCTAATAAGCCAAGTTTTCATGAATTAATGTTTTTTCAATGACCTAACCTACCTAACCTAACCTAACCTAACCTACCTTTTTCGGTTACCTAACCCAACCTAACCTATAAAAATAGGTTAGGTTAGGTTAGGTAGGGTTGGTTAGGTTCTGTCATATATCTACGTTAATTTTAACTACAATAAAACAAAATTGACCTCATACATAATGAAATAAGTAGCTTTATCATTTCATAAGAAAAATAATTGAGAAAATATATTCAGGAAAACTTGGCTTATTAGGCAAATCGGGCCTTGCATAGTAGGCTGAGAAGTGCATTCTGGCTACTAGGTACGACATATATATATATATATATATATATATATATATATATATATATATATATATATATATATATATATATATATATATATATAATGCTTGACCTGGGTTAGGTTTGGTAGTGTTTTTTGTTTGTTGCATGACATATGTTTGTGGAGTTAATGTTGGAATCATATCAGGCGTTTATTTTCCTGATTTCTAATATAAAAGTTTACCAAAGGAGGATTGACTGGGCTCAAATCCTTAACTATTCATTCCTATTCACCCAGCAGTTATTGCGTACTTGTTTAGCCGAATGGCCACGGGTGCAGTCGCACCTCTTCAGATCTCCAGTATCAGCTCTTGATACTCTTAATGGCTGAAAAGGGCCACCACTTACGGGCTATTCATGCCCGTGCCACCTTTTAAGTAGCTTATTCTTTATCAATCAATCAGCCGAATGGCGGGTCGTGCTCCAGGGAAAAGTAGTGAGTAAGACTTATCCAGGGCAACGGGAAGGGAAAGCTCTTAAGTCTGTTAACAGTAGTTAACAGTTACCTGTTCCTGTACCCACTATGTAAAAAACAATCTATACCATGATTGTTTATACAGAACAAGACATGAGATGCACGCTTAACACATTTTTATCGGTGTTATATAACAAGATATATTCTTATATGGTACCATTGCTGACTTGAAATTCTGAATGCAAGTGTAGTTATCATTTGCGTAGCTGCTGACTGAGATAACCAAATATATGTGAACCTCACAGGACCTGAGGAGGCAGAGAGCGTGCACACTGGAGGCAGGTGTGTGGAGCAACAGCGTGCACACTGGAGGCAGGTGTGTGGAGCAACAGCGTGCACACTGGAGGCAGGTGTGTGGAGCAACAGCGTGCACACTGGAGGCAGGTGTGTGGAGCAACAGCGTGCACACTGGAGGCAGGTGTGTGGAGCAACAGCAGGCGAGGCCTTAATGACCTGGTATAAAAGTCATATAGAATATGCCAAGTGTAAAAAAGTTTGGGATATAAGATATGCAGGAAGACGCTGGGGGGGGGGGGGGAAGACATAGCTTCAGGGTGGGAATGTGACCGCTAGGAACAGTGAATGTTGTGGTGACATGTAGGAGCAGTGAATGTTGTGGTGACAGTTAAGAGCAGTGCATGTTGTGGTGACATGTTGGAGCAGTGAATGTTGTGGTGACTGGTAGGAGCAGTGAATGTTGTGGTGACATGTAGGAACAGTGAATGTTGTGGTGACATGTAGGAGCAGTGAATGTTGTGGTGACATGTAGGAGCAGTGAATGTTGTGGTGACATGTAGGAGCAGTGAATGTTGTGATGACATGTAGGAGCAGTGAATGTTGTGGTGACATGTAGGAGCAGTGAATGTTGTGGTGACATGTAGGAGCAGTGAATGTTGTGATGACATGTGGGAGCAGTGAATGTTGTGGTGACAGCTAGGAGTAGTGAATGTTGTGGTGACAGGAACAGTGAATGTTGTGGTGACAGCTAGGAGCAGTGAATGTTGTGGTGACAGCTAGGAGTAGTGAATGTTGTGGTGACAGGAGCAGTGAATGTTGTGGTGACAGCTAGGAGCAGTGAATGTTGTGGTGACAGCTAGGAGTAGTGAATGTTGTGGTGACAGGATCAGTGAAAGTTGTGGTGACAGTTAAGAGCAGTGAATGTTGTGGTGACAGCTAAGAGCAGTGAATGTTGTGGTGACAGCTAAGAGCAGTGAATGTTGTGGTGACAGCTAAGAGCAGTGAATGTTGTGGTGACAGCTAAGAGCAGTGAATGTTGGGGTGACAGCTTGGAGCAAGAGAAGAAGCTGGAAGAGCTATGTAGAGTGTTGTGTGTGTCTTTATTTACTATTTGTGTCTGCAGAATCGAGCTATTAGCTCTTGGACCCCGCCTTTCTAACCAATCTATTTTCCTCTATTATGTCTACTACATATACTCTTACACGCGCGCACACACACACAGCCCTAGAAAGCAGCACGTAGCAGCTGTCTAACTCCCAGGTACCTACTTACTGCTAGGTGAATAGGGCCACCAGGGTGAAAGATCAAACCAGCCTTCCCGATCTCCCCTAGACACACACGAACTACATACTGGACCATATGGTAGTACGCGTTCTGGGAGAGTCCAGGTGTGCTGGTTCAGTCCCATCGATTATCCTTCATAATCGACTAATAGCCTCGTACGCTACTTACCGGTCCCGAAGACAAGAGACTGGGATAAACCTACCTGAAAGTGAGAATGGTGAATGGTCGATACGACTTGTGGGAGCGCGGGTCGACCAGAGGCTTGCCCCAGTAGTCGTTGCAGAACACGTGGGACAGCGGGTTAGTTCCTAGCACGTCCGGGTTTGTTTTGATGGCGCTGACGTCGTCATGCACGAAGTCCCCGGTGAGACCGTTGACGTAGACGAGGACCCCGGCCACCCACACTGTCATGTACACCCAGGTGGGCGACGGGTCCTCCGTCTCATGACCCTCGGCGCCCCCATGGCACCAGGATGATGAGGTAGAAGATGATGAGTAGGAGGTATAGAGCGAGGAGGATTTTCTTCTCCGTCGAGGCGAGTAGTGACAGGACGACAGGCACCCTCCGCTGCCATCCATCACGTTAACACTTAATAATTCCGTGCCAATACAGAATAACTTATTTAGTGGTATAGGCCGGGCTGCCTGCCACCTTTGGGTCAATGATGGAACTGCTAGTTCATCTCTATACTCTCTCTCTGGGGTGCCAGCCTGACCAGGGCCACCATGACGACGTCGGAGGCACTCACAACACCCGACACTCACTATTCACTTCCTCACCATCACTCATCACTCGTTTGTCTCCACTTTTAAACGGAACCTTAAATTTTCTCTCGTGATTGGGAAATTTTCTCCTCAGTTTTCATTCATTTCCATAATTCTGAAAGATGAAGAAATTTAAATGATGAATCGGCCACTTTACCTGGAGAGAAACGACACAAAAATATGAAATGAACGAAGACAAGGAAACGAGGTAAGGAAACAGTGAATTGTCACTGTATAACCCAACCACCCGCCACAGATGGTACTACCAGTCTATTATCTATAAAATAAATTGTTTATCTGTCTGTCTGTCTGTCTGTCTGTCTGTCTGTCTTTCTCTCTCTCTCTCTCTCTCTCTCTCTCTCTCTCTCTCTCTCTCTCTCTCTCTCTCTCTCTCTCTCTCTCTCTCTCTCTCTCTCTCTCTGTCCATCCGGGGCTGGAGGCCAGCCGCTGGCAGTTAGACTCATCTAACTGATTTTTACCATAATAATTTGTGATTGTTTTTGTATTATCATTACAGTCACCATCGTACAAATTACAACGAATAATGAAAAGTGGCGGCTCGCAAATATGCGCTTTTTCTATGCGTCGGTGGGTAAGGTTAAGGGGGTTGTTTGGGTTGGAGCGTTTCTGGTTAGGTTAGCACATTGTATTTGTTACGTTGTGGCAAATCAAGAGATCGGGCTGGATATTCCTCGCTATGGGACAGTGGGTGGCTGAGACTGGCCACAAAACTCCTCACAAACACACAACCAATTGAGAAAATATCGAAGCTGAACAATGGGATCGAACCCTCGTCTCTAGACTCCTGAGGTACACCCACTACTCCTGTCGGAAAATCCGACACCATTTAATATATCATACAGACAGATAATAATTGCTGCTGTATTACCAACAAGTTACCCATAGAAAACGTAACTTGTAGTGGAATTACCGTCTAAAGAAAACGGGATATCATCACCACATACTATTATATTCACCACCTATTATGGTGGGAATTATTCTTAAATACATTAGTCTTTGGACTTTACCATCATAAAACATTTCATATAAATTAGCTTAATTATCAGTATTAAAGTAGAGTAAATGTGACCCTTCTATCACTTATTGACATCTGGACAATGTAAGCCAGGCAGGAGTGAGGAAGGAGGGTCAGCCATTGTTGTTGTCACCTCCGAGACGCGTGGAGCAAATTCGGCTCCTATCATATCTGGACAATGTCGGCCAGTAGCGTCAGTAGTATGGAGTGTTAGTTTTTGTTTATACTGAGACCAGAGGCACGGGAGCAAATTCGGCTCCTGTTAATTTTACTTGGACGTAGTGTTATGGAAACCAAAGGTGTACCATTATCAACACGCTGTCAACAAATCAAGTTAAGTGTTCTTCCGAAACCCATGTATCTTTCATTTATGGCCATTAATGTCATTATATAGGGTGCCCGGTTAGAGCACGACATAGCCTCAAACTAAACGTAATTAAGCCAGGTCTTTATTGTTCCATGTACAGTGTTTCTCTGATATACCTGTCATATATAGGATTCTGGCTTTACAGCTAGCGCCCTTTTAACAGGTCAAGACGAGGAAGCATGCTTTGTACATCAGTTACCAGGGTGATGGAAGCTACCTCAAAGAGGGAAAATGTGGTGTCTACATCCTGGTTATACCTGCTGTACAAATAAGATAAGGAACCTCTTCAATGTATGTAGTCTAATACTGTAGTTTGATTGGCTGCATATATATAAATTTAATTAATATAAACCCCCCCTAATGTGTAGAGGATCGATTTGTGAGATTATGAGATTATTGCAGAAATACAGTCCACTTATCATTATACAAATTGCTATCGAAGTATATAAATTAATGTAAATATAAATTCTATATATATTCATATAAATTAAATAAATATAAATCTCACAGGTCAGTTCCCACAACTCCAGAATAATTTATAAATTCAACTAAAATAAATGAGCGGATTTATATGTTGAGCGTCAGACTGTTGAGCAGACTACCAGGTTGGAGACCGGGCCGCGGGGAAATTTATCCCCGGGCGCAAGGGAGACACCAGGAGGAGGGTGGACAGGTGCGTTGAAGGTGCAGCGCTGAGCGACTCCCGCCGGGGTCTCTCTCTTGAATGACAGGCTTAAGTAAATGGCTGAGAGTGAGAACCTGTCCCGGGCAGCGCCACCTGGTCACTTCCCTTCGGTAATTTGACGTCTCTCTCTCTCTCTCTCTCTCTCTCTCTCTCTCTCTCTCTCTCTCTCTCTCTCTCTCTCTCTCTCTCTCTCTCTCTCTCTCTCTCTCTCTCTCTCTCTCTCTCTCTCTTTTTCCGAGTGGAAGCTCCCACTTTCTCTTCTCACGTTCTCAATAGTTCCCCTTTCTCTATCTCATTCTTCAGTTCTCCCTTCTCTCGCGTCATTTCATACACACGCTCTCCCTTCCCATACCTCTGTCCTCCCATCTCACATCTCCACTCTCCCATCACACACCTCCAGCCACCCATCCCTCACCTGCACCCTCCCATCCCCTGCAACTCTCCCATCCCCCACCACTCTCCATCCCACCTACCACCAACCCCACACCCCCCACCTACCACCAACCCCACACCTCCCACCTACCACCAACCCCACACCCCCCACCTACCCTCATACAGTGGCCCTCATCACAAGTGACACCAGACACCGTGACAACACAAGCAACACAAAGGGCAGCACAAACTATGACGGACCTGTTGCAAGCAATCCAAGCCTCAACAATAGCAGAGGACAACACAGAGGCAGAACCGAGAAACTGCTCAACACATTGTGTAGTGCACAATGCAACACCTTAACACTTGACCTACATACACCCTGATATGGTATATATAGATATTGTTCATTTGTAGGACTCTAACATAACACAAGGTTCCCGACTGGCTAAAAATGTTGACGCTGCAGAGGCCAAGTTAGACAAGAAAGCATGATAATGGTCCATTGTTCACTATCATCAGAAAAAGACACAAAATATTGTAGTGAAAGCGTTGACGTACAAACTATCCAGCTGCTACTGAGGCTTAGAACCATCGTTATCTAAAATTTATACTCCCACAAAGACCCAAACAAGATAAGCGTTCTATTAGCTATGCTCAAGGACACTTTCATTATCATCAGAACTATAACACAAAACACACATCTCTCAACACAAGAATTGCTACACACAACTCACAAGGAGATTAAGTACTCAGGTATGCAAAAAGGTTTTTCCAGAACTGAGAGGAATTAGCTAAAGTGAAAGACTCAAAGAAATGAAGCAAATGACACAAGAGGGAAGATGGAACAGAGTTTGCATGACACAAGCAAAGATGGAAGATGAGAACTTGAAACCCCCCTCCAGACACCTTCTGAGACATCCACATCAGCAGCGTTAATCACTTTGCTCCCAACCCTACAATCACACTCTCCCTTACATCCTGCATTTCTCCTTCTCTATTCTAATGAATTTCCCCCAAGGCCACCAGTCCTTCTCCTACCCAACCACCCCAACCCTACTACCATCCACCCTTCCAAATACTGCCCCAACAATCGCTTCCTCCCACACAGAGGAGTCCTCAATGCCCGGGGTACAAAGGAAAGCCCGCCAAACACACACCGAAACTACGACGTTGGTACAACGTTCGAACAAGTTTTAACACTTCCTAACCAGTTATAACAACCAATATAGCAAGTTGTAACAACGTTCTAATACGTCATAAACACGTTAAGCCAAGATGTAACAGCTTTATTACAAGTTGTAACAAGCGGAAAATAGAGACAGTTTCGGTTTGTGTTTCCAGGGAGGGGACTTTGAAAGTGAGGAAACATGGTGTGACGATAATCTCTTTCAAGAGAGATTGAGCTTGCTCTTCCCTATATCATTTACGTCATTCTACAAGTACAAGATACTACATTAAAGATACGTCCACCAATATCACAAAACGTTTTGCCCAGGAAGCAAAGCGTACCTTGCACCACCAGACACACCGGCTCTCCACCCATCGTCAACGAGCAAACTACCCATTCTCCGCCTGCCTGCTCCTGATTGGCTGGTGTATCGCCGACAGCACCTGCACCTGCACTCACGCCCTCTACCTGAGTCGACGTCTGGGCTAGCTCACGCTGTCCTCCTCAGAATATCTCTGTGCTCTTAGAAGTTGACATCTCTCTCTGGTAGACTAAGCCCTGGCTGTCGTGTACTAAGGGAGGTGGCAGCTCTAGCCAATATTCTCAGCACCTGATTATTATTATTATTGTCTTGCACTTTATTTTATATTAGAGTAAATTTTCACATTTATTAATTATTCATGTTGTTTTGTTTGTTGACTTGTTTTGAATATTACGTAAGCCAAGGGATTGTCTTTGTTCATATCTTGTTTTCTAAAGTAATTAAAATTTCATTGTTTATATTTTGTGTTTTGTGTGTCTTCCCATTACCTTACCACAGACAAACAGGCAAGCAGTCTCTTTTTTTTTCCTGTAAGTGTGACAAGGCATTGACACCTGCCATTGGAGGACTGCCGAACATCAACACTCCAACACTTTACCGTCACATTTCATGGGGGCCTGTCCAAGGAGCTTCACTCAGGTACTAGTACCAGAACGTAAATTTGTGGTAAGCGTACTTGGCTTTGGTACAGTTGCTTTTCACTATTTTCAATATTTAATTTTATTTTCATATGGTGCTGTGTGTATTGTGCATTCCGAGAGTAGCATATGGTGAGTGTGAGACAACTTTGGATTACGTGGTGACTGTAGGCCTCAGTCATTCTCTTAATTGGTCATCTCTCCCTCCGTGTTATTACTCGTGTTTACCACCTTTTGTCCTTAGGATATTTCTCATATTTTCGGCAGATCATCATATTGGTACCCTGGTACTGTGGTCTGTCCCCGGGTCAAGAGCACCTAATCTTCTGCAATCCAACTGTAGGAGGATAAAGAGGGCCATAGTTCCTCTAGCACGAACTTTGTTGCTGAATTGGGACCTCAGCAGCAGTTCTCGTCACCAGTTGACACCTCGCACCCCTACACGTCGGTCAGAGATGATGATATTTACTTAGGTAGGGAATTAGCTTTCTTTTTTCAGAGCACAAAAGTTCGCTAATTCTGTAAGTATCATATTTCATTTCAGTGGGAAAAACTTGCTTATGTCCTATAGAGACTGGGCAAGGTATGCCTACATCCTTGGACTACCTAATTCACTTTTGAGGCAATTAAATGTTTCATTTGTTTAAGAAACTCAGTTTCGCTTACTTAGTAAGATTTTCTTGCCCTTATCCTCTTACATTGAGTACCGGGTACAAGATTTCCTGCGATCTTGATTTATTAATCATTTACCATCTTGAAATTAACATTAATTGTTAACGATTCCACAGGATAGGTACCAGTTGCCACGTTGTCCTGTTTCTGACATTCACCATATCACAACAGTATATTTGTTGTGCATTTATTTGCTAATTTCACCATGTTTCGTCTCCAAGCTTTCCGTGCAGATCCAGCAGGTGAAATAGGGAACTTATGTCGTGTCAAGAGGACCGAATTACAAACTCTTGCACATGAGTATCGACTAGATGTTCCCCATGGAGCCAACAAAAATGAATTGCATAACCTGTTACTGGATCATCTCTTAGAGGAAGGTAAGATAGACTCTGAAACTCACGAAACTTACTCTATTGCAGATAAACCTGATTTGGCAACGATGAAACTCAAACTAGAGCTGGCCAAGATCGAGAGAGAACAACAAAAAGAAGCTTTACAAATAAAAGAACGAGAAGCTGCCTTGAGGAAAGAAGAACAAGAACGTGAGATTGCAATACTCCGTGAGCGTGAACGAGTACAGCTTGAAGCAAAACAACGCCACCTGGAGATACAACGCGAGCATGACAAACAACAAGCAGCTCTGGCTATGGAATGTCGTCAACAAGAACTCGCGTTAGAAACTACACACCTCACTCAACGCCAGCAAGCTACCGCCAGTCTTCCAGTAAGTTTCAATATCTCACATGCAAGTAAGTTAATGCCACCATTCGTAGAGACAGAAGTCGACGTATTTTTTACCACCTTTGAGACCCTTGCTAATCAACTTAGCTGGCCTGCCGACCAATGGGCTACCCTTCTCAGAGTACATCTCACAGGTAGAGCTGCAGTTACACTCAGTACTTTGGCGTCTGAAAATGACTACCAAACCCTGAAGCAAGCATTGTTGGACGCCTACCTTCTCTCCACCGAAAGCTACCGAAGAAAATTCCGTGACCACCTAAAGGCAAGTACCACCACCTTTCTAGAATTTGCTAATACCAAAAAGAGATATTTTATGAAATGGCTGGAAGCAGCACATGTCTCTACCTTTGCAGAACTCGTCAACCTCATGTTGAAGAATTCTTGAGGCGTGTGCCTCCTCCTGTCCGTTTATATTTAGCAGATAAAGAAGAAACCAACTACCTAAAGTGTGCTAAGTCGGCTGACACTTACAGCCTCATCCACCGGCTGACACCAGAACCATCTTCCAGTAAGAAGTCGTGGTACAGTTACGAGAAAGTGAGTACCGATCAAGCTGGCTCGCAATTGTACTGTAAGTATTGTAGACTCTATGGACATACCATAGATAAATGTGGTAAGTCTCAATACAAAGGTAATACTGAATCCACTAAACCCAAACAGACTCCTCCTAAGTCCGGGTAAGCCTGTGATGAATGTTGGTGTTCATGTTAATGATCTTCTCTCTTCAGTAAACACCTGTATCCTGGAACTGTCTCTACCAACGGTTCAGATCTGGAGGGACGTTTCAAACTGAAGATCTTGAGGGACACAGCGGCTCTTCAATCAATCCTTTTGAAATCAGCTGTGCCCAATATCGCCTACACCGGGGAAACCGTCTTCATCACTGACCTCACTGCTACCACTCCTTATCCACTCGCCAGAGTCCACCTGAATTGTCCCTTCGTGACCGGTGAAGTCCAAGTCGCCATCAGGGAAAAGCCTTTTCCCATGCCTGGAGTGCAACTTCTCCTGGGCAACGACTTGGAAGAAGACCTGCAATCGACCAACCTGATCGTCATGGACAAACCCCAGGTGTGTACCTCTGTAATGGATAATCCCATCTTTGAGTATGTTCCAGCAAAGGTTCAAGAGAGTGATGAAGTTTCTCCTCCGGTTTTAGTGACCACCCGTGCACAAGCTGCACGACCACAGCCAGTCTACTGCTACCGCTGTCCCTCAAGACCCTCAGAAACTACCCCCGAATCTGACCACGTTGGAGTTCCGTAAGTTACAGAGGGAAGATCTTACCTTGACACCATTATTCTTCCAGGCTGAAACTCAACCTGACAGTATACCTGGGTTCTTTCTAGAGAACGAGTTGCTCTACCGCAGATAAAGACCCAGTAAACTGAAGGAGGAGGACGATTGGGACAACGTCGAACAACTAGTGATTCCTGCCAGCCTGCGGCCCACTATTCTACACCTGGCCCATGGAGCACTTTCGCACTACGGATTTAATAAGACCTACCACGGAATCCGTCAAGACTACTACTGGCCAGGTATGGTAAATAGCGTCAAACAGTACGTCAAACAGTGTCATACATGTCAGATGGCAGGTAAATCGAACATCTCTATCCCCAGAGCATCACTGACACCCATACAGGTGCCTGCAGAACCTTCCCACAGACTTATTATAGACTGTGTTGGTCCTTTACCTCGGACCAGTTCTGGCAACACCTATATACTAACCATCCTGTGTCCTATCACCAGATTCCCCATAGCAGTTCCAGTAAAGAACATTACGGCTGCTACGGTGGTGAAACACTTATTGAAGATCTTCACCCAGTATGGATTTCCAAGGGAGGTTCAGAGCGACTGTGGCACCAACTTCACCAGTGATCTCTTCAAGAGGACACTGGAAGAGTTCAACATCACACAGGTATTGTCCAGCCCCTATCATCCTGCTTCACAGGGTTCTCTTGAGCGTAGTCATCAGACTATTAAAGCACTCCTGAAGAAGTTTTGCAATGAAACCTTTAAGGATTGGGATAAACAACTAGATCTAATCATGTGTATATTTAGAAGTCTTCCCAATGAGTCTCTAGGAGTATCTCCTTATGAGATGCTCTACGGACGTAGGTGCCGTACTCCTCTCAAAGCTTTCAAAGACTCTCTACATGATGCCACCTTCAGTGAGCATCAGAATGTGCCCCAGTTTCTTCAAAACCTACAACACATTCTAGAGAGGGTGCATAACTTTGCTAAGGATAATCTATTGAAAGCACAGGAGAGGATGAAGACTCATTACGACCAGAACAGCAAAGTAAGGAAATTTAAACCGGGAGACTTCGTGTTGACCTATTTCCCTATCCCAGGTTCTCCCTTGCAAAACAGGTTTTCAGGACCCTACCGCATCAAGGAGTGCAGAAACAACCACAACTACGTTCTAGAGACTCCAGATAAGCGGCGGAAGACCCAGTTGTGCCACGTCAACCTCCTGAAGCTATATAACGGTACTCCTCCCACTGTGTTAATAGCATATTCTTCCTTTAAAGGTCCATACATCCACAGTGAGACCTTCCCTGCTTCTCCTCCCGAAAGCACTGACTCTGAGTCAGCGCTTTCCAATTCGGAAATCCTAACTGATCTTCGTAACTATTTTCAGGACAATAATAGTGCACCTCTCATCAAAATCTTCAAGGAACATCAGGAGTTGTTCCGAGATGATCCACAAGAGTGTAATGTAACTCAGCACGACTTCCAACTGCTCCCTGACACCCGGCCGATTCGTCAACCCTTCTACCGAATCAGCCCTAGCAAGAAGGAAGTCATGCGTGCTGAGGTACAGTACCTCCTGGATCATGGACTGGCCACACCTTGTGAGTCCCCCTGGGCCTCACCCTGTATCTTGGTGCCAAAACCCCAAGGTAAGGTTAGATTGTGCACCGACTATCGGAAATTGAATAATGTGACTGTCAAGGATGCATACCCCTTGCCAAGGATAGATGACATCCTTGACGCCATTGGTAATGCCCGGTACTTGTCCCAAGTGGACTTGCTCAAGGGGTATTACCAAGTGTGTTTAACAGAGTGAGCCAAAGAAATATCTGCCTTTATCACTCCCTTTGGAATTTTTATGAACGCCTTCCCTTTGGACTATGTAATGCCCCGGCCACCTTTCAGAGAGCTGTCAACCGCGTCATCCAGGGCTTGGATAACATCTACGCCTATTTGGATGATATCGTTGTAGCATCCAACACCTGGAGCGAACATCTGCTCCAGCTGCAACGATTGTTCGCCAAGCTCCTGGCAGCCGGCCTCACCATCAACCTGGGCAAGTCCACCTTTGCCAAAGGTATAGTGCGTTATCTGGGTCATGTAATAGGGAGTGGCAGCCTAGCTCCGTTAAACATACACACTCAAGCCATCAAGCATTATCCACAGCCTACCACACGGAAGCAGCTCCTGCGCTTCCTTGGTCTTGCCTCCTACTACCGTAGGTTTGTGAAGAATTTTAGTACGGTAGCAACACCATTAATCACTTTAACCAGTCCCAAGCAACGGTATAATTGGACCATTCAGCAAACCGTTGCTTTCGAACAATTCAAATTCCTGCTCTGTTCTAATCCTTTTCTCGCCTCGCCAGATATCACCAAGCCTTTCATCCTCCATGTCGACGCCAGTGGTACCGGCATCGGGGGTGTCCTGATGTAGCAACGAGGCGAGGAGGTTCTACCTGTTAGCTACTACAGCTACAAGTTGAAACCCCACCAGAAGAATTACAGCACTCTTGAGAAGGAGCTACTCTCCATCGTCCTGAATCTACAGCACTTTGCTCCATACCTACAAGGCGCTCGGTCTACCACCATCTACTCAGACCACAATCCTCTCCGCTTCTTACTTCAAGCCCAATTCAATAATCAACGTCTTCTACGATGGGCTTTATATCTACAAGATTTCAACCTGGAGATCTTCTACATCAAGGGTTCTGACAACATCATAGACGACGCCCTCTCCAGAGTCAATGAAGTAGAGGCAACTCCACCTATCACTCTACCACATGAAGACGTAATTTCTTCCGGAACCGCAGGCTTCGGGGGAGAGTTGTGACGATAATCTCTTTCAAGAGAGATTGAGCCTGCTCTTCCCTATATCATTTACGTCATTCTACAAGTACAAGATACTACATTAAAGATACATCCACCAGTAACACAAAACGTTTTGCCAAGGAAGCAAAGCGTACCTTGCACCACCAGACACACCGGCCTTCCACCCGTCGTCAACGAGCAAACTACCCATTCTCCGCCTGCCTGCTCCTGATTGGCTGGTGTATCGCCGACAGCACCTGCACCTGCACTCACGCCCTCTACCTGAGTCGACGTCTGGGCCAGCTCACGCCGTCCTCCTCAGAATATCTCTGTGCTCTTAGAAGTTGACATCTCTCTCTGGTAGACTAAGCCCTGGCTGTCGTGTACTAAGGGAGGTGGCAGCTCTAGCCAATATTCTCAGCACCTGATTATTATTATTATTGTCTTGCACTTTATTTTATATTAGAGTAAATTTTCACATTTATTAATTATTCATGTTGTTTTGTTTGTTGACTTGTTTTGAATTTTACGTAAGCCAAGGGATTGTCTTTGTTCATATCTTGTTTTCTAAAGTAATTAAAATTTCATTGTTTATATTTTGTGTTTTGTGTGTCTTCCCATTACCTTGCCACAGACAAACAGGCAAGCAGTCTCTTTTTTTATCACACAGGCTACGGTGACTTTCCACACCTAGAAAGCTGGGTGCAGTTGACAAGTTTGTCCTCTGTGCCAAGGCAGTACAACAAATGACAGGATTAGTCCGTCATTTAAACAAGAGTGTGAGAAAGCTTAAACAAGAAGTCATGAAGAAAATTCAGAAACAATAGAGAGCAGAGTCATGCACAGAACATGATTGACTCAGAGTGAGAATAGAAGTAGAATGATCATTTTAGAACTACAGTGAAGATAAAGCAAGGTCCCAGCTCAAGCTTCGCCACAGCCACGTCAGGTGTTGAAGCCGAGGATATGTGAGGAAACATTCACAGACAATTTCGAAAGAGTCTGTGGAGAAGTCAGCAGGAGATTCCAGGAAGTTTTCGCAATGGAGAAAGAGGAAGTGCCTGAACTGCGAGGGATGGTGCGAAACCAAGCAGCACTGGAGGATTTTGAGATCACCAGAGTTATAGTAAGGAGGTGGCTGCTGGAACCTGTACCACTAAGACTTGGGGATCAGAGTGGATCTTCTCCATGGCTACCGAGAGGGGAAGCAGGTGAGATGATCGCTTACTGTGATATATAAAAAGCTGGTGGAAATACGAGCATTACCTGAATATTAGAACACTGCACGTGTAGTGCCACTATTCAAAAATGAATATAGACAGAACGCGTCATACTTCCAGCATGGGTTTAGGACAGTAAATCTTGCCTTACAAACATTTGTTGAAATCTATGACCGGGCGACAAATATGAGACTTTACAGAGAATGGTGGGCATACTTTTGGACTGCCAGAAAGCCTTCGACACAGTTCTCTCATGAATCAAGTCCACAAGTTAAGGGAAGACGCAGGAGTGGTAGTAAAGCGCTTAGGTTGAAAATGGAGTGTCAACGCAACAAGAGAGACTGTAGAGTTGTGTATTATTACCAGCGGAGTCCCGCAGGGTCATTTCTAGGACCATCTTATTAATGGTGTATGCAAATTATCTTCCAGAAGAGACAGACGCCTTTATAAATATTTACCGGAATTTGCCCGAGGGCTACCATCTCACTCTAGTGGCCTCGACGGGGACAGGAAGCCTATGGCTTACCAAACATCCCATCATTTTTCTTAACGATTTTACCCAGCTGGATTTTGAATTGCAACAATGTTTTGGCTCCTTGCAACTTTGGCGAGTAAGCGGTTCCAAAGACATATAACCCAGTGTGTGTGAAAAATATCTCCTGTTTTCTCTCCTACATTGTGGCTTGTTGAGCTTGAAACCGTTGCTCTTTGTCTTTGTTACATGTGACTTTTTAAAGAAGTGGCCTGGATCAATATCCTCCAAATTGTTCAGTATTTTAAACGTTTCGATGAGATCAGCCCTATCATGCCTGGTTTGCTGTGAAAAACTTGCACAGCAAATCAGACATGACAGACCCTGCAAAGGCCCTGCAAACATTGTGAAGAGTGACATACTGCAATAATCTACAAAATTACATGGAAAATCTGAACGGAAGTTCAGCATATTTCTCCCCCATGGTCCCCCATCCAGGCTCCTCATTCCTATTCGTCCATCTCCCCTCCCCCCCTTTCCCTTGCCAAGGACCCCCCATCCCAGGCCCTCCCTGCCTTGCCCATAGAGCAGCCACCTGCACCAGTGGAAGTGACACCAAGGGTAAGTCAGGAGAGAAGAAAACTTCACCGTAATGTACGGAAAACACACTACACTACACTACACTACACTACACTACACTACACTACACTACACTACACTACACTACACTACACTACACCACACTACACTAGACTACAGCACACTAGAATACACTACACTTTTGTTCATTTTATGTACTCAAACACAAATAAAGTAAATGAACTTGGAGAAAGAGCACAAGAAGCTAACCCGGACGTAATAGCACTCACTGAAACGGAATTGTCAATTGTCACAAATGAAGTGTTTTCTCTGGACTACATTGTAATTAGGAAAGAGAGGAAAGGAAGGAGAGGAGGAGGAGTGGCCTTGCAGATAAGAAAGAACTGGAGTTTTGAGATGGATATCCTGGGCTGTTAGGGATTCTTGGACTATATAACAGGCAACATGACACTGGGAAGATACGGGCTCACCATAGCCCGTGCTACATGAACACTTCGTTCTGAATAGCTAAATCTAAAACAACAACACCTGGGAGGACCAAAGATAGTAGTGGCAGGAAATATATGACACTCCATTAAATGACACAAGACCAGACAGAAGTATGACAGAAACAACACGGCAGTTACAGCAATAATTGAATGTGCAGCCTCTGGCACCTGCAGGAATTCATCTCGATCTCTGATCAAGGTAGACTTCATCGGAAGATAGATCTGGAGAACAGAGAACTGCACGGGGGCACATAAACATGGAGAGCTAAACTATTGAATGTGGCAACAAGAAACTTTTAAGCCACATGTCAGTGGACCCACAAGAATGAGACGCAATGACAAATCATCTGGACTTGACCCGATATTCACTCTAAAAGAGTTAAACATAAGAGGAGACAATACAATTCCTAATAGAGATACCCTGGGTATAAAAGGTGAGATGAAAGGCTCCACGAGACATGATGGACTAAATCAGCAAGAAGTGAAAGGCATGCAAGTTCGTCCTGGTCCACAAGGAACAAAAAGACAAGATGAACCCATATTTTAATTAGGGGCGAGACGGCTGGAACGGAATGTTTCATGAGGTTATGTGTTTCTGTGTGTTTGAAATATATATGTAGTAGACATGATAGAGGTAAAAATAGACCGATTAGAAAGGCGGGGTCCAAGAGCTAATAGCGCGTTTCTGTAGGTGCAAATTGTAAATACACACACACACACACAAACACACACACACACACACACACACACACACACACACACACACACACACACACACACACACACACACACACACGCACACACACACACTCACACACTCACACACACACACACACACACAATTATTTGAAGTAAATCTTGTATGTACTCCATAATCCTTTCAAACTTCTTGAATATAGAGACTTATTAGAGCAACCCGTGCTGAAGAAACTTGGTGACAAGTGACCCTCTTGGACATTCATCCATCCTGATACTCAATATAAGCGCATTTGAACACAAACGTTGTGATATTTTAAAGGATTCACAACTTAACATCCCCCCCCCCTCTGGTAATATTCGATTTACGAGAATAATGAAAAGTTTTCAGATTAAGTCTAAGGGAGATAAAGTGACTGACAGCTTCATTACCTTGAAAATATAAATAAATACAAAATATATGAATAAAAAATAAATAGTACAATAAAAAGATATTAGATGGAAATGTAAATGAAACTAATTTCGTATATATCAGAGTAGAATATATATTTCAGGAGTAATGCTGTCGTATAGTCGACGTAGTATGGGCCTATAGTATAGCAGTAGGCCCACCTGTCATATAGTCGAGGAAGTATGGGCCTATAGTATAGTAGTAGGCCCACCTGTCGTATAGTCGACGTAGTATGGGCCTATAGTATAGTAGTAGACCCACCTACCTTGAGGCTACCTTGAGGTGCTTCCGGGGCTTAGTGTCCCCGCGGCCCGGTCGTCGACCAGGCCTCCTGGTTGCTGGACTGATCAACCAGGCTGTTAGACGCGGCTGCTCGCAGCCTGACGTATGAGTCACAGCCTGGTTGATCAGGTATTCTTTGGAGGTGCTTATCCAGTTCTCTCTTGAACACTGTGAGGGGTTTGCCAGTTATGCCCCTTATGTGTAGTGGAAGCGTGTTGAACAGCCTCGGGCCTCTGATGTTGATAGAGTTCTCTCTCAGAGTACCTGTTGCACCTCTGCTTTTCAACGGGGGTATTCTGCACATCCTGCCATGTCTTCTGGTCTCATGTGGTGTTATTTCTGTGTGCAGGTTTGGGACCAGCCCCTCAATTATTTTCCACGTGTAAATTATTATGTATCTCTCCCGCCTGCGCTCAAGGGAGTACAGATTTAGGCTCTTTAGTCGGTCCCAGTAATTTAGATGTTTTACTGAGTGGATTCTAGCAGTAAAGGATCTCTGCACGCTCTCTAGGTCAGCAATTTCTCCAGCTTTGAAAGGGGCTGTCATTGTGCAGCAGTACTCCACTCTAGAGAGCACAAGCGTTTTGAAAAGTATCATCATCGGTATAGCATCTCTAGTGTGAAAAGTTCTTGTTATCCAACCTGTCATTTTTCTTGCAGTTGTGACGGCTACTTTATTGTGTTCTTTAAAGGTAAGGTCTTCCGACATGAGTACACCCAGGTCCTTTACATTGCCTTTTCGTTCTATGTTATGATTTGCCTGCGTTTTGTACGTGGTTTCTGTTTTTATATTTTCAATTTTTCCGTAGCGCATGAGCTGAAACTTATCCTCGTTGAATACCATATTATTTTCTGTAGCCCATAGAAAGACCTGATCTACATCTGATTGGAGGTTTGCCGTGTCCTCTATGTTGCCAACTCTCATGAAAATCCTAGTGTCATCTGCAAAGGATGATACAGTGCTATAGGTTGTGTTCTGGTCTATGTCCGATATGAGGATGAGAAAAAGTACTGGAGCAAGCACAGTACCCTGGGGGACTGAGCTCTTCACGGTTGATGGGCTGGATTTTGTTTTGTTGACTATTACACATTGGGTTCTGTCAGTCAGGAAATTGTAGATCCATCTGCCTATTTTCCCGGTAATTCCTTTTGAACGCATTTTATGTGCAATAACACCATGGTCACATTTATCAAAAGCTTTTGCGAAATCTGTGTAAATTACATCAGCGTTTTGTTTGTCTTCCATAGCATCTAATGCCATATCATAGTGGTCCAGCAACTGCGACAGGCAAGAGCGCCCTGTTCTGAAACCATGTTGTCCGGGGTTATGGAGATGCTGTGATTCCATGTATTTTGTGATCTTACTTCTTAGCACTCTCTCAAAAATTTTTATGATGTGCGATGTTAGTGCTATCGGTCTGTAATTTTTTGCCTCTGCCTTATTTCCTCCTTTATGGAGTGGTGCTATCTCTGCTGTTTTTAGTATGTCAGGGATAACGCCAGTATCTAGGCTTTGTCTCCACAGAATGTGAAGGGCCTGCGATAGTGGTTTTTTACAGTTCTTGATGAATATGGAGTTCCAAGAATCCGGGCCTGGTGCAGAGTGCATAGGCATACTGTTTATGGCTTCTTCAAAATCTAGTGGGGATAGGGCGACGTCTGATATATGATTTGATGTTGGTATCATATCCATGAAAAATTCATTTGGGTTATCAATCTTTAGTGCATTTAATGGCTCACTGAAAACAGAGTCGTACTGCTTCCTCAGTAACTCGCTCATTTCTTTGTTGTCATCTGTGAAAGTTCCATCTCCCTTTCGCAGGGGCCCGATACTAGATGTGGTTTTTGATCTTGATTTTGCATAGGAGAAAAAATATTTCGGATTTCTCTCTATTTCACTGATGGCCTTTTGCTCTCTTTGCCTCTCCTGGGTTTTGTATGATTCTTGTAGCTTGAGTTCAATTGTTTCTATTTCTCTACCTAACCTTCTTCGCCGTTCTTGAGATAGGGTGCGACTCTCAAGTTGTTCCGCGATTCGTTTTCTTCGCCTATATAGGGAACGACGTTCCCGTTCCAATCTGCATCTCTTTCTCTTTTTTCTTAGGGGTATGCGGTTTGAACATATCTCTAGTGCTACTGAGCTTATTTTTTCCAGGCACTGGTTCAGGTTTGCATTTCCTAGCTGTTCTTCCCAGTTTATTTCTGTGAAGTCCTGGTTTATTTGCTCCCAGTTTATCCGTTTATTATTGAAGTTGAATTTGCTGAAATCTCCTCCACCGGGACTCTGGACTGGTTTTGAAGGTCCATTCCCCATGGTTGTCAGAACTTCAATTAAGTTGTGATCTGAGTAACAGGTATTTGTAATCATTATGTTCCCGATCAACTCATCATTATTAGTGAAAATGAGGTCCAGCGTGTTCTCCTTCCTAGTTGGTTCTACTATTTGCTGGTTTAAGGCAAACCTATCGCACATCCGTAGCAGGTCATTTGCATGTGCCTGCTCATTTAGGCTACTTCCTGGTATTCTTTCTGATATTACTGTATTAGCCAGGTGCTTCCATTTCAGGTGCCGTAGGTTGAAGTCCCCAAGCAGGATGATGTTCGGAGCTGGATTTGTGAGGTTTTCCAAGCAGTGCTCTATTTTCATTAGTTGGTCTTTAAACTGCTGAGGGTTTGCCTCCGGTGACTTATATACAAGGACAATAACTACATTTAGGATCTCTATTTTGACTATCAGCACTTCCACCATATCATTTGAGGTGTTTAGCAGCTCAGTACAGATGAGTGTGTCTTTGATGTAGAGGCTGACCCCACCCTGAAGCCGGTGTTTCCTATCACATCTGAAGAGATTGTATTCTGAGATCCATATTTCACCATCAAGGTAGTCCTTTGTGTGAGTTTCCGTTAGGGCTGCAAACACTGCATTTGCCTCATGAAGGAGACCATCTATAAAATGAACTTTGTTGGATTTGCGTGTTTTTATACCCTGGATGTTGGCAAATATAAATGATGTTATCGTGTTAGTGGAAGTGCTGGATGCTTTAATTGGTGTTAATATCTGAGGCTCTGGTAAGGAGGCCACTGTGTTTGCGTCCTCTCTAGCATTTGACCGAGTTGGTGGTAGAGTCTGGTCATTTTTAGCCATTCTTCTCCTCCTCCTCTTGCTAAAAAATTATCCCGGTTGATGGAGTAGTGGCTGTTTTCATAGTGGTAGTCTGTCGGTTTTATTCGCCTGGTGCCTCTTATATGAAAAGCTGGGCATTCAGCATTGAAGCACTCTTTCCTGTCCAAAGAGTTCTTGCAAATTTCTGGGTGAAAGAATTCACAGCTTTTGGTACATTTACCTGTATTGAGGAGGTTTCTGCACTTTCTAGGGTGATCGTGTGTACATGTTCCATTTATTCTTCCCGATTCCCCATGCTTACAGGTAGCCCATCTGTAATACCAACAGATTTTGGGGCCTTGTTTTGTTTGTTTCCCTCTGCCAGGGACCGCACTCTGCTGCGGCGCCCCCGACACTGTGCCCTGCTCCGGTGCCTGTGACACTGTGCCCTGCTCCGGTGCCTGTGACACCGCGCTCTGCTCCGGGGCCTGTGACACCGCGCTCTGCTCCGGTGCCTGTGACACCGCGCTCTGCTCCGGTGCCTGTGACACCGCGCTCTGCTCCGATGCCTGTGACACCGCGCTCTGCTCCGGTGCCTGTGACACCGCGCTCTGCTCCGATGCCTGTGACACAGCGCTCTGCTCCGGTACCTGTGGCACCGCGCACTGCTCAGGGGTCCCCGACTCCGTGTCCTGCTCAGGCATCCCCGACTCCGCGCCCTGCTCAGGCATCTCCGACTCCGTGCCCTGCTCAGGCATCCCCGACTCCGCGCCCTGCTCAGGCATCCCCGACTCCGTGCCCTGCTCAGGCATCCCCGACTCCGCGCCCTGCTCAGGCGCCGCTGCCACAGAGCTCTGTGCTACAGCTGGTTGTACCTTGGTGTCATGTACAGTTTGTTTGAAGACATTAGAAATTGCTATGCAGGCATTAATTAGTAATTCTCTGTTTTCGGCGGGAGTTTTATCCAGGATTTCCATCAATTTCAAAAAAGTTACATCATCCTTTTTGCAGAGCCAGTACACAGAGTGGTCACTGGGACCATTTCTCCTTGAATTGTTAGTCATGTTGGCACATTTTTTGTGTATGGCTGCTGAACAGAGTTGGCATTGAAAGCTCTGTTGGTAATCTACCTTCATGTTGCATTCTATGCACGTTTTTATCAAAGACATTTTTTGAACACTTCTGTTCAGTGGTGATGGTCTTACAAGGTGGGGTGTTGACCGGTGGGGGAGTTGACCGCGGGTGCTGGCCGTGGGAGCTAGCCGTGGGAGCTGGCCGTGGGTGTTGACCGTGGGTGTTTACCAACTTGAGATAGGCCTGGAAGAGGCTGTATGAACGGCCAGTGTTGCTACCACGTGTCGCACTCTTAATTTGTTTTGTTCACTTGTTAGATTACATTACTTGCATTTTCCCACTAGTTATCATACAGTAGAGGCGTCTAGTTTCTGTCGTATACACCTGTCGTATAGTCGACGTAGTATGGGCCTATAGTATAGTAGTAGACCCACCTGTCATATAGTCGACGTAGTATGGGCCTATAGTATAGTAGTAGGCCCACCTGTCGTATAGTCGACGTAGTATGGGCCTATAGTATAGTAGTAGGCCCAGCTGTCATATAGTCGAGGAAGTATGGGCCTATAGTATAGTAGTAGACCCACCTGTCGTATAGTCGAGGAAGTATGGGCCTATAGTATAGTAGTAGACCCAGCTGTCATATAGTCGACGAAGTATGGGCCTATAGTATAGTAGTAGACCCACCTGTCATATAGTCGAGGTTGTATAGGCCTATAGTATAGTAGTAGGCCCACCTGTCATATAGTCGATGTTCCAACAATGTTTTCAACTTTTAATAAACGTTGACTCAACATTTTTATTGTTAGCTCAACAATGGATCAACATAACGTTTCGTCAGCGTTTCGAACCCTGATTCATTATTGCATCATTGTCATCTGGCAAGATTTGGCCAGAGGAGGAGTAGTGGAAGCGGGAAACTGAGAGGTACTGTCCATGTGGTGCTTCTGAGGTCTCCTGGCGGCTGAGTGGACAGCGCTCGGGATTTGTAGTTCTCAAGTTCCAGGTTCGATCCCCGGTGGAGGCGGAAACAAATGGGCAGTTTCTTTCACTTTGATGCATCTGTTCACCTAGCAGTAAATAGGTACCTGGGAGTTAGACAGCTGCTACGGGGTGCTACCTAGGGGATGTGTAACAAAAAGGACGCTTGGTCGAGGACCGGGCCGCGGGGACGTTAAGCCCCGAAATCACCTCATCTCAAGACACACAGTAGGAGATCATCAGTAGGAGGACGAGCAGGTGTCTCTCACCTGGAACAGTGTCAGGAGATGAGTACTCACAGACGTGTACTCCGCTTCTCTCCCTGTGTATACACTCAGAGTTGGCTTTAGTAATAATGTTCAGGACTTGCTGTCTGGTCAGTAAGCTATTATAGTGGCCTTAATAACCCCCCAGAGGCTGGTGTGTGTGTGTGTGTGTGTGTGTGTGTGTGTGTGTGTGTGTGTGTGTGTGTGTGTGTGTGTGTGTGTGTGTGTACTCACCTAGTTGTACTCACCTAGTTGTGCTTGTGGGGGTTGAGCTCTGGCTCTTTGGTCCCGCCTCTCAACTGTCAATCAACAGGTGTACAGGTTCCTGAGCCTGTTGGGCTCTATCATATCTACACTTGAAACTGTGTATGGAGTCAGCCTCCACCACATTACTTCCTAATGCATTGCATTTGTCAACCACTCTGACACTAAAAAAGTTCTTTCTAATATCTGTGTGTGTGTGTGTGTGTGTGTGTGTGTGTGTGTGTGTGTGTGTGTGTGTGTGTGTGTGTGTGTGTGTGTGTGTGTGTGTGTGTGTGTGTGTGTGTGAGTGTTTGTGTGTGTGTGTGTGGGGGGGGTTATCCTTTTTGTAACCCTTCCCATCATTCCTTGGCTTGTGAGTTATTGCACTTAAGGATGACCATCCACTTCGACTGGTTGGGACAGCCACGGTCTGGCTTCTGGCGGGGTTGGCGTTCAATCCTCGATCGTCCTAGTGGTAAGACACGGTTTCTCCATCTACCTGGTCTTTGTTCTCGTATCCCTTCCAAGTCCTATATAACCATTCAGCTTTAAAGTTTTCTCCTGATTGTTTCTTGAAAATGGACGTTTTAGCGACAATGACTCGGCACTGGCTTCAGGATCTTACATACACTGACCAGTGAAACAGAGCTGACTTAGCGAGCCGAAATGGCTTAGCGAGCCAGAGCGGCACTGCCTTGCTAGCAAGAACTGACTGCCTGGCGTGCATATCCTGCAGAGTGATGGAGAACATCCTAAACAAAAGGATAATATTCTACCAGAAGAAAACTAGAATCGTTAGTGAACAACTTTAGGGGGTCAGGGAGAGAAAGCTTCGCCACCATTATAACTCACTGTTGGCAAGTTGATAGATGGACCGAACGACAGGGATGAGTGGAAGACCATGAAAGGGAAGAGTGGAAGACCACGACAAGGAAGGGTAGAAACCCTACACGACAGGGAGGGCGGAAAAACCCCGACAGGGAGGGAGGAATGGTGTTCAGACCAAGGAAGAGGGGTTTGTGCAGGTGGAGAGAAGTAACCGCGGGCTGCTTCAAGCAACAACCTTGTAGATCAGTTTATCACAAGACAAGCCTGGCCTCGAGTCGAGCTTGGGGAACAGAAGAACTCTCGGGAATAACGACAAACTACAAAGTTACCCGAGTCCATAGCAGTCTGAATGTACAGGCATAATTGGCCTAGCGATATCACTTGATCTCGTCTTAAACAATGTGGAAATTTAAAAAAAATAGAAATGAAAATAAATTTAAAAGACAACTTAAGAGAGCATAGACAAGCTGCAGAAATGCTGTAACAAGTGGCTGTTTGAAGCAACTATAATAACTGCAAGGTGACGACGATGGGAAGTGAAAGGTCATTGACACTGCGCCGGTTGAGCCCGAGGTTACGTCCTAGCTTCAGGAATTAGTGTTTTAAGAGTATATCATCAGAGTTATAGTATATCCGTATAAGAGTATATCATCAGGGTTATAGTATATCCGTATAAGAGTATATCAGCAGGGTTATAGTATATCCGTATAAGAGTATATCAGCAGGGTTATAGTATATCCGTATAAGAGTATATCATCAGGGTTATAGTATATCCGTATCAGAGTATATCAGCAGGGTTATAGTATATCCGTATAGGAGTATATCAGCAGGGTTATAGTATATCCGTATAAGAGTATATCATCAGGGTTATAGTATATCCGTATAAGAGTATATCAGCAGGGTTATATTATATCCGTATAAGAGTATATCAACAGGGTTTGAAATATTTGTAAATATAAGTGTACCCATTAAGAATCTGAGCAACAATTACTCGGGTGCGCCACCGATAATTCCTATTACTATACATCAAGGAATCATTCGAGTTACTGTACGCCAACAATCATGCAGGCTGCAGACAATGAGTCACAATAACGGGGCTTGAAGACATGACAACTAATCCTTTGTGATATCACAATGGACGTGATAATGGTCCTGGACGGACCCAAACGTCGTCGTCTCTTCATCTTCTAGTGTGTGTGGGTTTAGTTCTCAAATCATTAAGATTACTATACACAAGGAATCTGTTGAGTATACGCAGAATATTCAAATTGAATAAAGAAGTAAGCAGCGTCGAACGTCCACGAACTTGACAACCGAGCTTCAAATTTCTCGATGCTGGAGACACAAATACACGCTGACAATATACAATATTCTCAGAGGAATCGACACTGTAGTGAAGATACGCTGTTTGCGAGGGCAGAGTCAAGGTGAATGATCGCCGAGCACTGGAATGAGCCAACGAGGTACTGGAATATTTCCTTCAACGATGAGTGGAACGCTCTAAAGGGAAGGACGTACTGGACGCTTCTGCCAGATGGAAAGACGAAATATATGGAATCGAAGAAGATTTACTTAAGCTGCTGTTTAATACATATATATCTTTATAACATAGCTTATATTAAAACATTCGCACGTGTTCATACTACACATTCACACTTACATTTGTGTATATACAGACACTCCGTGCCGCAAATTCAATTCCGTTCACTAGAAAATGTCCAATTACACATGCTGATAGCCTGCAGTGTAGGCAATGAACCAACTCCACCCAGGCTACGATAACCGTTTTCTTTGACTAAAATACTGGACGGTATTGGCTGACATACGAGGCTCACACTAATTGTTTCTCTTCATGAAAACAAAATAATCACCGGCTGATAGCCGCCCAGGGATGCCAGCACGATGAGTCGAACATTGGGATTAATTCATGTATATTTTAATCTCCGACAATTCATATGTATACATGTTTATATAGACGTGTAAAAGGGGTTATGCATGTACATAATCTACATTTGTGGAAATTAATATTGCACAAAATGTTCAATATGATGTTGCATTATTTTTATTATACCTAAAGAGGTACCACCTCTGGTGCAAGTGTAGGGACCCATAGCCTCGGAGAAGATAATAAAGAGTACACAGGGAAGACCTTGTGGATCCTCACTGCACACTTTGAATATCGTGCTTTGTTCCACCAAAGAACAAACACTATAACCACCCTCCACGTTGGGTATTTGTATATCATATCCATCATAGATCTGTCACTGTACCTGTTCAAAGGTGGTAATTGGTATACTGTGTGATGAAGGTGATAGTTGATATGGCGTAGATGGCTAGATGGCATGGTGGTGATGGTGAAGGTATAGTGTTGATGTGGAGGTGTGGTGATGGTGGTGATGGTGAAGGTATAGTGTTGGTGTGGAGGTGTGGTGATGGTGGTGATGGTGAAGGTATAGTGTTGATGTGGAGGTGTGGTGATGGTGGTGATGGTGAAGGTATAGTGTTGGTGTGGAGGTGTGGTGATGGTGGTGATGGTGAAGGTATAGTGTTGATGTGGAGGTGTGGTGATGGTGGTGATGGTGGAGGTATAGTGATGGTGGAGGTGTGGTGATGGTGGTGATGGTGAAGGTATAGTGTTGGTGCGGAGGTGTGGTGATGGAGGAGAACGCCCGAATGGTTGTTGTGACCTTCACCATACCAAGCCTTAACACAAGATGGGTGTGTTATGGTATGGTGAAGCCAGAAGTTACCATAAAGGAGTTGGAAAAGTTAGGATAAAAATCATGGAAGCATGTTCGTAATGTTGAAGTGCCAATGGGTGTTCGTAATATGAAATTATGTTCGTAATGCGAAAGTGTGTTCGTAATTTGTAAGTGAAAGATGTTCATAAAAGAGATCACTTTGTTTTTACACATTTCATGGCCTTCAGTACTTTGATAACAGTAAATACATCAACAGAATCAGTAATATTCATCTAAAAACCACTAATAATTTTATAGAAAAATATTATATTCGTCTCCAATAAACCCTCGATAATATATAAATAAAACAGCTAATATAGGAACATTAGGATATAACACAGGAAAATCAGAATATAGGAATCAGCAGAAGGCCAAAGGGCCAATCGGCTTCTATTTCTTTCCCATCAAACTCTCAGCTTCAATTTGTTTCTCACCAAACTCACAACTTCTATTTGTTTACCACAAACCGTGTTTACCGTGTATTTTTTTTGCATAAACCTTCCTTTCAACACAGTATTTATCCTGGTCTTCCCTGAATCTCAGCTTATCTCACTGGTATCCATTGTTTTGTGTTCTCTTTTGTGTTGATATATTTTTTAATCTCCCCCTTCTTCTTTTTCATATTTTCTTTGCATCGTCTTCCTAGAAAATGTAAAATTATGTTCTCTTAATCTCTTCATTAAAAATAAGAATTCTAATTCCTGTGATTTTTATGTCCATTCTGGAGTACAGTGATTCAAGCTGAACTGTATGTAGTCTAAATGAGGCCTAACAAGGGAACTGAAAGGTTGTAGCTATGTTGCTAGCACTTCCGGTCATAGATCTTAGTAAACTATTTGTCACACACTTGCAACATTTATTCATTGATTTTCCAGGCTCAAGATCCCCTACTGTCGCATTCAGATTTGCCAGCTACCTATTTAGCAGTAAATAGGTACCTGGGAGTTAGACAGCTGCTACGGGCTGCTTCCTGGGGGTGTGTAACAAAAAGGAGGCCTGGTCGAGGACCGGGCCGCCTGGACGCTAAGCCCCGAAATCATCTCAAGATAACCTCAAGATAACCCAACCTTCCTTATTATCCCGCTAACCAATTATCTGATAACTGTCAAAACCCAGCATTTGTCAGTATTAAACTGCATCTGCCAATCTTTCGACCTTGATAAAAACATTCCATTATCTTATTGATAATGAATCGATAATCACTTAGACAACCTTCAGTAATCACAATGAATAATGATGAAAATAATGATCATTCTCTTGGACAGGCTAGTCTGGTCAAGGCGAGATACAATCACCTAGAACATTAACAAAAATAGGGCTCGTGTCATTTATCTAATGACACGAGCCCTCCTAGGGGGCAACATAGTCGTAATGGCTTGGCGTTTCCCCCTGATAAATCCCTTCCCCCTCCCCTTTAAACCCCCCTCCTCCCCCACAACCCCCTTCCCCTTTCGCCCCTCCCTCTCCCCCTTCCCCTCCCGCTCAATATACGGAGGCCCCCCCTGGAGCGTCACCCCCAAGCCGTTTATATGTGGGAAAAAAATTTCCTCCGATCATTCCATAAATTTAGTGGAATCTCGTATTTCGTTTTATCCGGAGAGAGGCGTCGAGGCCTTGGTGTGTGTATAGGCGTCGTCACCGTCGCATAGTTTACATAGTAGCCTTAGTATACATCGGGGCATCTGTAGTTCACATCATGACCTTAGTTTGCGTCGTAATATAGTAAGTTTACAGTGAAGTGTTCTTGTAAAGACAGCAAGGGTGGTATAAACAACGGGTGTTGAGAACAACAGGTGACACGCGTTCCCACTCTGCGGTGTGTCATGTGTTGCAGTGTCCTGTGTCATGTGCATCAGTGTGGCATGTTCTGTATTGTTGTGCTGTTCTATGCCACGTGTTATATTGGGTCTATAGCTATGCTTCCCAGGGCTCCAGTGCCTTTGGTGCTACAGTGCCTCCTACCACCCCCCCCCCCAGAGTGCTTCACAGGTCTTCTCAGGTTTTCCCAGGTCTTCCCAGGACTTCCCAGGGCTTCCCAGATCTTCCCAGGTCTCCCCAGGGCTTCCCAGATCTTCCCAGGTCTCCCCAGGTCTCCCCAGGTCTTCCCAGGTCTTCCCAGGTCTTCCCAGGGCTTCCCAGGTCTTCCCAAGTCTTCCCAGGTCTCCCCAGGTCTTCCCAGGTCTTCCCAGGGCTTCCCAGGTCTTCCCAGATCTTCCCAGGTCTTCCCAGGTCTTCCCAGATCTTCCCAGGTCTCCCCAGGTCTTCCCAGGTCTTCCCAGGTCTTCCCAGGACTTCCCAGGTCTTCCCAGGTCTTCCCAGATCTTCCCAGGTCTCCCCAGGTCTTCCCAGATCTTCCCAGATCTTCCCAGGTCTCCCCAAGGTCTTCCCAGGTCTTCCCAGGTCTCCCCAGGTCTTCCCAGGTCTTCCCAGGACTTCCCAGGTCTCCCCAGGGCTTCCCAGATCTTCCCAGGTCTCCCCAGGTCTTCCCAGGTCTTCCCAGGTCTTCCCAGGTCTTCCCAGGTCTTCCCAGGTCTTCCCAGGGCGACCCAGATCCATCTGGCTGGTGGTGCAGGGAAGTGGACTTACGCTCAACACATTCATCTCTTGCCCCGTGCAACATACAGCATGTTGCAGCTCAACAAACGTCCAATAAACGACTCCTGTACTTCACGATTATTGCTCTTGGTTACTACTGCATATTATTGTAGGCTGTTGCTTTCCTGAATTGTTCTTCATTATATAGCTCGGACAATTTTTATTTTTAATTAGTGTTTATTTCAGATATTATTTTTTTTTGGGGGGAGGGAGGGGGGAGGGAGAAGAGCTTTTGTTATTATTTTGTGTTTTTTTTTTAACGCCTTTTCTTTAGAATCATAAATTATTGCTGTATATTGCTTTAGAATAATAGACTATTGCCGTAGATTCGTAGATTATTGATGCATAGTGTTGTAGAATTATAGATTAATACTGTATATTGCAGTAGAATAATTGAATATTATGTTGAATCGTAGATTAGTGATGTATATTGCTACAGAATTATAGATTATTGCTGTATATGGCTCTAGAATAATAGATAATTGCTGTTAAATCGTGGATTAGTCATGAATTTTGCTGTAGAATTATAGATTATTGATGTATATTGCTATCAAAGATTATTACTTTATACTGTTGTAGAATCGCTTATTATTGATGTATGTTGCTGTATAATCGTAGATTATTGCTGTATGTTGCTGTATAATCGTAGATTATTGCTGTATATTGGTGCATAATCGTAGATTATTGCTGTATATTGTTGCATAATCGTAGATTATTGCAGTTGAATCGTAGATTATTGCTGTAGAGTTGTAGATTATTGCTGTAGAATTGTTGATTATTTATGTATATTGTTGTAGAATCGTAGACGATAGATTTATATCGCTCCACAATCTTAGATAATTGATATCCATTGGTGACTGATGATACCCTGATAGGTGTTTGATATCTGTAATATATATATATATATATATATATATATATATATATATATATATATATATATATATATATATATATATATATATATATATATATTCATTAACTGGAGTTGCTGATTGATGTGAAGAATTATTACCGATATCAAAATAATTGCTGAGGACTCCAATGGTGAAATTATTGCTACCGATTTACAAGATTATACATTGTTATTGATCAATGTACTAGACTATTGTTCATCAATGGCCTTGATGTTTACAAATGTTCTAGGTTGACCATTGTCTTAAATGGTTGTTTATAAATGTTAATGGATACATATATCTGTCGTGAATCGTTCATTTTCGAAACTGGGTTTAAACTATTGATTTTGAAGGAGGGGGTACGAGTTAATTTTTGTGGTTTACAGTGGTTCCATTGACTCCACGTGGAGCGGTTTACACTTTCAATTTACTCACGTTGAGCGGTATACACTTTCAATTTACTCACGTTGAGCGGTTTACAGTTTCCATTTAATCACGTTGAGCGGTTTACACGTCCCATTTACTAATGTTGAGCGGTTTACAATTTGCTTGAGACAACAGTTTAATCACAATGCTCTGATATATAATTGGTTATAGACTGATGTTCAGTGAAACAGATAATTCCATATTAGAAATATAATCCTTTATTATAAATATGTTTCTTCATTAAAAAGATAAATATCTTTTAAAAGATAAATGCTCCGTCAAAACGTATTCTAATCAGGAATATAACTGAACTTTAGCTTGATATTTATTAATAGAAAAAATTGTTTCTAGACAGAATATATTTGAGATAATTTTTCCTTTCTGCCAAAGTGTAGTCCGTAAACCACGCTCAAAATATTGTGTGTGAATAGGACGGTGTGTGGCCAGAACGGTGTGTGGCCAGGACGGTGTGGCCAGGACGGTGTGTGGCCAGGACGGTGTGTGGCCAGGACGGTGTGTGGCCAGGACGGTGTGTGGCCAGGACGGTGTGTGGCCAGGACGGTGTGTGGCCAGGACGTTATGGCCAGGACGGTGTGGCCCGGACGGTGTGTGGCCAGGACGGTGTGGCCTGGACGGTGTGTGGCCAGGACGGTGTGGCCAGGACGGTGTGTGGCCAGGACGGTGTGTGGCCAGGACGGTGTGGCCAGGACGGTGTGTGGCCAGGACGGTGTGGCCAGGACGGTGTGTGGCCAGGACGGTGTGGCCAGGACGGTGTGTGGCCAGGACGGTGTGTGGCCAGGACGGTGTGGCCAGGACGGTGTGGCCAGGACGGTGTGTGGCCAGGACGGTGTGGCCAGGACGGTGTGGCCAGGACGGTGTGTGGCCAGGACGGTGTGGCCTGGACGGTGTGTGGCCAGGACGGTGTGGCCAGGACGGTGTGGCCTGGACGGTGTGTGGCCAGGACGGTGTGGCCAGGACGGTGTGGCCTGGACGGTGTGTGGCCAGGATGGTGTGGCCAGGACGGTGTGTGGCCAGGACGGTGTGTGGCCAGGACGGTGTGGCCAGGACGGTGTGTGGCCAGGACGGTGTGTGGCCAGGACGGTGTGTGGCCAGGACTGTGGTGGCCAGGACGGTGGTGGCCAGGACGGTGTGGCCAGGACGGTGTGTGGCCAGGACGGTGTGTGGCCAGGACGGTGTGTGGCCAGGACGGTGTGTGGCCAGGACGGTGTGTGACCAGGACTGTGGTGGCCAGGACGGTGGTGGCCAGGACGGTGTGGCCAGGACGGTGTGTGGCCAGGACGGTGTGTGGCCAGGACGGTGTGTGGCCAGGACGGTGTGGCCAGGACGGTGTGGCCAGGACGGTGTGTGGCCAGGACGGTGTGGCCAGGACGGTGTGTGGCCAGGACGGTGTGTGGCCAGGACGGTGTGTGGCCAGGACGGTGTGTGGCCAGGACGGTGTGTGGCCAGGACGGTGTGTGGCCAGGACGCTGTGGCCAGGACGGTGTGTAGCCAGGACGGTTTGTGGCCAGGCCGGTGTGTGGCCAGGACGTTATGGCCATGACGGTGTGGCCCGGACGGTGTGTGGCCAGGACGTTATGGCCAGGACGGTGTGGCCAGGACGGTGTGTGGCCCGGACGGTGTGTTGCCAGGACGTTATGGCCAGGACGGTGTGACCAGGACGGTGTGTGGCCAGGACGGTGTGGCCAGGACGGTTTGTGGCCAGGACGTTATGGCCAGGACGGTGTGTGGCCCGGACGGTGTGTTGCCAGGACGTTATGGCCAGGACGGTGTGGCCAGGACGGTGTGGCCCGGACGGTGTGTGGCCAGGACGGTGTGTGGCCAGGACAGTGTGGCCAGGACGGTGTGTGGCCAGGACGGTGTGGCAAGGGCGGTGTGGCCAGGACGGTGTGTGGCCAGGACGGTGTGTGGCCAGGATGGTGTGTGGCCAGGACGGTGTGTGGCCAGGACGGTGTGTGGCCAGGACGGTGTGTGGCCAGGACGGTGTGGCCAGGACGGTGTGTGTCCAGGACGGTGTGGCCAGGACGGTGTGGCCAGGACGGTGTGTGGCCAGGACGGTGTGTGGCCAGGACCGTGTGGCCAGGCTGGTGTGGCCAAGGCGGTGTGGCCAGGACGGTGTGTGGCCAGGACGGTGTGGCCAGGACGGTGTGTGGCCAGGATGGTGGGGCAGGACGGTGTGGCCAGGAGGGTGTGGCCAGGATGGTGTGGCCAGGAGGGTGTGGCCAAGACGGTGTGGCCAGGATGGTGTGGCCAGGACAGAGCTACCAAAGACCAGCAATAAAACTTGGAGACAATGATGGTTCAGGAATAATTTATAGAGCAGGTCTGTGGACACGCGTGCATGAAACATTCACACACAGCAGCTCTGTGCACCGGTACACTGTCTACCGGTACAGCTCAGATTATCGGTACACTGTGTACCGGTAGACTGTGTACTGGTACAGCTCAGAGTACCGGTACACTGTGTACCGGTACACTGTGTACTGGTACACTGTGTACTGGTACAGCTCAGAGTACCGGTACACTGTGTACCGGTACACTGTGTACTGGTACAGCTCAGATTATCGGTACACTGTGTACCTGTACACTGTCTACCGGTACAGCTCAGAGTACCGGTACACTGTGTACCGGTACTCTCCACTGCTAGTAGGTGGTGGAGGGTCACCTGCCTGGGAGCTGTGAGTGCATGCGAGGTGACACTGGGGAGAGGTGACACTGGTGAGAGGTGACACTGGTGAGAGGTGACACTGGTGAGAGGTGACACTGGTGAGAGGTGACACTGGAGAGAGGTGACACTGGGGAGAGGTGACACTGGTGAGAGGTGACACTGGTGAGAGGTGACACTGGTGAGAGGTGACACTGGTGAGAGGTGACACTGGGGAGAGGTGACACTGGTGAGAGGTGACACTGGTGAGAGGTGACACTGGTGAGAGGTGACACTGGTGAGAGGTGACACTGGAGAGAGGTGACACTGGTGAGAGGTGACACTGGGGAGAGGTGACACTGGTGAGAGGTGACACTGGAGAGAGGTGACACTGGTGAGAGGTGACACTGGTGAGAGGTGACACTGGGGAGAGGTGACACTGGGGAGAGGTGACACTGGGGAGAGGTGACACTGGGGAAGGTGACACTGGGGAGAGGTGACACTGGAGAGAGGTGACTCTGGTGAGAGGTGACACTGGGGAGAGGTGACACTGGGGAGAGGTGACACTGGGGAGAGGTGACACTGGTGAGAGGTGACACTGGGGAGAGGTGACACTGGGGAGAGGTGACACTGGGGAGAGGTGACACTGGTGAGAGGTGACACTGGGGAGAGGTGACACTGGGGAAGGTGACACTGGGGAGAGGTGACACTGGGGAAGGTGACACTGGGGAGAGGTGACACTGGGGAGAGGTGACACTGGTGAGAGGTGACACTGGGGAGAGGTGACACTGGGGAAGGTGACACTGGGGAGAGGTGACACTGGGGAAGGTGACACTGGGGAGAGGTGACACTGGGGAGAGGTGGGTGACACTGGGGAGAGGTGACACAGGAGAGAGATGACAAGGGAGAGAGATGACAAGGGAGAGAGGTGACAAGGGAGAGAGGTGACACAGGAGAGAGGTGACAGTGAGAAGAGGAAACTTCGCATAATAAATCAAACATTTTATTTATAATCTGGAGGAGAGGAAGGATGAGAGACATTGATAACAAAAATACAATAAAACCACAACATAGCCACAACCAGTGTATAGAACTAAGTAAACAATAATAATACACATAAATATACTCATTATCATATAATTACAGTAAATCCTGATATTTATCCGTAAAGCTCCTGCGACCCTGTCAGGGTACTGAACAGTAATATATTTTACTATATCAGTTGTTTAGGGAGGATGATCGCACACGTAACCCCCCCCCCCCCCCCTATTGACACACACACGCACACATTTGGGCACACTGAGTGCCCAGATGAGCCACAGAGATATTAGAAAGAACTTTTTTAGTGTCAGAGTGGTTGACAAATGGAATGCATTAGGAAGCAATGTGGTGGAGGCTGACTCCATACACAGTTTCAAGTGTAGATATGATAGAGCCCAATAGGCTCAGGAATCTGTACACCTGTTGATTGACGGTTGAGAGGCGGGACCGAAGAGCCAGAGCTCAACCCCCGCAAGCACAATTAGGTGAGTACACACACACACACACACACACACACACAGGGGCCTCGTAGCCTGGTGGATAGCGCGCAGGACTCGTAATTCTGTGGCGCGGGTTAGATTCCCGCACGAGGCAGAAACAAATAGGCAAAGTTTCTTTCACCCTAAGTGCCCCTGTTAGCTAGCAGTAAATAGGTACCTGGGTGTTAGTCAGCTGTCACGGGCTGCTTCCTGGGGTGTGTGTGTGTGGTGTGGGGAAAAAAAAACTAGTTAGTAAACAGTTGATTGACAGTTGAGAGGCGGGCCGAAAGAGCAAAGCTCAACCCCCGCAAAACACAACTAGTAAACACACACACACATTAGGGGCCTGGTAGCCTGGTGGATAGCGCGCAGGACTCGTAATTCTGTGGCGCGGATTCGATTCCCGTACCAGGCATTAACAAATGGGCAAAGTTTCTTTCACCCTGAATGCCCCTGTTACCTATCAGTAAATAGGTACCTGGGAGTTAGTCAGCTGTCACGGGCTGCTTCCTGGTGTGTGTGTGTGTGTGTGTGTGTGTGTGTGTGTGTGTGTGTGTGTGTGTGTGTGTGTGTGTGTGTGTGTGTGTGTGTGTGTGTGTGTGTGTGGTGTGTGTGGTGGAAAAAAAAGTAGTTAGTAAACAGTTGATTGACAGTTGAAAGGCGGGCCGAAAGAGCAAAGCTCAACTCCCCTCAAAACACAACTAGGTGAACACACACACACACACAATATGACACCTGGTTGATGGGGTTGTGGGTGTTCTTCTACTTCCCAAGCCCGGCCCGAGGCCAGGCTCGACTTGTGAGAGTTTGGTCCACCAGATTGTTGCTTGGAGCAGCCCGCAGGCCCACATACCCACTACAGCCCGGTTGGTCCGGTATTCTTTGCAGGAGTACCGGACCAACCGATCTAGCTTCCTCTTGAAGACGTCCACGGTTGTTCCGGCAATATTTCTGATGCTCGCTGGGAGGGTGTTGAACAACCGTGGACATCTGATGTTTATACACTGTTCTCTGATTGTGCCTATGGCACCTCTGCTCTTCACTGGTTCTATTCTGCATTTTCTTCCATATCGTTCACTCCAGTACGTTGTTATTTTACTGTGTAGATTTGGTACTTGGCCCTCCAGTATCTTCCATGTGCATATTATTTGGTATCTCTCTCGTCTTCTTTCTAGTGAGTACACTTGGAGGGCTTTGAGACGATCCCAATAATTTAGGTGCTTTATCTTGTCTATGCGTGCCGTATATGTTCTCTGTATTCTCTCTATTTCAGCAATCTCTCCTGCTCTGAAGGGGGAAGTGAGTACTGAGCAGTACTCAAGACGGGATAACACAAGTGTCTTGAAGAATACAACCATTGTGATGGGATCCCTGGAGTTGAAAGTTCTCGTAATCCATCCTATCATTTTTGTGGCTGACGCAATATTTGTTTGGTTATGCTCCCTAAACATTAGGCCGTCAGACATCATTATTCCCAAATCCTTGACATGCTGTTTTCCTACTATGGGCAGATTCGATTGTGTTTTGTACCCTGTAGTATGTTTAAGGTCTTCATTTTTACCGTACCTGAGTACCTGGAATTTATCACTGTTAAACATCATGTTATTTTCTGATGCCCAGTCGAAAACTTTATTAATATCAGCTTGAAGTTTTTCTTTGTCTTCAGCCGAGGTAATTTTCATACTGATTTTTGTGTCATCTGCAAAGGATGATACGAAGCTGTGACTTGTATTTTTGTCTATATCTGATATGAGAATATGGAAAAACAGCGGTGCAAGGACTGTACCCTGAGGTACAGAGCTTTTAACTGCACTTGGACTAGATTTTATATGGTTGACTGTTACTCGCTGAGTCCTGTTTGACAGAAAACTGAGTATCCAGCGTCCTACTTTAACAGTTATTCCCATTGACTTATCGAAAGCCTTTGCGAAGTCCGTGTATATCACATCAGCATTCTGTTTTTCTTCTAATGCCTCAGTGACCTTGTCGTAATAATCAAGTAGCTGTGAGAGGCACGATCTTCCTGCTCGAAATCCATATGGACTAGACATGTCTAGTCCATATCTAGTCAAACATATGTCTAAACCGGAAAAGGTTCAAAGGTTTGCCACCAGACTGGTACCCGAACTGAGGGGTATGCGCTACGAGGAGAGACTACGGGAATTAAACCTCACGTCACTGGGAGACAGGAGAGTTAGATGGGGACATGATCACCACATACAAGATTCCCAGAGGAATTGATAGGGTAGATAAAGACAGGCTATTTACCACAAGGGGCACACGCACTAGGGGACACAGGTGGAAACTGAGTGCCCAAATGGGCCACAGAGATATTAGAAAGAACTTTTTTAGTGTCAGAGTGATTGACAAATGGAATGCATTAGGAAGTGATGTGGTGGAGGCTGACTTCATACACGGTTTCAAGTGTAGATCTGATAGAGCCCAATAGGCTCAGGAACCTGTACACCTGTTGATTGACAGTTGAGAGGCGGGACCAAAGAGCCAGAGCTCAACCCCCGCAAGCACAACTAGGTAAGTACACACACTGGTAGTGTGGTCTGGTAGGGGTTTGGTAGCTGGGCCCGGGGTTCGATTCCCGGCGCCGGCAGAGAGAAATGGGCAGAATTTCCGTCACCCTGATGCGCCTGTTATCTACCAGTAAATAGATATCTGGGAGTTAGACAGCTGTTACGGGCAGCTTCCTGTGTGTGTGGGGGGGGGGGGAGGGGGGATGAGTTAGTAGCTAGTAACAGTTGATTGATTGACAGTTGAGAGGCGGGCCGAAAGAGCAGAGCTCAACCCCCGCAGACACAGCTAGGTAAATACACACACACACACTATTTTCACACTAAATATTTACAATATTTGCAGTTGATTGACAGTCTAGAGGCGGGACCGAAGAGCTGAAGCTCAACCCCCGCAAACAACACTAAGCGAGCACACACACACACACTTTGTACCAATATAATGCAGGCAGGGGAGGGCCCCTGCCATGAGCCCCAGCATTGTACCCATGTAATGCAAGCTGGGGAGGGCCCCTGCCATGAGCACCCAGCACTGTACCAATATAATGCAGGCTGGGGAGGGCCCCTGCCATGAACCCCCAGCACTGTACCAACATAATGCAGGCTGGGGAGGGCCCCTGCCATTAGCCCCCCAGCACTGTACCAATATAGTGCAGGCAGGGAAGGGGCCCTGCCATGAGCCCCCAGCACTGTACCAATATAGTGCAGGCAGGGGAGGGCCCCTGCCATGAGCCCCCAGCACTGTACCAATATAGTGCAGGCAGGGGAGGGCCCCTGCCATGAGCCCCCAGCACTGTACCAATATAGTGCAGGCAGGGGAGGGCCCCTGCCATTAGCCCCCCAGCACTGTACCAATATAGTGCAGGCAGGGGAGGGGCCCTGCCATGAGCCCCCAGCACTGTACCAATATAATGCAGGCAGGGGAGGGCCCGCTGCCATGAGCCCCCAGCACTGTACCAATATAATGCAGGCAGGGGAGGGCCCCTGCCATGAGTCCCCAGCACTGTACCAATATAATGCAGGCAGGGGAGGGCCCCTGCCATGAGCCCCCAGCACTGTACCAATATAATGCAGGCAGGGAAGGGCCCGCTGCCATGAGCCCCCAGCACTGTACCAATATAGTGCAGGCAGGGGAGGACCCCTGCCATGAGCCCCCAGCACTGCACCAATATAATGCAGGCAGGGAAGGGCCCGCTGCCATGAGCCCCCAGCACTGCCCCAATATAATGCAGGCAGGGTAGGGGCCCTGCCATGAGCTCCCAGCTCTGTACCAATATAATGCAGGCAGGGTAGGGGCCCTGCCATGAGCCCCCAGCACTGTACCAATATAATGCAGGCAGGGGAGGGCCCCTGCCATGAGCCTCCAGCATTTAAATAATTGGACAGACACTCTTCCACACGGGTGGTGAGTGGCTGGAAACTGCACTAGCCACCTGGCCGGCCGCCTGGGTAAATGAGGCCTCTATCCACCAACAGAGGATGGGTTAAGCTCTAATCCTATCAGGCTTAACCAAGTTTGATTCGCCCTATCATGCCTCGCTTGTTCGAAAAAGCAATAAGGGACAGGAAGGGGGGGAGGGGTGCTAGCATGTTCATTGTTCAACATATAATCCCGTTCATTAACATGTTTATAACAATAGCAACCTAGGAGCATATTTCTCCCTGCTATTTATTTTGGGCAATAGCCTACAATTTATGCAAAGGAGGCTTTTGTGATGAAATTACAAAAGGCTCGAGTCCAGAGTGGATGTTATTAAGCCAGAGCAATTTTGTGCGGAGCGAGCCTAGCCTTCAGCGTCCACCGGCCGCCAGCTGCTGCGCTTGACGGCCAGGAGCAGGCTAGATTTATGACCTATCCTCCTCTCACCAGTTTCCTTTTTTCCCTCTGGTGATGTATGCAGGTGTGGTGGGTGAGGCTCGTGTCCATGTTAGTGCTCCTGGGGTAGGTGTTGCCTCGACCTGACCTCCTCCCTCCCTGGCCTCTCACCTGGCCTCTCACCTGGCCTCTCACTTGGCCTCTCACTTGGCCTCTCACCTGGCCTCTCACTTGGCATCTCACTTGGCCTCTCACATGGCCTCTCACCTGGCCTCTCACCTGGCCTCTCACCTGGCTTCTCCCACACCTGCTATCTTCCGAGCAGCTATGCTACTTGATAACCTGTTGTGTCCTACAGTCTAGGGATCACCCACCTGGTGACGTGTCAAGTCACCTGATAGTCAAGTGTCGGTCTCACTCATTCCATTTTATTGTCATTTTTCACCCCGTCAGAGCCCGTTACTGGGAGCCCGTTACTGGGAGCCCGTTACTGGGAGCCCGTTACTGGGAGCCCGTTACTGGGAGCCCGGTACTGGGAGCCCGTTACTGGGAGCCCGTTACTGGGAGCCCGTTACTGGGAGCCCGTTACTGGGAGCCCGTTACTGGGAGCCCGTTACTGGGAGCCCGTTACTGGGAGCCCGGTACTGGGAGCCCGTTACTGGGAGCCCGTTACTGGGAGCCCGGTACTGGGAGCCCGGTACTGGGAGCCCGTTACTGGGAGCCCGTTACTGGGAGCCCGGTACTGGGAGCCCGGTACTGGGAGCCCGTTACTGGGAGCCCGTTACTGGGAGCCCGTTACTGGGAGCCCGTTACTGGGAGCCCGTTACTGGGAGCCCGGTACTGGGAGCCCGTTACTGGGAGCCCGTTACTGGGAGCCCGTTACTGGGAGCCCGTTACTGGGAGCCCGTTACTGGGAGCCCGGTACAAGCCCTCAACTCCCCTCGTGACCCGGTACTGGGAGCCCGGTACTGGGAGCCCGTTACTGGGAGCCCGGTACTGGGAGCCTGGTACTGGGAGCCCGGTACTGAGAGCCCGGTACTGCACACATGACAGTTCCAGACGAGCATGAGGAAGGTCTGTGCACTACACTATGCCACATTATGGACCAGCTGTATACAAGTCGCCCGACGGAGCATTCTTGTTTATGTTGCACAGATATATTGGGGTAGTAAGACGGGGGGGGGGGAGGAGGAGGGCAAAGGGGAGGCTGGGGGGAAGAGGGGTGACTTGGGGGAGAAGAGGGGAGGCTGGGGGGAAGAGGGGTGACTTGGGGGAGAAGAGGGGAGGCTGGGGGGAAGAGGGGTGACTTGGGGGAGAAGAGGGGAAGAATGGGGAGAGGGTTGACTGCTGGAGGGTGGTGGGGGGGGGGGGAGAAGGAAAGGTCGGGAAAAGCAGACAATCGTCATGAGATGAAACTACTTCTTTATACTTTCGACCAAATAGAAAAAACATTTTCAATCAATTCTAGGCCTAATACACGCTATCTTAGGCCTAATATAATACATATAAGTGCTATACTAGGCCTAGCAATATATGTTTGGTTTTTAGCTTTACTTTTTCCGTAGGTTATAAAGTTTATAGTACAAAAAGTGGCTTACTGGCGAACCATCACTACATATTGGTACTTTAGACCAAATAGTTACTATAAGTACTATCATTTCAAGAGGATGGAGAAATTGGGGAATTGGGGAAAGAGGAGTCAGAGGGGAGGCAGGGGGAGGGGAGGAGAAGATGGGGCAAGAGAGGGGAGGCTTGGGGAGGGGAGGAGAAGATGGGGCAAGAGAGGGGAGGCTGGGGGAGGGGAGGAGAAGATGGGGCAAGAGAGGGGAGGCTGGGGGAGGGAAGGAGAAGATGGGGCAAGAGAGGGGAGGCTGGGGGAGGGGAGGAGAAGATGGGGCAAGAGAGGGGAGGCTTAGGGAGGGGAGGAGAAGATGGGGCAAGAGAGGGGAGGGTCAAGGCTTAAAATCCAATCAGGCGCCGTCCGACGCTGAACAAAAAATTGGATTTATGTCTTTCTGAAATTTTAGTCACATGAGAGGTGCTCCGAGGCCCAATGTTACTGAGATAACATGTGTGTTTGTCTCTCTCCATGACGTAAATATTGTCACGTGGAATTCATGTAGGAAACAGCTGCTCTTGCTTCCTTGTTCAGCTATGTCTGCTGACGAGAGAGAGAGAGAGAGAGAGAGAGAGAGAGAGAGAGAGAGAGAGAGAGAGAGAGAGAGAGAGAGAG
>NC_091153.1:11694930-11700404 GCF_040958095.1 Procambarus clarkii
GTTTTGAGGACCCAGTAGGAATGAGCGACCACAGTGTACTGGTGTTTGAGTACTTGATTGAAGAAGGGTTATTGAACTCGAGGAGGGATACCGAAACCAAAAGGTTAGCATACCGAAAGGGAAACTATGAGGGGATAAGAAAATTCCTAACAGATATAGCATGGGAAACAGAGCTCAGGGGAAAGACGGCCCAAGATATGATGGATTACATCACGCAGAAGTGCAAGGACGCAGCAAACAAGTTTGTCCCAGTCCAAAAGGAAAACAGAGAAATGAAGATGAGAAACCCATGGTTTAATCAAAGATGTAGGCTAGCTAAGCAGCAAAGTAAAAGGGCATGGAGAAACTATAGGAATAACAGGACACTGGAGAGCAGAGAAAGATACCAGAATGCCAGGAATGAATATGTCAGGATGAGAAGAGAGGCAGAAAGACAATACGAAAATGACATCGCAAGCAAGGCAAAGACTCAGCCTAAATTGTTGCATAGCCACATTAGGAGAAAAACAACAGTAAAGGAACAGGTTATGAGATTAAGGATAGGGGCGGAAGGATTCACTACAAATGACAAGGAAGTGTGTGAGGAATTGAATAAGAAATTCCAGGAGGTCTTCACCTTAGAACAAGGAGAAATTCCAGAGGTAAGTGAGGGAATAGCTAACCAGGAACCACTGGAAGAGTTTGAGATTACCAGTGGGGAAGTAAGGAAGTGTTTACTAGAGTTGGACGTGACGAAGGCTATAGGCCCAGATGGAATCTCCCCTTGGGTTCTAAAGGAAGGAGCAAGAGAACTGAGCCTACCACTCTCCATAGTGTATAACAAATCACTGGCAACAGGGGAACTGCCAGATACTTGGAAAGCAGCTAACGTAGTCCCGATATACAAGAAAGGGGATAGACAGGAGGCACTGAACTACAGGCCAGTGTCCCTAACCTGCATACCATGCAAGCTGATGGAGAAGATTGTGCGAAAAAAACTAGTGGAGCATCTGGAGCGAAGGAACTTTGTAACACAGCATCAACATGGGTTCAGGGATGGCAGGTCCTGCCTCACAGGGTTACTTGAATTCTACGACCAGGCAACAAAAATAAGGCAAGAAAGAGAAGGGTGGGCAGACTGCATATTTTTGGATTGTCAGAAAGCCTTTGATACAGTGCCACACAAGAGGCTAGTGCGAAAGTTGGAGATGCAGGCTGGAGTGAGAGGGAAGGTACTCCGGTGGATAGAGGAATACCTAAGCAACAGGAGACAACGAGTCTGTGTGAGGGGTGAGGTCTCAGATTGGCGAGACGTCACAAGTGGAGTCCCGCAGGGGTCAGTCCTTGGACCTATACTGTTTCTGGTATATGTAAATGATCTCCCAGAGGGTATAGATTCGTTCCTCTCAATGTTTGCCGACGATGCAAAAATTATGAGGAGGATTGAAACAGAGGATGATAGTAGGAGGCTACAAGATGACCTGGATAGACTGAGTGAATGGTCCAACAAATGGCTGTTGAAGTTCAACCCGAGTAAATGCAAAGTAATGAAACTAGGCAGTGGAAACAGGAGGCCAGGCACAGGATACAGAATAGGAGATGAAGTACTTAATGAAACAGACAGAGAGAAAGATCTAGGAGTTGATATCACACCAAACCTGTCTCCTGAAGCCCACATAAAGAGAATAACGTCTGCGGCATATGCGAGGCTGGCTAACATCAGAACGGCGTTCAGGAACCTGTGTAAGGAATCATTCAGAATCTTGTACACCACATATGTAAGACCAATCCTGGAGTATGCGGCCCCAGCATGGAGCCCGTACCTTGTCAAGCACAAGACGAAGCTGGAAAAAGTCCAAAGGTATGCTACTAGACTAGTCCCAGAACTAAGAGGCATGAGTTATGAGGAAAGGCTGCGGGAAATGCACCTCACGACACTGGAAGACAGAAGAGTAAGGGGGGACATGATCACAACCTACAAAATCCTCAGGGGAATCGACCGGGTAAACAAGGACGAACTTTTCAACACTGGTGGGACGCGAACAAGGGGACACAGGTGGAAGCTGAGTACCCAAATGAGCCACAGAGACGTTAGAAAGAACTTTTTCAGTGTCAGAGTAGTTAGCAAATGGAATGCATTAGGAAGTGATGTGGTGGAGGCTGACTCCATTCACAGTTTCAAATGTAGATATGATAGAGCCCAATAGGCTCAGGAATCTGTACACCAGTTGATTGACGGTTGAGAGGCGGGACCAAAGAGCCAGAGCTCAACCCCCGCAAGCACAATTAGGTAAGTACACACACACACACACACACACACACACACACACACACACACACACACACACACACACACACGGTGGCTCGTACCTCAGTGAACTGTGCTCGGGGGTCGTAGCCTTAAATACCTGGGTTCGATTCCGGCGTAGTCGGAAACAAATGGGCAGAGTTTGTTTCACCCTGATGCCCTTGTTCACCAAGCAGTAAATAAGTGCCTGGGAGTCAGACAACCACAACCATTACAACATACTCCCGACAACATACTCAGCTCCGCTTTACGCCGTATGTTGCAAGGTCGTAACACGCAAGCAAAAACAGTCACCATTTGCAGTAAAATAAGATGTTATGGGAAAATTCGCCTCGACGAAGTTAACGAACAAAATATTATTGGTGGTTATTGAGTCGCTCAAGACTCCAGTAGACTTACTTTTTCTCTAGCAATTTACAGCAGTCAGTGTGATGGTACGACCAGGGCTTTACTCACCGATTAAAAATGTATCGAAAAGAACTTTAGAGGCATTTGAGTCTATATTTGTGAATGTTATTGTTGAAAATATAAATTTATATAAACTTTCCCGGCTTGTATGTTACTCGCTCTCGGTAACAGCCACAAAGGTGAAACTTCATCTGATTGGGGTAGAGAGAGAGAGAGAGAGAGAGAGAGAGAGAGAGAGAGAGAGAGAGAGAGAGAGAGGGGAGAGAGAGAGAGAGAGAGAGAGAGAGAGAGAGAGAGAGAGAGAGAGAGAGAGAAAGAGAGAAAGAGAGAGGGAGAGGGAGAGAGAGAGAGAGAGAGAGAGAGAGAGAGAGAGAGAGAGAGAGAGAGAGAGAGAGAGAGAGAGAGAGAGAGAGGGAGAGGGAGAGAGAGAGGGAGAGGGAGAGAGAGAGAGAGAGAGAGAGAGAGAGAGAGAGAGAGGGAGAGGGAGAGAGAGAGAGAGAGAGAGAGAGAGAGACAGAGAGAGGGAGAGGGAGAGAGAGAGAGAGAGAGAGAGAGAGAGAGAGAGAGAGAGAGAGAGAGAGAGAGAGAGAGAGGGAGAGAGAGAGAGAGAGAGAGAAGGAGAGAGGGGGAGAGAAGGTACACATGTACGAGCTTTTTTGCTTGTGTATTCACCTATTTGTTTCCATCTATTTTTTCCTGAGTGCTCAAGCTTTTAGCTTTTTGGGTTTCTCTTTTCCAACCGCAGGTTGTCTAATGTAATGACTCCCTATTTTCCCTACTACATATACTAGGGCAACTACTGACCATCCTCAGACTGCAACCCACAACAGCTCTCTAAGTCTGCCTAGTTCTCAAGTATGGGTTTCACTTAACATTTAAAAGACACACATCCGTATCTAATTGTGGTTTCAGCGGTTGAGCTTTCGCTCTTTGGTCCTGCCTCTCTACCTTCAGCAGACAGGTTGAGCCTGGACATGGAGTCTGCCTTCACCACTCAAGTACTTAATGCATCCCGTGTGCTGCTGATGTTACTAAGTGTGTGTGTGTGTACTCAATTCCCACTTGTCTATTGGTTCGTGTACCACCTATGTCTCAGAGCCTGTCTGTTCCCCTTACACGTGCTGCATTGTCACGAAAAGTTTTGTCTTCAGTTTTTCCTCGTAGTTCGTGCCTTTCTGCTCCGGGACTAGTCTAGTAGAATACCTTTGGACATCCTTCAGGTTCGTTTTTATGTTTGACAAGATAAGTATTCCGCACTAGTGCTGCATAGTCCAGAATTAGTCTGATGTATGTGGTGTACAAATTTCTGAGTATTCCTTGTTCAGTTTTCTACAAGTATTTCATATGTTGGCCAAACTAGTATGCACATCTATTGACATCCGGCAGATGTAGGCCTTGCCAGACAGGCTTGGAGTGATGTTAAGCCCCAGAAATGTATGTGTATGGCTGAATGCAACTTCACGAAACTGTATATATGGAATATACTTGCTGTATTAACAATGAATTTTAAATTATTAGCTGATAAAGCTCTCGTCTCTTCTCTCTGCTCTGGACTCTGGCATGGTATCACCACCCGCCCTGTGGCCGGGGTCCCAGCCCGGACACAGCCGTAAGTCGTATTAATGTATCCACCCACGGTCCTTCCCTCCGTCCCTCTGTCCCAGCTCCTCTCCTGTCCTCATATCCCAGTTCCTCTCCTGTTCTCATATCCCAGTTCCTCTCCTGTCCTCATATCCCAGCTCCTCTCCTGTCCTCATATCCCAGCTCCTCTCCTGTCCTCATATCCCAGCTCCTCTCCTGTCCTCATATCCCAGCTCCTCTCCTGTCCTCATATCCCAGCTCCTCTACTGTCCTCATATCCCAGCTCCTCTCCTGTCCTCATATCCCAGCTCCTCTCCTGTCCTCATATCTCAGCTCCTCTCCTGTCCTCATATCTCAGCTCCTCTCCTGTCCTCATATCTCAGCTCCTCTCCTGTCCTCATATCCCAGCTCCTCTCCTGTCCCTCATATCCCAGCTCCTCTTGTCCTCATAGCCCTTGCATATGTGTGCTGTTCAGTCATCCAGGTTGAGAGCTTTCTCATAACTGCCTTTACTATCTGTATTGTATATCATACCACAATTTCCTTCCAGTGTTGGACGTTTCCTTCAATGTTGATAGACAACATCCCCTCTCGAATAGTACGTCGCATTTTGACTTATAAATCCCCCAAGACGAAAAATATGACGTATTTTAAAACATCGCTGCTCGCAAAATTGACGTTATGTCCCGTTTTCTATTCGTGGACCTGCGGTTAGGTTAGGTTCGGGGCAATTTAATACACCATTCCTTCCCCACGTCCCAGCCCAAATCCTTATCCTGACCCCCTTCCAAGTGCTATATAGTCGGCATTGCTTGGCACTTTTCTCTTGATAATTCCTTCCTTATATCTTCGGTTAGCTGGTGTCGGTGACCCTAATAGATTATTGTAGTATAGCGTGTATTTGTTATACATTAGCTAAATATTTGTCTTGGATAGACGTAGAGATTCAGGTCAGGTCATATGTATAGACAACAATAGCCAACCTTAATGACTATATCTTCAATGTTCCGTATTTTCGAGAGTTGTTAGTATCAACAACAAGAGCCTCAGTACACCAAGAGCCTCAGTACACCAAGAGCCTCAGTACACCAAGAGCCTCAGTACACCAAGAGCCTCAGTACACCAAGAGCCTCAGTACAACAAGAGCCTCAGTACACCAAGAGCCTCAGTACACCAAGAGCCTCAGTACCACAACACA
>NC_091153.1:11700904-11753404 GCF_040958095.1 Procambarus clarkii
AACTGTGAGTGAAGGCAGCGGCAGTGGCGCTACCTCTCACAAAGCTGTCAGTAAACTCACCAATATTGACAAGTTTACCCAAGTCTGAACGCCGTGAAGTTCATATCCAGCTGACTCTGGAAATATTGGGTGCTGTGTTCGGGGAAACAAGGGCAGGTATAGCTCGTCTCTCGAAGCGAATAATGCCAATCTGATCCCAAGATTTGACAGCCAATCACATATCTTGCACAGACGAGATTGGCACGGATTATCAGCTGACTAGTCAGCTGGGGGAAGGCTATTTCACAAATCCCTTAAAGATTAGGATTAGAATTTATCTTGTAGAATGACGCGGCCATTTTTAAAGTGGTTTTACTAGTTGCACATGCATACGCACGCACGCACGCACGCAAGCACGCACGCACACACGCACAGCCTAGTGGACAGCGCTTTGAGGTCGTAGTCTTAGGACCCGGGTTCCATTCCTGGTTGAAGCAGAAACAGATGGGCAGAGTTTCTGTCATCTGATGCTATTTTTTTAGCAGTAAATAAGTATCTGGGAGTTAGACCATCCCTACAGCCTGCGTCCTGAGGATGTGTGTACTCACCTGGTGGAGCTTGTGGGGGTTGAGCTCTGGCTCTTTGGTCCCGCTTGTGTCCCGTGTGTCTATGTGCGAGAGAAATATATATATATATATATATATATATATATATATATATATATATATAGAGAGAGAGAGAGAGAGAGAGAGAGAGAGAGAGAGAGAGAGAGAGAGAGAGAGAGAGAGAGAGAGAGAGAGAGAGAGAGAGAGAAGATATGATAAAGGAAATATAGGTCGGGAGACAAACGACAGTTAGAAAGACGGGGTCCAAGAGCTATCAGTTCGATCCTACAGGCAAAAAAACTAATTATAAATAGGTACGCATGCGCGTGCACACGCACAGAGTCTGAGAGTTCGAGAGATGTCAAGAAAAGCACTCATCTTGAGCCACACAATGGCTTCATACTGAGCCACAAAATAGCTTCATACTGAACCACAAAATAGCTTCATACTGAGCCACAAAATAGCTTTATAAAGCTTCATACTGAGCCACAAAATAGCTTTATAAAGCTTCATACTGAGCCACAAAATAGCTTCATAAAGCTTCATACTGAGCCACAAAATAGCTTCATAAAGCTTCATACTGAGCCACAAAATAGCTTCATAAAGCTTCATACTGAGCCACAAAATAGCTTCATAAAGCTTCATACTGAGCCACAAAATAGCTTCATAAAGCTTCATACTGAGCCACAAAACAGCTTTATAAAGCTTCATACTGAGCCACAAAATAGCTTTATAAAGCTTCATACTGAGCCACAAAATAGCTTTATAAAGCTTCATACTGAGCCACAAAATAGCTTTATAAAGCTTCATACTGAGCCACAAAATAGCTTTATAAAGCTTCATACTGAGCCACAAAATAGCTTCATAAAGCTTCATACTGAGCCACAAAATAGCTTCATAAAGCTTCATACTGAGCCACAAAGTAATACACGCGCTGTGAGAGGAGACAGAAGCAAGTTCAATAAATATCTTAAACAAAATATGTGAGACCTTTGGAAAGATAATTATTGCATTAGTCAACCAGAGGCTGTAGAGGCGGGTCCCGAGAACTAGCGCCGAACTCTGTATAATCACATCGAGGAGATCTCTTCACAACCTTATCAGACTGTAATAATCACTCAGAAAACTGAGTCATACAAACATACAATCCAACCCTGCAACTCTGAAATCTTTTGTTTTAGTGATTAAAGACATTTCAAAAGGCGTGCGTATTTAATTAAATAGCAACTAGTGCCATGGAAGTCAGTAAATGAAATTCAGCAGGTCGCATTGGAAGGACGCGGGAGTATACAAGAGGCGGATAAACTGAATTGACCAGTCAGGAGCGAGCTGTGGGTGCTCAGCCAATCAGAGTCTGCTGGGCGTGGTGAAACGGCGTGGTAGACCGTTGGAAAATAGAAAACAGAGATCACTGGGGCAGCATTCAGACGCTGGTGGCGTCGACTTGGAGCTAAGAATGTTGAGCATCTTTATTGGTCAACAGAAGGTTGCGAAGGACTGTAGTGATCGAAAGATGAATCCGACGCGTACTTGTGGAGCTCCAGAGAGATAACATTGTCATCTGTAGCCAATCTTTTGCCTTTAGACAAATAAAAGTGGAAAATTGATGGAGCTTGCAAGCCGACGTTGCAAGAATACAACGGGAATGATGCGTAAATCACCTAAGATGATATCGCTTGCTGTTGAGAGCCGTGGAGGCTGTACCGTCGCGTAGCTTCATAGGAGAAATTAGTCCTCAATAACTATTAATGAGACCTTGAGGGAGATTAAGATCAATACATTAACACATATACCTGATGGAACCTATCCAGCTGGCCAAATTGAGGACTATTTTCAGTAAGATTATTCAGTTCTTTGGCTCAGGCGCTGGTAGCGAAAGGCTGAAGTAATCTCTGCCCACATGTGGGTCACCGAAGTTGAACCTTATGAAAAGAAGGAATCAAAGTGAACAAGAGCAGGCCTGGAGAACAAGAAAGCTGGATAGTACAACAAGGAAACTGGCCTGGACAACAAGGAAACTGGCCTGGACAACGAGGAAACTGGCCTGGACAACGAGGAAACTGGCCTGGACAACGAGGAAACTGGCCTGGACAACGAGGACACTGGCCTGGACAACAAGGAAACTGGCCTGGACAACGAGGAAACTGGCCTGGACAACGAAGGAAACTGGCCTGGACAACGAAGGAAACTGGCCTGGACAACGAGGACACTGGCCTGGACAACGAGGACACTGGCCTGGACAACGAGGAAACTGGCCTGGACAACGAGGACACTGGCCTGGACAACGAGGAAACTGGCCTGGGACAACGAGGAAACTGGCCTGGACAACGAGGAAACTGGCCTGGACAACGAGGAAACTGGCCTGGACAACGAGGAAACTGGCCTGGACAACGATGAAACTGCCTGGACAACGATGAAACTGGCCTGGACAACGAGGAAACTGGCCTGGACAACGAGGAAACTGGCCTGGACAACGAGGAAACTGGCCTGGACAACGATGAAACTGGCTGGACAACGAGGAAACTGGCCTGGACAACGAGGAAACTGGCCTGGATAAAGATGAAACTGGCCTGGACAACGAGGAAACTGGCCTGGACAACGAGGAAACTGGCATGGATAAAGATGAAACTGGCCTGGACAACGAAGAAACTGGCCTGGACAACGAGGAAACTGGCCTGGACAACGAGGAAAACTGGCCTGGACAAAAAGGAAACTGGCCTGGACAACGAGGAACTTGCTTGGACAACGAGGAAACTGGCCTGGACAACGAGGAAACTGGCTTGGACAACGAGGAAACTGGCCTGGACAACGAGGAAACTGGCTGGACAACGAGGAAAACTGGCCTGGACAACGAGGAAACTGGCTTGGACAACGATGAAACTGACCTGGACAACGATGAAACTGGCCTGGACAACGATGAAACTGGCCTGGACAACGAGGAAACTGACCTGGACAACGAGGAAACTGGCCTGGACAACAAGGAAACTGGGCTGGACAACGAGGAAACTGGCCTGGACAACAAGGAAACTGGGCTGGACAACGAGGAAACTGCCTGGACAACGAGGAAACTGGCCTGGACAACGAGGAAACTGGCCTGGAACAACGAGGAAACTGGCCTGGACAACGAAGGAAACTGGCCTGGACAACGAGGAAACTGGCCTGGACAACGAGGAAACTGGCCTGGACAACGAGGAAACTGGCCTGGACAACGAGGAAACTGGCCTGGACAACGAGGAAACTAGTCTGGACAACGAGGAAACTAGTCTGGACAACGAGGTAACTGGCCTGGACAATGAGGAAACTGGCCTGGACAACGAAGGAAACTGGCCTGGACAACGAGGAAACTGGCCTGGACAACGAGGAAACTGGCCTGGACAACGAGGAAACTGGCTGGACAACGAGGAAACCTAGTCTGGACAACGAGGTAACTGGCCTGGACAACGAGGAAACTAGTCTGGACAACGAGGAAAACTGGCCTGGACAACGAGGAAACTGGCCTGGACAATGAGGAAACTGGCCTGGACAACGAGGAAACTGGCCTGGACAACAAGGAAAACTGGCCTGGACAACGAGGAAACTGGCCTGGACAACGAGGAAACTGGCCTGCACAACGAGGAAACTGGCCTGGACAACGAGGAAACTGGCCTGGACAACGAGGAAACTGGCCTGCACAACGAGGAAACTGGCCTGGACAACGAGGAAACTGGCCTGGACAACGAAGAAAACTGGCCTGGACAACGAGGAAACTGATACTTGAAGCTGGCACAGGTAAATTCTCTGTATATTTGTCAATGTCAGATGTCGAAATGACCCTCGAGAACTGTCTGATTGTTGGGTAATCAAGCGTCTGTTGTATTAGATAATAACCAAACTTATATTGGTTTAAAAACAACAAGTAATCAAGCAGCTAATGGATTTAAAACCTCCGTGTAATCAGGTTTCTAATGGAGTAAAAACAACCAAGATGAATTAGTAAGGTCATTTTTGTTTTAATATCATAGAAAATATATAGTTTTAGTGCAGTATCATTTTTGTTTTAGCTCATATTTATATTATTTTGCTGTGTGAACATTGCTGTCATATAGATTGTCATACACATACTTATATAACAGATTGGGACATATGCTCTCCTGGAGATACGCAATAATTATTCCATGGTACAACTGAAGACAACAATGTATATACCTGCGTTATTTCGGCCAACTATACAGAGATAAAACACCACCAAATATATAAGTGAAATTTATTGTTGCAGAAGATTGATAAGAGGGCAGCCAAGCATGAGTTAAATATGGCCTCGGATAAGTCTACCTCCCTGGCACGCAGCTTGGGATAAATGGTTCCTTCTATACTCATATATATCCACCCTCGAGAGTAATATGTCAAGGTAGAAAATGTCCTCCACGTAAAACATTGTAAATCTGGCGCATGACACCATTGTGTCAAGGCTCTATATGACACCAGACATGAGGATATTGATTAATTAATCCTTGAAGATTAGCATCAATATAGCCACATAAATATATCGGAGAGAAACTCTCCTGGGAGTTGCTGGGAGTTATTGAAAACTATTTCCAGAGACTTTCCTATACTTTGGTTCATGCAATGGTTGCGGAAGGTTATAGACGTCTTTGTCGATATGTGGGGCTCGCTGGGCTAATCTCTACCAACAGGTGGGCTCGCTGGACTAATCTCTACCAACAGGTGGGGCTCGCTGGACTAATCTCTACCAACAGGTGGGGCTCGCTGGACTAATCTCTACCAACAGGTGGGGCTCGCTGGACTAATCTCTACCAACAGGTGGGCTCGCTGAAGTAATCTCTGCCAACAGGTGGGGCTCGCTGGACTAATCTCTGCCAACAGGTGGGGCTCGCTGGACTAATCTCTACCAACAGGTGGGGCTCGCTGGACTAATCTCTACCAACAGGTGGGCTCGCTGAAGTAATCTCTGCCAACATGTGAGGTTCGCTGGACTAATCTCTACCAACAGTTGGGTTCGCTGAAGTAATCTCTGCCAACATGTGGGGTTCGCTGAAGTAATCTCTGCCAACATGTGGGGTTCGCTGAAGTAATCTCTGCCAACATGTGGGGTTCGCTGAAGTAATCTCTGCCAACATGTGGGGTTCGCTGAAGTAATCTCTGCCAACATGTGGGGTTCGCTGAAGTAATCTCTGCCAACATGTGGGGTTCGCTGAAGTAATCTCTGCCAACATGTGGGGTTCGCTGAAGTAATCTCTGCCAACATGTGGGGTTCGCTGAAGTAATCTCTGCCAACATGTGGGGTTCGCTGAAGTAATCTCTGCCAACATGTGGGGTACGCTGAAGTAATCTCTGCCAACATGTGGGGTTCGCTGAAGTAATCTCTGCCAACATGTGGGGTTCGCTGAAGTAATCTCTGCCAACATGTGGGGTTCGCTGAAGTAATCTCTGCCAACATGTGGGGTTCGCTGAAGTAATCTCTGCCAACATGTGGGGTTCGCTGAAGTAATCTCTGCCAACATGTGGGGTTCGCTGAAGTAATATCTGCCAACATGTGGGGTTCGCTGAAGTAATCTCTGCCAACATGTGGGGTTCGCTGAAGTAATCTCTGCCAACATGTGGGGTTCGCTGAAGTAATCTCTGCCAACATGTGGGGTTCGCTGAAGTAATCTCTGCCAACATGTGGGGTTCGCTGAAGTAATCTCTGCCAACATGTGGGGTTCGCTGAAGTAATCTCTGCCAACATGTGGGGTTCGCTGAAGTAATCTCTGCCAACATGTGGGGTTCGCTGAAGTAATCTCTGCCAACATGTGGGGTTCGCTGAAGTAATCTCTGCCAACATGTGGGGTTCGCTGAAGTAATCTCTGCCAACATGTGGTGTTCGCTGAAGTAATCTCTGCCAACATGTGGGTTTGCTGAGGTAATCTGTGTGTGTGTGGTTGTGTGTGAGATTACTTCAGCGAGAACTTCAGCGAGAACTTTACTTTCCCACATGTGGGGTTCGCTGAAGTAATCTCTGCCAACATGTGAGGTTCGCTGAAGTAATCTCTGCCAACATGTGGGGTTAGGTGGAGTAATTTCTACCAACATGTGAGGTCGCTGAAGTAATATCTGCCAACATGTGAGGTTCGCTGAAGTAATCTCTGCCAACATGTGGGGTTAGGTGGAGTAATTTCTGCCAACATGTGAGGTCGCTGAAGTAATATCTGCTAACATGTGAGGTTCGCTGAAGTAATCTCTGCGAACAGGTGGGTTCGACAGTTAAACCTAGATCTCTTCTCAGAGCCAAGAGGTACCAAGTTATTTTCCAATCAAGGGGAAGCTGTGAGGCTAAAGGTCGTAACTGAAACTCTCAGTGTTGATGCAGAAGATGACCCCCAAGATTCCTGATCTCTTCAGTATTGAGGAACGTCTCCAGTCTTATGAAGATATCTGAGAAATGGGTTGTGAGGTTTTCTAAAATAGCATCATTTAGTGATACACTCTGCAAGGGATTCAGTGTTATACTTGTGTAAGTGACTGTAGTAGACTGATACTCTACATAAGAAACAGTGATGAGTAACTGCACTTTAGTCCCCTGACACTTTGACTTGCATACCCCTACTATAGATTGCTTGGAGTAAATGCCTCCAGGTTCTCCTTATTGACTTGTACACCCTACTGGAAATTACAAGGAGGAGTCAAGTGTTCTACAGAGAACTGACACCCTGCCTTACAATAAACTAGGGAAGCCAATGCACCAAGACTCACTGTACATCTAGAATGAACCAAGTTTGTTGACTAACACCGTCATGGCTTCAGTGAAGTAAACCTTTATCCAGGTACACCTACTTGAACTCTCCGGCCAACTCAAGACGTTCGGGTAGGTGGAGGAGGGATGGATCAATTGCATCTTTGTACATGGGAGTATATATAATCATCTCAAGATAACGGGAGAAAGTGCTAAGCCAATAATGACTATATATCACTTGGAAGAAGATTAGAAACAAGGAGCGGGCATATGAGGACGGCGTGGAGAAACAACACACAACCACTGTGACCCTCGGGGATTAAACACCAACCTTGCAAGAAATTGGTACTTAAACTTGAAAAGTAAATAGACTTGAGAGGGTGATGAAATGCACACACACACACACACACACGCACACACACACACACACACACACACACACACACACACACACACACACACACACACACACACACACACACACACACACACGCACGCGCACACACACACACACACACACACACACACACACACACACACACACACACACACACACACAATGTAGGGTTCATATCTACATTTATCTACATAGGCTTTGTAGGTTTAAATGTAGATATGATAGAGCCCAGTAGGCTCAGGAATCTGTACACCAGTTGATTGACAGTTGAGAGGCGGGACCAAAGAGCCAAAGCTCAACCCCCGCAAGCACAAATAGGTGAGTACAAATAGGTGAGTACACACACACACACACACGCACACACACAGGGAGGGTAAATCTTGCCTTACAGGCTTGATAGAATTCTACGATCAGGTGACAAAGATTAAGCAAGAAAGAGAGGGCTGGGCGGACTGCATTTTCTTGGATTGTCGGAAAGCCTTTGACACAGTACCGCATAAGAGGCTGGTACATAAGCTGGAGAGACAGGCAGGTGTAGCTGGTAAGGTGCTCAAGTGGATAAGGGAGTATCTAAGCAATAGGAAGCAGAGAGTTACGGTGAGGGGTGAGACCTCCGATTGGCGTGAAGTCACCAGTGGAGTCCCACAGGGCTCTGTACTCGGTCCTATCTTGTTTCTGATATATGTAAATGATCTCCCAGAGGGTATCGATTCATTTCTCTCAATGTTTGCAGACGATGCTAAAATTATGAGAAGGATTAAAACAGAAGAGGGCTGTTTGAGGCTTCAAGAAGACCTAGACAAGCTGAAGGAATGGTCGAACAAATTGTTGTTAGAGTTTAACCCAACCAAATGTAATGTAATGAAGATAGGTGTAGGGAGCAGGAGGCCAGATACAAGGTATCATCTGGGAAGGAAATTCTTCAGGAGTCAGAGAAGGAAAAAGACTTGGGGGTTGATATCACGCCAGACCTGTCTCCTGCAGCACATATCAAGCGGATAACATCAGCGGCATATGCCAGGCTGGCCAACATACGAACGGCATTCAGAAACTTGTGTAAAGAATCATTCAGAACTTTGTATACCACATATGTCAGGCCAATCCTGGAGTATGCAGCCCCAGCATGGAGTCCATATCTAGTCAAGGATAAGACTAAACTGGAAAAGGTTCAAAGGTTTGCCACCAGACTAGTACCCGAGCTGAGAGGTATGAGCTACGAGGAGAAACTACGGGAATTAAACCTCACTTCGCTGGAAGACAGAAGAGTTAGGGGGGACATGATCACCACATTCAAGATTCTGAAGGGAATTGATAGGGTAGATAAAGACAGTCTATTTAACACATGGGGAACACGTACAAGGGGACACAGGTGGAAACTGAGTGCCCAAATGAGCCACAGAGATATTAGAAAGAACTTTTTTAGTGTCAGAGTGGTGGACAAATGGAATGCATTAGGAAGAGATGTGGTGGAGGCTGACTCCATACACAGCTTCAAGTGTAGATATGATAGAGCCCAATAGGCTCAGGAATCTGTACACCTGTTGATTGACGGTTGAGAGGCGAGACCAAAGAGCCAGAGCTCAACCCCCGCAAACACAACAAGGTGAGTACATAATATGAAGAAAAAAGGAAGACGAAACACTACTTCAGATACGATAAAATCCAGAGAAATTATGAGTTTTTTCTATTTGATGAAATGTTCTATTTCATCAAATAGAACATATCGAAGTTCTTATCATAGATATGATAAGAACATCTATTCTTATCATATCGATGTTTATAATAGATATCTCCGGTATCTATTCTAAACCGGAGATACCTGTTTAGAATAGTATCTCCGTCCTATCTAAGTACGACGGAGATACTATTTACTGTCCCTAACCACAAGCACTGTTAGGCAAGAATCGTTAGGTAAGGTCACACACGCAGGACACATCAACACCGCAACATAAAAACTCACCAAGAAAACCCAACAGACACAAAAGGCCATTCCCAGGTTCATCACATATCTCCTCTCTCTCTCTCTCTCTCTCTCTCTCTCTCTCTCTCTCTCTCTCTCTCTCTCTCTCTCTCTCTCTCTCTCTCTCTCTCTCTCTCTCTCTCTCTCTCTCTCTCTCTCTCTCTCTCTCTCTCTCCTGCCAATACGCAGCTTTCCCCTATTTTCGAGCTCTTTGTCTCTCTTTCTTTTCCCCTTTACTACTCCATTCTCCCCCACACAACCTTCCTCTAATGGGCTATTGTCTGAACGTCCTAAATTCACTCTCCTTTATACCCCTTCTCTTTGCAGTCTTCCACTCCCTGACCTCCCCTCCCACAACCCCACCCAACACCATTCCTTCCCTACTCCTTCGTCCCTTCCACCCCCCTCAGCCACAACCCTGCCCGCACCCCTCTCCAGGTTTTTCCGATAAGCCATTATACTTGACCACTCAGTGCAGAAGAAACTACAAATAGAGAATGTTGATGAAACTGAAGGAGACCTCGAACACGAAGAACACGCACCATTACTGTTCTTGTATATCGTAATTGTAATCATAACGCTGATAATTAAAGACTTGGTGTAAATTCTTGACACAAAGTTCACATATATGCAAGTGCAGGTTTTTATCCTATGTTATTATGTCTGTGAGAAGACATTACCATTACTTATCATTGGTAATCCCACACAAACAGTGACAGACTTCAAGAGCGAACACAATCTCATCAAATAAAACTTTAATACAATCAGCCCATGATCCCATTGAGTGAGGGTTGCAGTCATATAACAACACAACGGTTTATCTCCAGTAACCTTAACCATCCATCAGCTAAGCAGAAGCATGTTCAGACATACACAATGTGTACCACACGAATCAACACACTCCATAAGGTGAAACAGGCTTCGTGTTTCAACAGTGCCGCCCAGTCACTGAACATAGTGTAACACAGTGTACCAAGTTGGACTCAGCTCAGAGCAGGGGAACTCAACAACTTATACAGAGACATAGATCATGATATAATACTCATTAACAGTCATGAATTAAGGTAGAAGATAAAGATATTTAACTATGAAGCTTCACGCTCGACACTTGTGATACCCCTCAACACACTCGACACTGATACCCCTCAACGCACTCGACACTTGTGATACCCCTCAACACACTCGACACTTGGGATACCCCTCAACACACTCGACACTTGTGATACCCCTCAACACACTCGACACTTGGGATACCCCTCAACACACTCGACACTTGGGATACCCCTCAACACACTCGACACTTGGGATACCCCTCAACACGCTCGACACTTGGGATACCCCTCAACACACTCGACACTTGTGATACCCCTCAACACACTCGACACTTGTGATACCCCTCAACACACTCGACACTTGTGATACCCCTCAACACACTCGACACTTGGGATACCCCTCAATACACTCGACACTTGGGATACCCCTCAACACACTAGATACTTGTGATACCCCTCAACACACTCGACACTTGGGATACCCTCAACACACTCGACACTTGGGATACCCCTCAACACACTCGACACTTGGGATACCCTCAACACACTCGACACTTGGGATACCCCTCAACACTTGTGATACCCCTCAACACACTCGACACTTGTGATACCCCTCAACACACTCGACACTTGTGATACCCCTCAACACACTCGACACTTGGGATACCCTCAACACACTCGACACTTGTGATACCCTCAGCACACTCGACACTTCTGGTACCCCTCAACACACTCGACACTTGGGATATCCCTCAACACACTCGACACTTTTGTGTAAATACTGTGATTTACACAAAATATTATTTAACCCTAACTGACATTGATTCCACATTGTTATGCAGTTAATCATCCAAAAATAATTGTTCTTATAGTTAACTTACAAAAAAATGGACTGTTGGTCCCCCCCAAAAAAAGTCAAAATTCTGTATTATTACATAAACATTGACATAATTTAGACATTGAAAAGTAATTGAAGAACTAACCTGTCTTAGGCCTAAATAAATAATCCTGGGCCTAGTTTAATGCATATTTAGGCCTAGAAAAGTTTACGTTTGCTTTTGTGGCTCTTTCTTTCATGTTCTCGACAAAATGAATAGTTCGTAACGTGAACATTGTTGCTTGCAACAGTCTATGTTTTGTACGTTTGATCAAATGGTTGTTACAAGTACTGCATTTAAGAGGGGGGGGGGGTAGGCACAGTTGTGTGCTCCCCTGTCCCTGTGCAGGTGGCAGGGGGGGGGCGGCAGCACAAGTGCACGCTCCATTCAGAGGTGACTGTACCGGTTCATAGGTGACTGTACCGGTTCATAAGTGACTGTATCGGTTCATAGGTGACTGTACCGGTTCATAGGTGACTGTACCGGTTCATAGGTGACTCTACCGGTTCATAGGTGACTGTACCGGTTCATAAGTGACTGTATCGGTTCATAGGTGACTGTACCGGTTCATAGGTGACTGTACCGGTTCATAGGTGACTCTACCGGTTCATAGGTGACTGTATCGGTTCATAGGTGGCTGTACCGGTTCAGAGGTGACTATACCGGTTCATAGGTGACTGTATCGGTTCATAGGTGGCTGTACCGGTTCATAAGTGACTGTATCGGTTCATAGGTGACTGTACCGGTTCATAGGTGACTGTATCGGTTCATAGGTGACTGTACCGGTTCATAGGTGACTGTACCGGTTCATAGGTGACTGTACCGGTTCATAGGTGACTGTATCGGTTCATAGGTGGCTGTACCGGTTCATAAGTGACTGTATCGGTTCATAGGTGACTGTACCGGTTCATAGGTGACTGTACCGGTTCATAGGTGACTCTACCGGTTCATAGGTGACTGTATCGGTTCATAGGTGGCTGTACCGGTTCAGAGGTGACTATACCGGTTCATAAGTGACTGTATCGGTTCATAGGTGACTGTACCGGTTCATAGGTGACTGTACCGGCTCACAGTCCGTCCTCCAAACAAAGACCCAAAAGTGATTCCATGCACCCGCCAAATCCCCTGGTGTTTATAAATGAAAAACGGTTTACACACGACTCACAACTGCTGACGTTCGAACACTTCCGGAACAAGTGTTGATGAATTTTGTTCGAACCACAACGCTGTAAATGCTTCACCCATGTACTTCAAATACAAATAATCGCCAACAGAACCTAAACACCTAACCTAACCAGTGCCTACATATGCACAATATGCTAACATATAAAAATATTAATTTATATTTGAGAAAATTTCTATTTTGAATGAACAGCATGTTAAAATTGCCGAATGTGTCTTTGGGATCGACCGCTGGATGGAATGGACTTGGTCTGAGGACGGGTTGTGGCTCAGAAGAGATTGTACTGGTTCAGAGGTGATAATGTCAGTTCAGAAGTGAGTATATATATATATATATATATATATATATATATATATATATATATATATATATATATATATATATATATATAAATATATATATATATATATATATATATATATATATATATATATATATATATATATAAATATATATATATATATATATATATATATATATATATATATATATATATATATATATATATATATATATATATATATATATATATGTCGTACCTAGTAGCCAGAACGCACTTCTCAGCCTACTATGCAAGGCCCAATTTGCCTAATAAGCGAAGTTTTCATGAATTAATGTTTTTTCGACTACCTAACCTACCTAACCTAACCTAACCTAACTTTTTCTGCTACCTAACCTAACCTAACCTATAAAGATAGGTTAGGTTAGGTTAGGTAGGGTTGGTTAGGTTCGGTCTTATATCTACGTTAATTTTAACTCCAATAAAACAAAATTGACCTCATACATAATGAAATGGGTAGCTTTATCATTTCATAAGAAAACAATTAGAGAAAATATATTAATTCAGGAAAACTTGGCTTAATAGGCAAATCTGGTTTTGCATAGTAGGCTGAGAAGTGCGTTCTGGCTACTAGGTACGACATATATATATATATATATATATATATATATATATATATATATATATATATATATATATATATACATATATATATATATATATATATATATATATATATATATATATATATGGCACAACTCTCCTAAACACGAGAGTTAAGTATACAACTTTAGAACACTTTCCCACCAGGAGACTCGAACCCTAGCCAGCACAGAAGCCTTCCAGCAACTGGCATAACAGGTACGCCTTAACCCGCTCCACCACTTAACCCTGTGCTCCTGAGCGGGTGGTGGAGCGGGTTAAGGCGTACCTGTTATGCCAGTTGCTGGAAGGCTTCTGTGCTGGCTAGGGTTCGAGTCTCCTGGTGGGAAAGTGTTCTAAAGTTGTATATATATATATATATATATATATATATATATATATATATATATATATATATATGTCGTACCTATAGCCAGAACGCACTTTTCAGCCTACTATGCAAGGCCCAATTTGCCTAATAAGCCAAGTTTTCATGAATTAATGTTTTTTCAATGACCTAACCTACCTAACCTAACCTAACCTAACCTACCTTTTTCGGTTACCTAACCCAACCTAACCTATAAAAATAGGTTAGGTTAGGTTAGGTAGGGTTGGTTAGGTTCTGTCATATATCTACGTTAATTTTAACTACAATAAAACAAAATTGACCTCATACATAATGAAATAAGTAGCTTTATCATTTCATAAGAAAAATAATTGAGAAAATATATTCAGGAAAACTTGGCTTATTAGGCAAATCGGGCCTTGCATAGTAGGCTGAGAAGTGCATTCTGGCTACTAGGTACGACATATATATATATATATATATATATATATATATATATATATATATATATATATATATATATATATATATATATATATATATAATGCTTGACCTGGGTTAGGTTTGGTAGTGTTTTTTGTTTGTTGCATGACATATGTTTGTGGAGTTAATGTTGGAATCATATCAGGCGTTTATTTTCCTGATTTCTAATATAAAAGTTTACCAAAGGAGGATTGACTGGGCTCAAATCCTTAACTATTCATTCCTATTCACCCAGCAGTTATTGCGTACTTGTTTAGCCGAATGGCCACGGGTGCAGTCGCACCTCTTCAGATCTCCAGTATCAGCTCTTGATACTCTTAATGGCTGAAAAGGGCCACCACTTACGGGCTATTCATGCCCGTGCCACCTTTTAAGTAGCTTATTCTTTATCAATCAATCAGCCGAATGGCGGGTCGTGCTCCAGGGAAAAGTAGTGAGTAAGACTTATCCAGGGCAACGGGAAGGGAAAGCTCTTAAGTCTGTTAACAGTAGTTAACAGTTACCTGTTCCTGTACCCACTATGTAAAAAACAATCTATACCATGATTGTTTATACAGAACAAGACATGAGATGCACGCTTAACACATTTTTATCGGTGTTATATAACAAGATATATTCTTATATGGTACCATTGCTGACTTGAAATTCTGAATGCAAGTGTAGTTATCATTTGCGTAGCTGCTGACTGAGATAACCAAATATATGTGAACCTCACAGGACCTGAGGAGGCAGAGAGCGTGCACACTGGAGGCAGGTGTGTGGAGCAACAGCGTGCACACTGGAGGCAGGTGTGTGGAGCAACAGCGTGCACACTGGAGGCAGGTGTGTGGAGCAACAGCGTGCACACTGGAGGCAGGTGTGTGGAGCAACAGCGTGCACACTGGAGGCAGGTGTGTGGAGCAACAGCAGGCGAGGCCTTAATGACCTGGTATAAAAGTCATATATAATATGCCAAGTGTAAAAAAGTTTGGGATATAAGATATGCAGGAAGACGCTGGGGGGGGGGGGAAGACATAGCTTCAGGGTGGGAATGTGACCGCTAGGAACAGTGAATGTTGTGGTGACATGTAGGAGCAGTGAATGTTGTGGTGACAGTTAAGAGCAGTGCATGTTGTGGTGACATGTTGGAGCAGTGAATGTTGTGGTGACTGGTAGGAGCAGTGAATGTTGTGGTGACATGTAGGAACAGTGAATGTTGTGGTGACATGTAGGAGCAGTGAATGTTGTGGTGACATGTAGGAGCAGTGAATGTTGTGGTGACATGTAGGAGCAGTGAATGTTGTGATGACATGTAGGAGCAGTGAATGTTGTGGTGACATGTAGGAGCAGTGAATGTTGTGGTGACATGTAGGAGCAGTGAATGTTGTGATGACATGTGGGAGCAGTGAATGTTGTGGTGACAGCTAGGAGTAGTGAATGTTGTGGTGACAGGAACAGTGAATGTTGTGGTGACAGCTAGGAGCAGTGAATGTTGTGGTGACAGCTAGGAGTAGTGAATGTTGTGGTGACAGGAGCAGTGAATGTTGTGGTGACAGCTAGGAGCAGTGAATGTTGTGGTGACAGCTAGGAGTAGTGAATGTTGTGGTGACAGGATCAGTGAAAGTTGTGGTGACAGCTAAGAGCAGTGAATGTTGTGGTGACAGCTAAGAGCAGTGAATGTTGTGGTGACAGCTAAGAGCAGTGAATGTTGTGGTGACAGCTAAGAGCAGTGAATGTTGTGGTGACAGCTAAGAGCAGTGAATGTTGGGGTGACAGCTTGGAGCAAGAGAAGAAGCTGGAAGAGCTATGTAGAGTGTTGTGTGTGTCTTTATTTACTATTTGTGTCTGCAGAATCGAGCTATTAGCTCTTGGACCCCGCCTTTCTAACCAATCTATTTTCCTCTATTATGTCTACTACATATACTCTTACACGCGCGCACACACACACAGCCCTAGAAAGCAGCACGTAGCAGCTGTCTAACTCCCAGGTACCTACTTACTGCTAGGTGAATAGGGCCACCAGGGTGAAAGATCAAACCAGCCTTCCCGATCTCCCCTAGACACACACGAACTACATACTGGACCATATGGTAGTACGCGTTCTGGGAGAGTCCAGGTGTGCTGGTTCAGTCCCATCGATTATCCTTCATAATCGACTAATAGCCTCGTACGCTACTTACCGGTCCCGAAGACAAGAGACTGGGATAAACCTACCTGAAAGTGAGAATGGTGAATGGTCGATACGACTTGTGGGAGCGCGGGTCGACCAGAGGCTTGCCCCAGTAGTCGTTGCAGAACACGTGGGACAGCGGGTTAGTTCCTAGCACGTCCGGGTTTGTTTTGATGGCGCTGACGTCGTCATGCACGAAGTCCCCGGTGAGACCGTTGACGTAGACGAGGACCCCGGCCACCCACACTGTCATGTACACCCAGGTGGGCGACGGGTCCTCCGTCTCATGACCCTCGGCGCCCCCATGGCACCAGGATGATGAGGTAGAAGATGATGAGTAGGAGGTATAGAGCGAGGAGGATTTTCTTCTCCGTCGAGGCGAGTAGTGACAGGACGACAGGCACCCTCCGCTGCCATCCATCACGTTAACACTTAATAATTCCGTGCCAATACAGAATAACTTATTTAGTGGTATAGGCCGGGCTGCCTGCCACCTTTGGGTCAATGATGGAACTGCTAGTTCATCTCTATACTCTCTCTCTGGGGTGCCAGCCTGACCAGGGCCACCATGACGACGTCGGAGGCACTCACAACACCCGACACTCACTATTCACTTCCTCACCATCACTCATCACTCGTTTGTCTCCACTTTTAAACGGAACCTTAAATTTTCTCTCGTGATTGGGAAATTTTCTCCTCAGTTTTCATTCATTTCCATAATTCTGAAAGATGAAGAAATTTAAATGATGAATCGGCCACTTTACCTGGAGAGAAACGACACAAAAATATGAAATGAACGAAGACAAGGAAACGAGGTAAGGAAACAGTGAATTGTCACTGTATAACCCAACCACCCGCCACAGATGGTACTACCAGTCTATTATCTATAAAATAAATTGTTTATCTGTCTGTCTGTCTGTCTGTCTGTCTGTCTGTCTTTCTCTCTCTCTCTCTCTCTCTCTCTCTCTCTCTCTCTCTCTCTCTCTCTCTCTCTCTCTCTCTCTCTCTCTCTCTCTCTCTCTCTCTCTGTCCATCCGGGGCTGGAGGCCAGCCGCTGGCAGTTAGACTCATCTAACTGATTTTTACCATAATAATTTGTGATTGTTTTTGTATTATCATTACAGTCACCATCGTACAAATTACAACGAATAATGAAAAGTGGCGGCTCGCAAATATGCGCTTTTTCTATGCGTCGGTGGGTAAGGTTAAGGGGGTTGTTTGGGTTGGAGCGTTTCTGGTTAGGTTAGCACATTGTATTTGTTACGTTGTGGCAAATCAAGAGATCGGGCTGGATATTCCTCGCTATGGGACAGTGGGTGGCTGAGACTGGCCACAAAACTCCTCACAAACACACAACCAATTGAGAAAATATCGAAGCTGAACAATGGGATCGAACCCTCGTCTCTAGACTCCTGAGGTACACCCACTACTCCTGTCGGAAAATCCGACACCATTTAATATATCATACAGACAGATAATAATTGCTGCTGTATTACCAACAAGTTACCCATAGAAAACGTAACTTGTAGTGGAATTACCGTCTAAAGAAAACGGGATATCATCACCACATACTATTATATTCACCACCTATTATGGTGGGAATTATTCTTAAATACATTAGTCTTTGGACTTTACCATCATAAAACATTTCATATAAATTAGCTTAATTATCAGTATTAAAGTAGAGTAAATGTGACCCTTCTATCACTTATTGACATCTGGACAATGTAAGCCAGGCAGGAGTGAGGAAGGAGGGTCAGCCATTGTTGTTGTCACCTCCGAGACGCGTGGAGCAAATTCGGCTCCTATCATATCTGGACAATGTCGGCCAGTAGCGTCAGTAGTATGGAGTGTTAGTTTTTGTTTATACTGAGACCAGAGGCACGGGAGCAAATTCGGCTCCTGTTAATTTTACTTGGACGTAGTGTTATGGAAACCAAAGGTGTACCATTATCAACACGCTGTCAACAAATCAAGTTAAGTGTTCTTCCGAAACCCATGTATCTTTCATTTATGGCCATTAATGTCATTATATAGGGTGCCCGGTTAGAGCACGACATAGCCTCAAACTAAACGTAATTAAGCCAGGTCTTTATTGTTCCATGTACAGTGTTTCTCTGATATACCTGTCATATATAGGATTCTGGCTTTACAGCTAGCGCCCTTTTAACAGGTCAAGACGAGGAAGCATGCTTTGTACATCAGTTACCAGGGTGATGGAAGCTACCTCAAAGAGGGAAAATGTGGTGTCTACATCCTGGTTATACCTGCTGTACAAATAAGATAAGGAACCTCTTCAATGTATGTAGTCTAATACTGTAGTTTGATTGGCTGCATATATATAAATTTAATTAATATAAACCCCCCCTAATGTGTAGAGGATCGATTTGTGAGATTATGAGATTATTGCAGAAATACAGTCCACTTATCATTATACAAATTGCTATCGAAGTATATAAATTAATGTAAATATAAATTCTATATATATTCATATAAATTAAATAAATATAAATCTCACAGGTCAGTTCCCACAACTCCAGAATAATTTATAAATTCAACTAAAATAAATGAGCGGATTTATATGTTGAGCGTCAGACTGTTGAGCAGACTACCAGGTTGGAGACCGGGCCGCGGGGAAATTTATCCCCGGGCGCAAGGGAGACACCAGGAGGAGGGTGGACAGGTGCGTTGAAGGTGCAGCGCTGAGCGACTCCCGCCGGGGTCTCTCTCTTGAATGACAGGCTTAAGTAAATGGCTGAGAGTGAGAACCTGTCCCGGGCAGCGCCACCTGGTCACTTCCCTTCGGTAATTTGACGTCTCTCTCTCTCTCTCTCTCTCTCTCTCTCTCTCTCTCTCTCTCTCTCTCTCTCTCTCTCTCTCTCTCTCTCTCTCTCTCTCTCTCTCTCTCTCTCTCTCTCTCTCTCTCTCTTTTTCCGAGTGGAAGCTCCCACTTTCTCTTCTCACGTTCTCAATAGTTCCCCTTTCTCTATCTCATTCTTCAGTTCTCCCTTCTCTCGCGTCATTTCATACACACGCTCTCCCTTCCCATACCTCTGTCCTCCCATCTCACATCTCCACTCTCCCATCACACACCTCCAGCCACCCATCCCTCACCTGCACCCTCCCATCCCCTGCAACTCTCCCATCCCCCACCACTCTCCATCCCACCTACCACCAACCCCACACCCCCCACCTACCACCAACCCCACACCTCCCACCTACCACCAACCCCACACCCCCCACCTACCCTCATACAGTGGCCCTCATCACAAGTGACACCAGACACCGTGACAACACAAGCAACACAAAGGGCAGCACAAACTATGACGGACCTGTTGCAAGCAATCCAAGCCTCAACAATAGCAGAGGACAACACAGAGGCAGAACCGAGAAACTGCTCAACACATTGTGTAGTGCACAATGCAACACCTTAACACTTGACCTACATACACCCTGATATGGTATATATAGATATTGTTCATTTGTAGGACTCTAACATAACACAAGGTTCCCGACTGGCTAAAAATGTTGACGCTGCAGAGGCCAAGTTAGACAAGAAAGCATGATAATGGTCCATTGTTCACTATCATCAGAAAAAGACACAAAATATTGTAGTGAAAGCGTTGACGTACAAACTATCCAGCTGCTACTGAGGCTTAGAACCATCGTTATCTAAAATTTATACTCCCACAAAGACCCAAACAAGATAAGCGTTCTATTAGCTATGCTCAAGGACACTTTCATTATCATCAGAACTATAACACAAAACACACATCTCTCAACACAAGAATTGCTACACACAACTCACAAGGAGATTAAGTACTCAGGTATGCAAAAAGGTTTTTCCAGAACTGAGAGGAATTAGCTAAAGTGAAAGACTCAAAGAAATGAAGCAAATGACACAAGAGGGAAGATGGAACAGAGTTTGCATGACACAAGCAAAGATGGAAGATGAGAACTTGAAACCCCCCTCCAGACACCTTCTGAGACATCCACATCAGCAGCGTTAATCACTTTGCTCCCAACCCTACAATCACACTCTCCCTTACATCCTGCATTTCTCCTTCTCTATTCTAATGAATTTCCCCCAAGGCCACCAGTCCTTCTCCTACCCAACCACCCCAACCCTACTACCATCCACCCTTCCAAATACTGCCCCAACAATCGCTTCCTCCCACACAGAGGAGTCCTCAATGCCCGGGGTACAAAGGAAAGCCCGCCAAACACACACCGAAACTACGACGTTGGTACAACGTTCGAACAAGTTTTAACACTTCCTAACCAGTTATAACAACCAATATAGCAAGTTGTAACAACGTTCTAATACGTCATAAACACGTTAAGCCAAGATGTAACAGCTTTATTACAAGTTGTAACAAGCGGAAAATAGAGACAGTTTCGGTTTGTGTTTCCAGGGAGGGGACTTTGAAAGTGAGGAAACATGGTGTGACGATAATCTCTTTCAAGAGAGATTGAGCTTGCTCTTCCCTATATCATTTACGTCATTCTACAAGTACAAGATACTACATTAAAGATACGTCCACCAATATCACAAAACGTTTTGCCCAGGAAGCAAAGCGTACCTTGCACCACCAGACACACCGGCTCTCCACCCATCGTCAACGAGCAAACTACCCATTCTCCGCCTGCCTGCTCCTGATTGGCTGGTGTATCGCCGACAGCACCTGCACCTGCACTCACGCCCTCTACCTGAGTCGACGTCTGGGCTAGCTCACGCTGTCCTCCTCAGAATATCTCTGTGCTCTTAGAAGTTGACATCTCTCTCTGGTAGACTAAGCCCTGGCTGTCGTGTACTAAGGGAGGTGGCAGCTCTAGCCAATATTCTCAGCACCTGATTATTATTATTATTGTCTTGCACTTTATTTTATATTAGAGTAAATTTTCACATTTATTAATTATTCATGTTGTTTTGTTTGTTGACTTGTTTTGAATATTACGTAAGCCAAGGGATTGTCTTTGTTCATATCTTGTTTTCTAAAGTAATTAAAATTTCATTGTTTATATTTTGTGTTTTGTGTGTCTTCCCATTACCTTACCACAGACAAACAGGCAAGCAGTCTCTTTTTTTTTCCTGTAAGTGTGACAAGGCATTGACACCTGCCATTGGAGGACTGCCGAACATCAACACTCCAACACTTTACCGTCACATTTCATGGGGGCCTGTCCAAGGAGCTTCACTCAGGTACTAGTACCAGAACGTAAATTTGTGGTAAGCGTACTTGGCTTTGGTACAGTTGCTTTTCACTATTTTCAATATTTAATTTTATTTTCATATGGTGCTGTGTGTATTGTGCATTCCGAGAGTAGCATATGGTGAGTGTGAGACAACTTTGGATTACGTGGTGACTGTAGGCCTCAGTCATTCTCTTAATTGGTCATCTCTCCCTCCGTGTTATTACTCGTGTTTACCACCTTTTGTCCTTAGGATATTTCTCATATTTTCGGCAGATCATCATATTGGTACCCTGGTACTGTGGTCTGTCCCCGGGTCAAGAGCACCTAATCTTCTGCAATCCAACTGTAGGAGGATAAAGAGGGCCATAGTTCCTCTAGCACGAACTTTGTTGCTGAATTGGGACCTCAGCAGCAGTTCTCGTCACCAGTTGACACCTCGCACCCCTACACGTCGGTCAGAGATGATGATATTTACTTAGGTAGGGAATTAGCTTTCTTTTTTCAGAGCACAAAAGTTCGCTAATTCTGTAAGTATCATATTTCATTTCAGTGGGAAAAACTTGCTTATGTCCTATAGAGACTGGGCAAGGTATGCCTACATCCTTGGACTACCTAATTCACTTTTGAGGCAATTAAATGTTTCATTTGTTTAAGAAACTCAGTTTCGCTTACTTAGTAAGATTTTCTTGCCCTTATCCTCTTACATTGAGTACCGGGTACAAGATTTCCTGCGATCTTGATTTATTAATCATTTACCATCTTGAAATTAACATTAATTGTTAACGATTCCACAGGATAGGTACCAGTTGCCACGTTGTCCTGTTTCTGACATTCACCATATCACAACAGTATATTTGTTGTGCATTTATTTGCTAATTTCACCATGTTTCGTCTCCAAGCTTTCCGTGCAGATCCAGCAGGTGAAATAGGGAACTTATGTCGTGTCAAGAGGACCGAATTACAAACTCTTGCACATGAGTATCGACTATGTCCATGTTCCCCATGGAGCCAACAAAAATGAATTGCATAACCTGTTACTGGATCATCTCTTAGAGGAAGGTAAGATAGACTCTGAAACTCACGAAACTTACTCTATTGCAGATAAACCTGATTTGGCAACGATGAAACTCAAACTAGAGCTGGCCAAGATCGAGAGAGAACAACAAAAAGAAGCTTTACAAATAAAAGAACGAGAAGCTGCCTTGAGGAAAGAAGAACAAGAACGTGAGATTGCAATACTCCGTGAGCGTGAACGAGTACAGCTTGAAGCAAAACAACGCCACCTGGAGATACAACGCGAGCATGACAAACAACAAGCAGCTCTGGCTATGGAATGTCGTCAACAAGAACTCGCGTTAGAAACTACACACCTCACTCAACGCCAGCAAGCTACCGCCAGTCTTCCAGTAAGTTTCAATATCTCACATGCAAGTAAGTTAATGCCACCATTCGTAGAGACAGAAGTCGACGTATTTTTTACCACCTTTGAGACCCTTGCTAATCAACTTAGCTGGCCTGCCGACCAATGGGCTACCCTTCTCAGAGTACATCTCACAGGTAGAGCTGCAGTTACACTCAGTACTTTGGCGTCTGAAAATGACTACCAAACCCTGAAGCAAGCATTGTTGGACGCCTACCTTCTCTCCACCGAAAGCTACCGAAGAAAATTCCGTGACCACCTAAAGGCAAGTACCACCACCTTTCTAGAATTTGCTAATACCAAAAAGAGATATTTTATGAAATGGCTGGAAGCAGCACATGTCTCTACCTTTGCAGAACTCGTCAACCTCATGTTGAAGAATTCTTGAGGCGTGTGCCTCCTCCTGTCCGTTTATATTTAGCAGATAAAGAAGAAACCAACTACCTAAAGTGTGCTAAGTCGGCTGACACTTACAGCCTCATCCACCGGCTGACACCAGAACCATCTTCCAGTAAGAAGTCGTGGTACAGTTACGAGAAAGTGAGTACCGATCAAGCTGGCTCGCAATTGTACTGTAAGTATTGTAGACTCTATGGACATACCATAGATAAATGTGGTAAGTCTCAATACAAAGGTAATACTGAATCCACTAAACCCAAACAGACTCCTCCTAAGTCCGGGTAAGCCTGTGATGAATGTTGGTGTTCATGTTAATGATCTTCTCTCTTCAGTAAACACCTGTATCCTGGAACTGTCTCTACCAACGGTTCAGATCTGGAGGGACGTTTCAAACTGAAGATCTTGAGGGACACAGCGGCTCTTCAATCAATCCTTTTGAAATCAGCTGTGCCCAATATCGCCTACACCGGGGAAACCGTCTTCATCACTGACCTCACTGCTACCACTCCTTATCCACTCGCCAGAGTCCACCTGAATTGTCCCTTCGTGACCGGTGAAGTCCAAGTCGCCATCAGGGAAAAGCCTTTTCCCATGCCTGGAGTGCAACTTCTCCTGGGCAACGACTTGGAAGAAGACCTGCAATCGACCAACCTGATCGTCATGGACAAACCCCAGGTGTGTACCTCTGTAATGGATAATCCCATCTTTGAGTATGTTCCAGCAAAGGTTCAAGAGAGTGATGAAGTTTCTCCTCCGGTTTTAGTGACCACCCGTGCACAAGCTGCACGACCACAGCCAGTCTACTGCTACCGCTGTCCCTCAAGACCCTCAGAAACTACCCCCGAATCTGACCACGTTGGAGTTCCGTAAGTTACAGAGGGAAGATCTTTCCTTGACACCATTATTCTTCCAGGCTGAAACTCAACCTGACAGTATACCTGGGTTCTTTCTAGAGAACGCGTTGCTCTACCGCAGATAAAGACCCAGTAAACTGAAGGAGGAGGACGATTGGGACAACGTCGAACAACTAGTGATTCCTGCCAGCCTGCGGCCCACTATTCTACACCTGGCCCATGGAGCACTTTCGCACTACGGATTTAATAAGACCTACCACGGAATCCGTCAAGACTACTACTGGCCAGGTATGGTAAATAGCGTCAAACAGTACGTCAAACAGTGTCATACATGTCAGATGGCAGGTAAATCGAACATCTCTATCCCCAGAGCATCACTGACACCCATACAGGTGCCTGCAGAACCTTCCCACAGACTTATTATAGACTGTGTTGGTCCTTTACCTCGGACCAGTTCTGGCAACACCTATATACTAACCATCCTGTGTCCTATCACCAGATTCCCCATAGCAGTTCCAGTAAAGAACATTACGGCTGCTACGGTGGTGAAACACTTATTGAAGATCTTCACCCAGTATGGATTTCCAAGGGAGGTTCAGAGCGACTGTGGCACCAACTTCACCAGTGATCTCTTCAAGAGGACACTGGAAGAGTTCAACATCACACAGGTATTGTCCAGCCCCTATCATCCTGCTTCACAGGGTTCTCTTGAGCGTAGTCATCAGACTATTAAAGCACTCCTGAAGAAGTTTTGCAATGAAACCTTTAAGGATTGGGATAAACAACTAGATCTAATCATGTGTATATTTAGAAGTCTTCCCAATGAGTCTCTAGGAGTATCTCCTTATGAGATGCTCTACGGACGTAGGTGCCGTACTCCTCTCAAAGCTTTCAAAGACTCTCTACATGATGCCACCTTCAGTGAGCATCAGAATGTGCCCCAGTTTCTTCAAAACCTACAACACATTCTAGAGAGGGTGCATAACTTTGCTAAGGATAATCTATTGAAAGCACAGGAGAGGATGAAGACTCATTACGACCAGAACAGCAAAGTAAGGAAATTTAAACCGGGAGACTTCGTGTTGACCTATTTCCCTATCCCAGGTTCTCCCTTGCAAAACAGGTTTTCAGGACCCTACCGCATCAAGGAGTGCAGAAACAACCACAACTACGTTCTAGAGACTCCAGATAAGCGGCGGAAGACCCAGTTGTGCCACGTCAACCTCCTGAAGCTATATAACGGTACTCCTCCCACTGTGTTAATAGCATATTCTTCCTTTAAAGGTCCATACATCCACAGTGAGACCTTCCCTGCTTCTCCTCCCGAAAGCACTGACTCTGAGTCAGCGCTTTCCAATTCGGAAATCCTAACTGATCTTCGTAACTATTTTCAGGACAATAATAGTGCACCTCTCATCAAAATCTTCAAGGAACATCAGGAGTTGTTCCGAGATGATCCACAAGAGTGTAATGTAACTCAGCACGACTTCCAACTGCTCCCTGACACCCGGCCGATTCGTCAACCCTTCTACCGAATCAGCCCTAGCAAGAAGGAAGTCATGCGTGCTGAGGTACAGTACCTCCTGGATCATGGACTGGCCACACCTTGTGAGTCCCCCTGGGCCTCACCCTGTATCTTGGTGCCAAAACCCCAAGGTAAGGTTAGATTGTGCACCGACTATCGGAAATTGAATAATGTGACTGTCAAGGATGCATACCCCTTGCCAAGGATAGATGACATCCTTGACGCCATTGGTAATGCCCGGTACTTGTCCCAAGTGGACTTGCTCAAGGGGTATTACCAAGTGTGTTTAACAGAGTGAGCCAAAGAAATATCTGCCTTTATCACTCCCTTTGGAATTTTTATGAACGCCTTCCCTTTGGACTATGTAATGCCCCGGCCACCTTTCAGAGAGCTGTCAACCGCGTCATCCAGGGCTTGGATAACATCTACGCCTATTTGGATGATATCGTTGTAGCATCCAACACCTGGAGCGAACATCTGCTCCAGCTGCAACGATTGTTCGCCAAGCTCCTGGCAGCCGGCCTCACCATCAACCTGGGCAAGTCCACCTTTGCCAAAGGTATAGTGCGTTATCTGGGTCATGTAATAGGGAGTGGCAGCCTAGCTCCGTTAAACATACACACTCAAGCCATCAAGCATTATCCACAGCCTACCACACGGAAGCAGCTCCTGCGCTTCCTTGGTCTTGCCTCCTACTACCGTAGGTTTGTGAAGAATTTTAGTACGGTAGCAACACCATTAATCACTTTAACCAGTCCCAAGCAACGGTATAATTGGACCATTCAGCAAACCGTTGCTTTCGAACAATTCAAATTCCTGCTCTGTTCTAATCCTTTTCTCGCCTCGCCAGATATCACCAAGCCTTTCATCCTCCATGTCGACGCCAGTGGTACCGGCATCGGGGGTGTCCTGATGTAGCAACGAGGCGAGGAGGTTCTACCTGTTAGCTACTACAGCTACAAGTTGAAACCCCACCAGAAGAATTACAGCACTCTTGAGAAGGAGCTACTCTCCATCGTCCTGAATCTACAGCACTTTGCTCCATACCTACAAGGCGCTCGGTCTACCACCATCTACTCAGACCACAATCCTCTCCGCTTCTTACTTCAAGCCCAATTCAATAATCAACGTCTTCTACGATGGGCTTTATATCTACAAGATTTCAACCTGGAGATCTTCTACATCAAGGGTTCTGACAACATCATAGACGACGCCCTCTCCAGAGTCAATGAAGTAGAGGCAACTCCACCTATCACTCTACCACATGAAGACGTAATTTCTTCCGGAACCGCAGGCTTCGGGGGAGAGTTGTGACGATAATCTCTTTCAAGAGAGATTGAGCCTGCTCTTCCCTATATCATTTACGTCATTCTACAAGTACAAGATACTACATTAAAGATACATCCACCAGTAACACAAAACGTTTTGCCAAGGAAGCAAAGCGTACCTTGCACCACCAGACACACCGGCCTTCCACCCGTCGTCAACGAGCAAACTACCCATTCTCCGCCTGCCTGCTCCTGATTGGCTGGTGTATCGCCGACAGCACCTGCACCTGCACTCACGCCCTCTACCTGAGTCGACGTCTGGGCCAGCTCACGCCGTCCTCCTCAGAATATCTCTGTGCTCTTAGAAGTTGACATCTCTCTCTGGTAGACTAAGCCCTGGCTGTCGTGTACTAAGGGAGGTGGCAGCTCTAGCCAATATTCTCAGCACCTGATTATTATTATTATTGTCTTGCACTTTATTTTATATTAGAGTAAATTTTCACATTTATTAATTATTCATGTTGTTTTGTTTGTTGACTTGTTTTGAATTTTACGTAAGCCAAGGGATTGTCTTTGTTCATATCTTGTTTTCTAAAGTAATTAAAATTTCATTGTTTATATTTTGTGTTTTGTGTGTCTTCCCATTACCTTGCCACAGACAAACAGGCAAGCAGTCTCTTTTTTTATCACACAGGCTACGGTGACTTTCCACACCTAGAAAGCTGGGTGCAGTTGACAAGTTTGTCCTCTGTGCCAAGGCAGTACAACAAATGACAGGATTAGTCCGTCATTTAAACAAGAGTGTGAGAAAGCTTAAACAAGAAGTCATGAAGAAAATTCAGAAACAATAGAGAGCAGAGTCATGCACAGAACATGATTGACTCAGAGTGAGAATAGAAGTAGAATGATCATTTTAGAACTACAGTGAAGATAAAGCAAGGTCCCAGCTCAAGCTTCGCCACAGCCACGTCAGGTGTTGAAGCCGAGGATATGTGAGGAAACATTCACAGACAATTTCGAAAGAGTCTGTGGAGAAGTCAGCAGGAGATTCCAGGAAGTTTTCGCAATGGAGAAAGAGGAAGTGCCTGAACTGCGAGGGATGGTGCGAAACCAAGCAGCACTGGAGGATTTTGAGATCACCAGAGTTATAGTAAGGAGGTGGCTGCTGGAACCTGTACCACTAAGACTTGGGGATCAGAGTGGATCTTCTCCATGGCTACCGAGAGGGGAAGCAGGTGAGATGATCGCTTACTGTGATATATAAAAAGCTGGTGGAAATACGAGCATTACCTGAATATTAGAACACTGCACGTGTAGTGCCACTATTCAAAAATGAATATAGACAGAACGCGTCATACTTCCAGCATGGGTTTAGGACAGTAAATCTTGCCTTACAAACATTTGTTGAAATCTATGACCGGGCGACAAATATGAGACTTTACAGAGAATGGTGGGCATACTTTTGGACTGCCAGAAAGCCTTCGACACAGTTCTCTCATGAATCAAGTCCACAAGTTAAGGGAAGACGCAGGAGTGGTAGTAAAGCGCTTAGGTTGAAAATGGAGTGTCAACGCAACAAGAGAGACTGTAGAGTTGTGTATTATTACCAGCGGAGTCCCGCAGGGTCATTTCTAGGACCATCTTATTAATGGTGTATGCAAATTATCTTCCAGAAGAGACAGACGCCTTTATAAATATTTACCGGAATTTGCCCGAGGGCTACCATCTCACTCTAGTGGCCTCGACGGGGACAGGAAGCCTATGGCTTACCAAACATCCCATCATTTTTCTTAACGATTTTACCCAGCTGGATTTTGAATTGCAACAATGTTTTGGCTCCTTGCAACTTTGGCGAGTAAGCGGTTCCAAAGACATATAACCCAGTGTGTGTGAAAAATATCTCCTGTTTTCTCTCCTACATTGTGGCTTGTTGAGCTTGAAACCGTTGCTCTTTGTCTTTGTTACATGTGACTTTTTAAAGAAGTGGCCTGGATCAATATCCTCCAAATTGTTCAGTATTTTAAACGTTTCGATGAGATCAGCCCTATCATGCCTGGTTTGCTGTGAAAAACTTGCACAGCAAATCAGACATGACAGACCCTGCAAAGGCCCTGCAAACATTGTGAAGAGTGACATACTGCAATAATCTACAAAATTACATGGAAAATCTGAACGGAAGTTCAGCATATTTCTCCCCCATGGTCCCCCATCCAGGCTCCTCATTCCTATTCGTCCATCTCCCCTCCCCCCCTTTCCCTTGCCAAGGACCCCCCATCCCAGGCCCTCCCTGCCTTGCCCATAGAGCAGCCACCTGCACCAGTGGAAGTGACACCAAGGGTAAGTCAGGAGAGAAGAAAACTTCACCGTAATGTACGGAAAACACACTACACTACACTACACTACACTACACTACACTACACTACACTACACTACACTACACTACACTACACCACACTACACTAGACTACAGCACACTAGAATACACTACACTTTTGTTCATTTTATGTACTCAAACACAAATAAAGTAAATGAACTTGGAGAAAGAGCACAAGAAGCTAACCCGGACGTAATAGCACTCACTGAAACGGAATTGTCAATTGTCACAAATGAAGTGTTTTCTCTGGACTACATTGTAATTAGGAAAGAGAGGAAAGGAAGGAGAGGAGGAGGAGTGGCCTTGCAGATAAGAAAGAACTGGAGTTTTGAGATGGATATCCTGGGCTGTTAGGGATTCTTGGACTATATAACAGGCAACATGACACTGGGAAGATACGGGCTCACCATAGCCCGTGCTACATGAACACTTCGTTCTGAATAGCTAAATCTAAAACAACAACACCTGGGAGGACCAAAGATAGTAGTGGCAGGAAATATATGACACTCCATTAAATGACACAAGACCAGACAGAAGTATGACAGAAACAACACGGCAGTTACAGCAATAATTGAATGTGCAGCCTCTGGCACCTGCAGGAATTCATCTCGATCTCTGATCAAGGTAGACTTCATCGGAAGATAGATCTGGAGAACAGAGAACTGCACGGGGGCACATAAACATGGAGAGCTAAACTATTGAATGTGGCAACAAGAAACTTTTAAGCCACATGTCAGTGGACCCACAAGAATGAGACGCAATGACAAATCATCTGGACTTGACCCGATATTCACTCTAAAAGAGTTAAACATAAGAGGAGACAATACAATTCCTAATAGAGATACCCTGGGTATAAAAGGTGAGATGAAAGGCTCCACGAGACATGATGGACTAAATCAGCAAGAAGTGAAAGGCATGCAAGTTCGTCCTGGTCCACAAGGAACAAAAAGACAAGATGAACCCATATTTTAATTAGGGGCGAGACGGCTGGAACGGAATGTTTCATGAGGTTATGTGTTTCTGTGTGTTTGAAATATATATGTAGTAGACATGATAGAGGTAAAAATAGACCGATTAGAAAGGCGGGGTCCAAGAGCTAATAGCGCGTTTCTGTAGGTGCAAATTGTAAATACACACACACACACACAAACACACACACACACACACACACACACACACACACACACACACACACACACACACACACACACACACACGCACACACACACACTCACACACTCACACACACACACACACACACAATTATTTGAAGTAAATCTTGTATGTACTCCATAATCCTTTCAAACTTCTTGAATATAGAGACTTATTAGAGCAACCCGTGCTGAAGAAACTTGGTGACAAGTGACCCTCTTGGACATTCATCCATCCTGATACTCAATATAAGCGCATTTGAACACAAACGTTGTGATATTTTAAAGGATTCACAACTTAACATCCCCCCCCCCTCTGGTAATATTCGATTTACGAGAATAATGAAAAGTTTTCAGATTAAGTCTAAGGGAGATAAAGTGACTGACAGCTTCATTACCTTGAAAATATAAATAAATACAAAATATATGAATAAAAAATAAATAGTACAATAAAAAGATATTAGATGGAAATGTAAATGAAACTAATTTCGTATATATCAGAGTAGAATATATATTTCAGGAGTAATGCTGTCGTATAGTCGACGTAGTATGGGCCTATAGTATAGCAGTAGGCCCACCTGTCATATAGTCGAGGAAGTATGGGCCTATAGTATAGTAGTAGGCCCACCTGTTGTATAGTCGACGTAGTATGGGCCTATAGTATAGTAGTAGACCCACCTGTCGTATAGTCGACGTAGTATGGGCCTATAGTATAGTAGTAGACCCACCTGTCATATAGTCGACGTAGTATGGGCCTATAGTATAGTAGTAGGCCCACCTGTCGTATAGTCGACGTAGTATGGGCCTATAGTATAGTAGTAGGCCCAGCTGTCATATAGTCGAGGAAGTATGGGCCTATAGTATAGTAGTAGACCCACCTGTCGTATAGTCGAGGAAGTATGGGCCTATAGTATAGTAGTAGACCCAGCTGTCATATAGTCGACGAAGTATGGGCCTATAGTATAGTAGTAGACCCACCTGTCATATAGTCGAGGTTGTATAGGCCTATAGTATAGTAGTAGGCCCACCTGTCATATAGTCGATGTTCCAACAATGTTTTCAACTTTTAATAAACGTTGACTCAACATTTTTATTGTTAGCTCAACAATGGATCAACATAACGTTTCGTCAGCGTTTCGAACCCTGATTCATTATTGCATCATTGTCATCTGGCAAGATTTGGCCAGAGGAGGAGTAGTGGAAGCGGGAAACTGAGAGGTACTGTCCATGTGGTGCTTCTGAGGTCTCCTGGCGGCTGAGTGGACAGCGCTCGGGATTTGTAGTTCTCAAGTTCCAGGTTCGATCCCCGGTGGAGGCGGAAACAAATGGGCAGTTTCTTTCACTTTGATGCATCTGTTCACCTAGCAGTAAATAGGTACCTGGGAGTTAGACAGCTGCTACGGGGTGCTACCTAGGGGATGTGTAACAAAAAGGACGCTTGGTCGAGGACCGGGCCGCGGGGACGTTAAGCCCCGAAATCACCTCATCTCAAGACACACAGTAGGAGATCATCAGTAGGAGGACGAGCAGGTGTCTCTCACCTGGAACAGTGTCAGGAGATGAGTACTCACAGACGTGTACTCCGCTTCTCTCCCTGTGTATACACTCAGAGTTGGCTTTAGTAATAATGTTCAGGACTTGCTGTCTGGTCAGTAAGCTATTATAGTGGCCTTAATAACCCCCCAGAGGCTGGTGTGTGTGTGTGTGTGTGTGTGTGTGTGTGTGTGTGTGTGTGTGTGTGTGTGTGTGTGTACTCACCTAGTTGTACTCACCTAGTTGTGCTTGTGGGGGTTGAGCTCTGGCTCTTTGGTCCCGCCTCTCAACTGTCAATCAACAGGTGTACAGGTTCCTGAGCCTGTTGGGCTCTATCATATCTACACTTGAAACTGTGTATGGAGTCAGCCTCCACCACATTACTTCCTAATGCATTGCATTTGTCAACCACTCTGACACTAAAAAAGTTCTTTCTAATATCTGTGTGTGTGTGTGTGTGTGTGTGTGTGTGTGTGTGTGTGTGTGTGTGTGTGTGTGTGTGTGTGTGTGTGTGTGTGTGTGTGTGTGTGTGTGTGTGTGAGTGTTTGTGTGTGTGTGTGTGGGGGGGGTTATCCTTTTTGTAACCCTTCCCATCATTCCTTGGCTTGTGAGTTATTGCACTTAAGGATGACCATCCACTTCGACTGGTTGGGACAGCCACGGTCTGGCTTCTGGCGGGGTTGGCGTTCAATCCTCGATCGTCCTAGTGGTAAGACACGGTTTCTCCATCTACCTGGTCTTTGTTCTCGTATCCCTTCCAAGTCCTATATAACCATTCAGCTTTAAAGTTTTCTCCTGATTGTTTCTTGAAAATGGACGTTTTAGCGACAATGACTCGGCACTGGCTTCAGGATCTTACATACACTGACCAGTGAAACAGAGCTGACTTAGCGAGCCGAAATGGCTTAGCGAGCCAGAGCGGCACTGCCTTGCTAGCAAGAACTGACTGCCTGGCGTGCATATCCTGCAGAGTGATGGAGAACATCCTAAACAAAAGGATAATATTCTACCAGAAGAAAACTAGAATCGTTAGTGAACAACTTTAGGGGGTCAGGGAGAGAAAGCTTCGCCACCATTATAACTCACTGTTGGCAAGTTGATAGATGGACCGAACGACAGGGATGAGTGGAAGACCATGAAAGGGAAGAGTGGAAGACCACGACAAGGAAGGGTAGAAACCCTACACGACAGGGAGGGCGGAAAAACCCCGACAGGGAGGGAGGAATGGTGTTCAGACCAAGGAAGAGGGGTTTGTGCAGGTGGAGAGAAGTAACCGCGGGCTGCTTCAAGCAACAACCTTGTAGATCAGTTTATCACAAGACAAGCCTGGCCTCGAGTCGAGCTTGGGGAACAGAAGAACTCTCGGGAATAACGACAAACTACAAAGTTACCCGAGTCCATAGCAGTCTGAATGTACAGGCATAATTGGCCTAGCGATATCACTTGATCTCGTCTTAAACAATGTGGAAATTTAAAAAAAATAGAAATGAAAATAAATTTAAAAGACAACTTAAGAGAGCATAGACAAGCTGCAGAAATGCTGTAACAAGTGGCTGTTTGAAGCAACTATAATAACTGCAAGGTGACGACGATGGGAAGTGAAAGGTCATTGACACTGCGCCGGTTGAGCCCGAGGTTACGTCCTAGCTTCAGGAATTAGTGTTTTAAGAGTATATCATCAGAGTTATAGTATATCCGTATAAGAGTATATCATCAGGGTTATAGTATATCCGTATAAGAGTATATCAGCAGGGTTATAGTATATCCGTATAAGAGTATATCAGCAGGGTTATAGTATATCCGTATAAGAGTATATCATCAGGGTTATAGTATATCCGTATCAGAGTATATCAGCAGGGTTATAGTATATCCGTATAGGAGTATATCAGCAGGGTTATAGTATATCCGTATAAGAGTATATCATCAGGGTTATAGTATATCCGTATAAGAGTATATCAGCAGGGTTATATTATATCCGTATAAGAGTATATCAACAGGGTTTGAAATATTTGTAAATATAAGTGTACCCATTAAGAATCTGAGCAACAATTACTCGGGTGCGCCACCGATAATTCCTATTACTATACATCAAGGAATCATTCGAGTTACTGTACGCCAACAATCATGCAGGCTGCAGACAATGAGTCACAATAACGGGGCTTGAAGACATGACAACTAATCCTTTGTGATATCACAATGGACGTGATAATGGTCCTGGACGGACCCAAACGTCGTCGTCTCTTCATCTTCTAGTGTGTGTGGGTTTAGTTCTCAAATCATTAAGATTACTATACACAAGGAATCTGTTGAGTATACGCAGAATATTCAAATTGAATAAAGAAGTAAGCAGCGTCGAACGTCCACGAACTTGACAACCGAGCTTCAAATTTCTCGATGCTGGAGACACAAATACACGCTGACAATATACAATATTCTCAGAGGAATCGACACTGTAGTGAAGATACGCTGTTTGCGAGGGCAGAGTCAAGGTGAATGATCGCCGAGCACTGGAATGAGCCAACGAGGTACTGGAATATTTCCTTCAACGATGAGTGGAACGCTCTAAAGGGAAGGACGTACTGGACGCTTCTGCCAGATGGAAAGACGAAATATATGGAATCGAAGAAAATTTACTTAAGCTGCTGTTTAATACATATATATCTTTATAACATAGCTTATATTAAAACATTCGCACGTGTTCATACTACACATTCACACTTACATTTGTGTATATACAGACACTCCGTGCCGCAAATTCAATTCCGTTCACTAGAAAATGTCCAATTACACATGCTGATAGCCTGCAGTGTAGGCAATGAACCAACTCCACCCAGGCTACGATAACCGTTTTCTTTGACTAAAATACTGGACGGTATTGGCTGACATACGAGGCTCACACTAATTGTTTCTCTTCATGAAAACAAAATAATCACCGGCTGATAGCCGCCCAGGGATGCCAGCACGATGAGTCGAACATTGGGATTAATTCATGTATATTTTAATCTCCGACAATTCATATGTATACATGTTTATATAGACGTGTAAAAGGGGTTATGCATGTACATAATCTACATTTGTGGAAATTAATATTGCACAAAATGTTCAATATGATGTTGCATTATTTTTATTATACCTAAAGAGGTACCACCTCTGGTGCAAGTGTAGGGACCCATAGCCTCGGAGAAGATAATAAAGAGTACACAGGGAAGACCTTGTGGATCCTCACTGCACACTTTGAATATCGTGCTTTGTTCCACCAAAGAACAAACACTATAACCACCCTCCACGTTGGGTATTTGTATATCATATCCATCATAGATCTGTCACTGTACCTGTTCAAAGGTGGTAATTGGTATACTGTGTGATGAAGGTGATAGTTGATATGGCGTAGATGGCTAGATGGCATGGTGGTGATGGTGAAGGTATAGTGTTGATGTGGAGGTGTGGTGATGGTGGTGATGGTGAAGGTATAGTGTTGGTGTGGAGGTGTGGTGATGGTGGTGATGGTGAAGGTATAGTGTTGATGTGGAGGTGTGGTGATGGTGGTGATGGTGAAGGTATAGTGTTGGTGTGGAGGTGTGGTGATGGTGGTGATGGTGAAGGTATAGTGTTGATGTGGAGGTGTGGTGATGGTGGTGATGGTGGAGGTATAGTGATGGTGGAGGTGTGGTGATGGTGGTGATGGTGAAGGTATAGTGTTGGTGCGGAGGTGTGGTGATGGAGGAGAACGCCCGAATGGTTGTTGTGACCTTCACCATACCAAGCCTTAACACAAGATGGGTGTGTTATGGTATGGTGAAGCCAGAAGTTACCATAAAGGAGTTGGAAAAGTTAGGATAAAAATCATGGAAGCATGTTCGTAATGTTGAAGTGCCAATGGGTGTTCGTAATATGAAATTATGTTCGTAATGCGAAAGTGTGTTCGTAATTTGTAAGTGAAAGATGTTCATAAAAGAGATCACTTTGTTTTTACACATTTCATGGCCTTCAGTACTTTGATAACAGTAAATACATCAACAGAATCAGTAATATTCATCTAAAAACCACTAATAATTTTATAGAAAAATATTATATTCGTCTCCAATAAACCCTCGATAATATATAAATAAAACAGCTAATATAGGAACATTAGGATATAACACAGGAAAATCAGAATATAGGAATCAGCAGAAGGCCAAAGGGCCAATCGGCTTCTATTTCTTTCCCATCAAACTCTCAGCTTCAATTTGTTTCTCACCAAACTCACAACTTCTATTTGTTTACCACAAACCGTGTTTACCGTGTATTTTTTTTGCATAAACCTTCCTTTCAACACAGTATTTATCCTGGTCTTCCCTGAATCTCAGCTTATCTCACTGGTATCCATTGTTTTGTGTTCTCTTTTGTGTTGATATATTTTTTAATCTCCCCCTTCTTCTTTTTCATATTTTCTTTGCATCGTCTTCCTAGAAAATGTAAAATTATGTTCTCTTAATCTCTTCATTAAAAATAAGAATTCTAATTCCTGTGATTTTTATGTCCATTCTGGAGTACAGTGATTCAAGCTGAACTGTATGTAGTCTAAATGAGGCCTAACAAGGGAACTGAAAGGTTGTAGCTATGTTGCTAGCACTTCCGGTCATAGATCTTAGTAAACTATTTGTCACACACTTGCAACATTTATTCATTGATTTTCCAGGCTCAAGATCCCCTACTGTCGCATTCAGATTTGCCAGCTACCTATTTAGCAGTAAATAGGTACCTGGGAGTTAGACAGCTGCTACGGGCTGCTTCCTGGGGGTGTGTAACAAAAAGGAGGCCTGGTCGAGGACCGGGCCGCCTGGACGCTAAGCCCCGAAATCATCTCAAGATAACCTCAAGATAACCCAACCTTCCTTATTATCCCGCTAACCAATTATCTGATAACTGTCAAAACCCAGCATTTGTCAGTATTAAACTGCATCTGCCAATCTTTCGACCTTGATAAAAACATTCCATTATCTTATTGATAATGAATCGATAATCACTTAGACAACCTTCAGTAATCACAATGAATAATGATGAAAATAATGATCATTCTCTTGGACAGGCTAGTCTGGTCAAGGCGAGATACAATCACCTAGAACATTAACAAAAATAGGGCTCGTGTCATTTATCTAATGACACGAGCCCTCCTAGGGGGCAACATAGTCGTAATGGCTTGGCGTTTCCCCCTGATAAATCCCTTCCCCCTCCCCTTTAAACCCCCCTCCTCCCCCACAACCCCCTTCCCCTTTCGCCCCTCCCTCTCCCCCTTCCCCTCCCGCTCAATATACGGAGGCCCCCCCTGGAGCGTCACCCCCAAGCCGTTTATATGTGGGAAAAAAATTTCCTCCGATCATTCCATAAATTTAGTGGAATCTCGTATTTCGTTTTATCCGGAGAGAGGCGTCGAGGCCTTGGTGTGTGTATAGGCGTCGTCACCGTCGCATAGTTTACATAGTAGCCTTAGTATACATCGGGGCATCTGTAGTTCACATCATGACCTTAGTTTGCGTCGTAATATAGTAAGTTTACAGTGAAGTGTTCTTGTAAAGACAGCAAGGGTGGTATAAACAACGGGTGTTGAGAACAACAGGTGACACGCGTTCCCACTCTGCGGTGTGTCATGTGTTGCAGTGTCCTGTGTCATGTGCATCAGTGTGGCATGTTCTGTATTGTTGTGCTGTTCTATGCCACGTGTTATATTGGGTCTATAGCTATGCTTCCCAGGGCTCCAGTGCCTTTGGTGCTACAGTGCCTCCTACCACCCCCCCCCCCAGAGTGCTTCACAGGTCTTCTCAGGTTTTCCCAGGTCTTCCCAGGACTTCCCAGGGCTTCCCAGATCTTCCCAGGTCTCCCCAGGGCTTCCCAGATCTTCCCAGGTCTCCCCAGGTCTCCCCAGGTCTTCCCAGGTCTTCCCAGGTCTTCCCAGGGCTTCCCAGGTCTTCCCAAGTCTTCCCAGGTCTCCCCAGGTCTTCCCAGGTCTTCCCAGGGCTTCCCAGGTCTTCCCAGATCTTCCCAGGTCTTCCCAGGTCTTCCCAGATCTTCCCAGGTCTCCCCAGGTCTTCCCAGGTCTTCCCAGGTCTTCCCAGGACTTCCCAGGTCTTCCCAGGTCTTCCCAGATCTTCCCAGGTCTCCCCAGGTCTTCCCAGATCTTCCCAGATCTTCCCAGGTCTCCCCAAGGTCTTCCCAGGTCTTCCCAGGTCTCCCCAGGTCTTCCCAGGTCTTCCCAGGACTTCCCAGGTCTCCCCAGGGCTTCCCAGATCTTCCCAGGTCTCCCCAGGTCTTCCCAGGTCTTCCCAGGTCTTCCCAGGTCTTCCCAGGTCTTCCCAGGGCGACCCAGATCCATCTGGCTGGTGGTGCAGGGAAGTGGACTTACGCTCAACACATTCATCTCTTGCCCCGTGCAACATACAGCATGTTGCAGCTCAACAAACGTCCAATAAACGACTCCTGTACTTCACGATTATTGCTCTTGGTTACTACTGCATATTATTGTAGGCTGTTGCTTTCCTGAATTGTTCTTCATTATATAGCTCGGACAATTTTTATTTTTAATTAGTGTTTATTTCAGATATTATTTTTTTTTGGGGGGAGGGAGGGGGGAGGGAGAAGAGCTTTTGTTATTATTTTGTGTGTTTTTTTTTAACGCCTTTCCTTTAGAATCATAAATTATTGCTGTATATTGCTTTAGAATAATAGACTATTGCCGTAGATTCGTAGATTATTGATGCATAGTGTTGTAGAATTATAGATTAATACTGTATATTGCAGTAGAATAATTGAATATTATGTTGAATCGTAGATTAGTGATGTATATTGCTACAGAATTATAGATTATTGCTGTATATGGCTCTAGAATAATAGATAATTGCTGTTAAATCGTGGATTAGTCATGAATTTTGCTGTAGAATTATAGATTATTGATGTATATTGCTATCAAAGATTATTACTTTATACTGTTGTAGAATCGCTTATTATTGATGTATGTTGCTGTATAATCGTAGATTATTGCTGTATGTTGCTGTATAATCGTAGATTATTGCTGTGTATTGTTGCATAATCGTAGATTATTGCTGTAGAGTTGTAGATTATTTATGTATATTGTTGTAGAATCGTAGACGATAGATTTATATCGCTCCACAATCTTAGATAATTGATATCCATTGGTGACTGATGATACCCTGATAGGTGACTGATATCTGTAATATATTTATATATATATATATATATATATATATATATATATATATATATATATATATATATATATATATATATATATATATATATATGTATATATATATTAGTATATTTTGGTAGCAGTCTTTCCTGTAGACATATATTATTAAATATGACCGAAAAAGTAAGATTAATAATTCTAACACGAATTTTCTCAATCTTTCGTACATTACGCTTCACTGTTGGAGGTAAATCAAAAATCACTTCTCCAAAATTCATTTTTATTTCTAGTCTTTATTTCTAGACTAGAAATAAAAATGAATTTTGGAGAAGTGATTTTTGATTTACCTCCAACAGTGAAGCGTAATGTACGAAAGATTGAGAAAATTCGTGTTAGAATTATTAATCTTACTTTTTCGGTCATATTTAATAATGTATATATATATATATATATATATATATATATATATATATATATATATATATATATATATATATATATATATATATATATATATATATATATACATATATATATATATATATATATATATATATATATATATATATATATATATATATATATATATATATATATATTCATTAACTGGAGTTGCTGATTGATGTGAAGAATTATTACCGATATCAAAATAATTGCTGAGGACTCCAATGGTGAAATTATTGCTACCGATTTACAAGATTATACATTGTTATTGATCAATGTACTAGACTATTGTTCATCAATGGCCTTGATGTTTACAAATGTTCTAGGTTGACCATTGTCTTAAATGGTTGTTTATAAATGTTAATGGATACATATATCTGTCGTGAATCGTTCATTTTCGAAACTGGGTTTAAACTATTGATTTTGAAGGAGGGGGTACGAGTTAATTTTTGTGGTTTACAGTGGTTCCATTGACTCCACGTGGAGCGGTTTACACTTTCAATTTACTCACGTTGAGCGGTATACACTTTCAATTTACTCACGTTGAGCGGTTTACAGTTTCCATTTAATCACGTTGAGCGGTTTACACGTCCCATTTACTAATGTTGAGCGGTTTACAATTTGCTTGAGACAACAGTTTAATCACAATGCTCTGATATATAATTGGTTATAGACTGATGTTCAGTGAAACAGATAATTCCATATTAGAAATATAATCCTTTATTATAAATGTGTTTCTTCATTAAAAAGATAAATATCTTTTAAAAGATAAATGCTCCGTCAAAACGTATTCTAATCAGGAATATAACTGAACTTTAGCTTGATATTTATTAATAGAAAAAATTGTTTCTAGACAGAATATATTTGAGATAATTTTTCCTTTCTGCCAAAGTGTAGTCCGTAAACCACGCTCAAAATATTGTAAACAAAGTGGCCAGGACGGTGTGTGGCCAGGACGGTGTGTGGCCAGGACGGTGTGTGGTCAGGACGGTGTGGCCAGGACGGTGTGTGGCCAGGACGGTGTGTGGCCAGGACGGTGTGTGGCCAGGACGGTGTGTGGCCAGGACGGTGTGTGGCCAGGACGGTGTGTGGCCAGGACGGTGTGTGGCCAGGACGGTGTGGCCAGGACGGTGTGTGGCTAGGGCGGTGTGTGGCCAGGACGGTGTGTGGCCAGGACGGTGTGTGGCCAGGACGGTGTGTGGCCAGGACGGTGTGTGGCCAGGACGGTGTGGCCAGGACGGTGTGGCCAGGACGGTGTTGTGCCAGGACGGTGTGTGGCCAGGACGGTGTGGCCAGGACGGTGTGGCCAGGACGGTGTCGCCAGCACGGTGTGTGGCCAGGACGGTGTGGCCTGGACGGTGTGTGGCCAGGACGGTGTGGCCAGGACGGTGTGGCCTGGACGGTGTGTGGCCAGGACGGTGTGGCCAGGACGGTGTGGCCAGGACGGTGTGTGGCCAGGACGGTGTGTGGCCAGGACGGTGTGGCCTGGACGGTGTGTGGCCAGGACGGTGTGGCCAGGACGGTGTGGCCAGGACGGTGTGGTCAGGACGGTGTGTGGCTAGGGCGGTGTGTGGCCAGGACGGTGTGTGGCCAGGACGGTGTGTGGCCAGGACGGTGTGGCCAGGACGGTGTGGCCAGGACGGTGTTGTGCCAGGACGGTGTGTGGCCAGGACGGTGTGGCCAGGACGGTGTGGCAAGGACGGTGTGGCCAGGACGGTGTCGCCAGCACGGTGTGTGGCCAGGACGGTGTGGCCTGGACGGTGTGTGGCCAGGACGGTGTGGCCTGGACGGTGTGTGGCCAGGACGGTGTGGCCAGGACGGTGTGGCCAGGACGGTGTGTGGCCAGGACGGTGTGTGGCCAGGACGGTGTGGCCTGGACGGTGTGTGGCCAGGACGGTGTGGCCAGGACGGTGTGGCCAGGACGGTGTGTGGCCAGGACGGTTTGGCCAGGACGGTGTGTGGCCAGGACGGTGTGGCCAGGACGGTGTGTTGCCAGGACAGTGTGTGGCCAGGACGGTGTGGCCAGGACGGTGTGTGGCCAGGACGGTGTGTGGCCAGGACGGTGTGGCCAGGACGGTGTGGCCAGGACGGTGTGTGGCCAGGACGGTGTGGCCAGGACGGTGTGGCCAGGACGGTGTGTGGCCAGGACGGTGTGGCCTGGACGGTGTGTGGCCAGGACGGTGTGGCCAGGACGGTGTGGCCTGGACGGTGTGTGGCCAGGACGGTGTGTGGCCAGGACGGTGTGTGGCCAGGACGGTGTGGCCAGGACGGTGTGGCCAGGACAGTGTGTGGCCAGGACGGTGTGTGGCCAGGACGGTGTGTGGCCAGGACGCTGTGGCCAGGACGGTGTGTAGCCAGGACGGTTTGTGGCCAGGCCGGTGTGTGGCCAGGACGGTGTGGCCCGGACGGTGTGTGGCCAGGACGTTATGGCCAGGACGGTGTGGCCAGGACGGTGTGTGGCCCGGACGGTGTGTTGCCAGGACGTTATGGCCTGGACGGTGTGGCCATGACGGTGTGTGGCCAGGACGGTGTATGGCCAGGACGGTGTGGCCAGGACGGTGTGTGGCCCGGACGGTGTGTTGCCAGGACGTTATGGCCAGGACGGTGTGGCCAGGACGGTGTGGCCCGGACGGTGTGTGGCCAGGACGGTGTGGCCAGGACGGTGTGTGGCCAGGACAGTGTGGCCAGGACGGTGTGTGGCCAGGACGGTGTGGCAAGGGCGGTGTGGCCAGGACGGTGTGTGGCCAGGACGGTGTGTGGCCAGGACGGTGTGGCCAGGACGGTGTGTGTCCAGGACGGTGTGGCCAGGACGGTGTGGCCAGGACGGTGTGGCCAGGACGGTGTGTGGCCAGGACGGTGTGTGGCCAGGACCGTGTGGCCAGGCCAGTGTGGCCAAGGCGGTGTGGCCAGGACGGTGTGTGGCCAGGACGGTGTGGCCAGGACGGTGTGTGGCCAGGATGGTGGGGCAGGACGGTGTGGCCAGGAGGGTGTGGCCAGGACGGTGTGGCCAGGAGGGTGTGGCCAAGACGGTGTGACCAGGATGGTGTGGCCAGGACAGAGCTACCAAAGACCAGCAATAAAACTTGGAGACAATGATGGTTCAGGAATAATTTATAGAGCAGGTCTGTGGACACGCGTGCATGAAACATTCACACACAGCAGCTCTGTGTACCGGTACACTGTCTACCGGTACACTGTGTACTGGTACACTGTGTACTGGTACACTGTCTACCGGTACAGCTCAGATTATCGGTACACTGTGTACCGGTACACTGTCTACCGGTACAGCTCAGATTATCGGTACACTGTGTACCGGTACACTGTCTACCGGTACAGCTCAGATTATCGGTACACTGTGTACCGGTAGACTGTGTACTGGTACAGCTCAGAGTACCGGTACACTGTGTACCGGTACACTGTGTACTGGTACACTGTGTACTGGTACAGCTCAGTGTACCGGTACTCTCCACTGCTAGTAGGTGGTGGAGGGTCACCTGCCTGGGAGCTGTGAGTGTATGCGAGGTGACACTGGGGAGAGGTGACACTGGTGAGAGGTGACACTGGTGAGAGGTGACACTGGGGAGAGGTGACACTGGGGAGAGGTGACACTGGGGAGAGGTGACACTGGGGAGAGGTGACACTGGGGAGAGGTGACACTGGGGAGAGGTGACACTGGAGAGAGGTGACACTGGGGAGAGGTGACACTGGGGAGAGGTGACACTGGAGAGAGGTGACACTGGGGAGAGGTGACACTGGTGAGAGGTGACACTGGTGAGAGGTGACACTGGTGAGAGGTGACACTGGTGAGAGGTGACACTGGAGAGAGGTGACACTGGTGAGAGGTGACACTGGGGAGAGGTGACACTGGTGAGAGGTGACACTGGAGAGAGGTGACACTGGTGAGAGGTGACACTGGTGAGAGGTGACACTGGGGAGAGGTGACACTTGGGAGAGGTGACACTGGGGAGAGGTGACACTGGGGAAGGTGACACTGGGGAGAGGTGACACTGGAGAGAGGTGACTCTGGTGAGAGGTGACACTGGTGAGAGGTGACACTGGTGAGAGGTGACACTGGTGAGAGGTGACACTGGGGAGAGGTGACACTGGGGAGAGGTGACACTGGAGAGAGGTGACACTGGGGAAGGTGACACTGGGGAGAGGTGACACTGGATCGAGAGAGGTGACTCTGGTGAGAGGTGACACTGGTGAGAGGTGACACTGGTGAGAGGTGACACTGGTGAGAGGTGACACTGGTGAGAGGTGACACTGGAGAGAGGTGACACTGGTGAGAGGTGACACTGGGGAGAGGTGACACTGGGGAGAGGTGACACTGGGGAGAGGTGACACTGGTGAGAGGTGACACTGGGGAAGGTGACACTGGGGAGAGGTGACACTGGGGAAGGTGACACTGGGGAGAGGTGACACTGGGGAAGGTGACACTGGGGAAGGTGACACTGGGGAGAGGTGACACTGGGGAAGGTGACACTGGGGAGAGGTGACACTGGGGAGAGGTGACACTGGGGAGAGGTGACACTGGGGAGAGGTGACACTGGAGAGAGGTGACACTGGGGAAGGTGACACTGGGGAAGGTGACACTGGGGAAGGTGACACTGGGGAGAGGTGACACTGGGGAGAGGTGACACTGGGGAAGGTGACACTGGGGAGAGGTGACACTGGGGAGAGGTGACACTGGGGAAGGTGACACTGGGGAAAGGTGACACTGGGGAGAGGTGACACGGGAGAGAGGTTACACGGGAGAGAGGTGACAAGGGAGAGGTGACAAGGGAGAGAGGTGTCACTGGAAAGGTGAGAAGGGAGAGAGATGACAGTGAGAAGAGGAAACTTCGCATAATAAATCAAACATTTTATTTATAATCTGGAGGAGAGGAAGGATGAGAGACATTGATAACAAAAATTCAATAAAACCACAACATAGCCACAACCAGTGTATAGAACTAAGTAAATAATAATAATACACATAAATATACTCGATATCATATAATTACAGTAAATCCTGATATTTATCCGTAAAGCTCCTGCGACCCTGTCAGGGTACTCAACGGTAATATATTTTGCTATATCAGTTGTTTAGGGAGGATGATCGCACACGTTACCCCCCCCCCCCCCCCCTATTGACACACACACGCACACATTTGGGCACACTGAGTGCCCAGATGAGCCACAGAGATATTAGAAAGAACTTTTTTAGTGTCAGAGTGGTTGACAAATGGAATGCATTAGGAAGCAATGTGGTGGAGGCTGACTCCATACACAGTTTCAAGTGTAGATATGATAGAGCCCAATAGGCTCAGGAATCTGTACACCTGTTGATTGACGGTTGAGAGGCGGGACCGAAGAGCCAGAGCTCAACCCCCGCAAGCACAATTAGGTGAGTACACAAACACACACGCACACACACACACACACACAGGGGCCTCGTAGCCTGGTGGATAGCGCGCAGGACTCGTAATTCTGTGGCGCGGGTTAGATTCCCGCACGAGGCAGAAACAAATAGGCAAAGTTTCTTTCACCCTAAGTGCCCCTGTTACCTAGCAGTAAATAGGTACCTGGGTGTTAGTCAGCTGTCACGGGCTGCTTCCTGGGGTGTGTGTGTGTGGTGTGGGGAAAAAAAAAGTAGTTAGTAAACAGTTGATTGACAGTTGAGAGGCGGGCCGAAAGAGCAAAGCTCAACCCCCGCAAAACACAACTAGTAAACACACACACACATTAGGGGCCTGGTAGCCTGGTGGATAGCGCGCAGGACTCGTAATTCTGTGGCGCGGATTCGATTCCCGTACCAGGCATTAACAAATGGGCAAAGTTTCTTTCACCCTGAATGCCCCTGTTACCTAGCAGTAAATAGGTACCTGGGAGTTAGTCAGCTGTCACGGGCTGCTTCCTGGTGTGTGTGTGTGTGTGTGTGTGTGTGTGTGTGTGTGTGTGTGTGTGTGTGTGTGTGTGTGTGTGTGTGTGTGTGTGTGTGTGTGTGGTGTGTGTGGTGGAAAAAAAAGTAGTTAGTAAACAGTTGATTGACAGTTGAAAGGCGGGCCGAAAGAGCAAAGCTCAACTCCCCTCAAAACACAACTAGGTGAACACACACACACACACAATATGACACCTGGTTGATGGGGTTGTGGGTGTTCTTCTACTTCCCAAGCCCGGCCCGAGGCCAGGCTCGACTTGTGAGAGTTTGGTCCACCAGATTGTTGCTTGGAGCAGCCCGCAGGCCCACATACCCACTACAGCCCGGTTGGTCCGGTATTCTTTGCAGGAGTACCGGACCAACCGATCTAGCTTCCTCTTGAAGACGTCCACGGTTGTTCCGGCAATATTTCTGATGCTCGCTGGGAGGGTGTTGAACAACCGTGGACATCTGATGTTTATACACTGTTCTCTGATTGTGCCTATGGCACCTCTGCTCTTCACTGGTTCTATTCTGCATTTTCTTCCATATCGTTCACTCCAGTACGTTGTTATTTTACTGTGTAGATTTGGTACTTGGCCCTCCAGTATCTTCCATGTGCATATTATTTGGTATCTCTCTCGTCTTCTTTCTAGTGAGTACACTTGGAGGGCTTTGAGACGATCCCAATAATTTAGGTGCTTTATCTTGTCTATGCGTGCCGTATATGTTCTCTGTATTCTCTCTATTTCAGCAATCTCTCCTGCTCTGAAGGGGGAAGTGAGTACTGAGCAGTACTCAAGACGGGATAACACAAGTGTCTTGAAGAATACAACCATTGTGATGGGATCCCTGGAGTTGAAAGTTCTCGTAATTCATCCTATCATTTTTGTGGCTGACGCAATATTTGTTTGGTTATGCTCCCTAAACATTAGGTCGTCAGACATCATTATTCCCAAATCCTTGACATGCTGTTTTCCTACTATGGGCAGATTCGATTGTGTTTTGTACCCTGTAGTATGTTTAAGGTCTTCATTTTTACCGTACCTGAGTAACTGGAATTTATCACTGTTAAACATCATGTTATTTTCTGATGCCCAGTCGAAAACTTTATTAATATCAGCTTGAAGTTTTTCTTTGTCTTCAGCCGAGGTAATTTTCATACTGATTTTTGTGTCATCTGCAAAGGATGATACGAAGCTGTGACTTGTATTTTTGTCTATATCTGATATGAGAATATGGAAAAACAGCGGTGCAAGGACTGTACCCTGAGGTACAGAGCTTTTAACTGCACTTGGACTAGATTTTATATGGTTGACTGTTACTCGCTGAGTCCTGTTTGATAGAAAACTGAGTATCCAGCGTCCTACTTTACCAGTTATTCCCATTGACTTATCGAAAGCCTTTGCGAAGTCCGTGTATATCACATCAGCATTCTGTTTTTCTTCTAATGCCTCAGTGACCTTGTCGTAATAATCAAGTAGCTGTGAGAGGCACGATCTTCCTGCTCGAAATCCATATGGACTAGACATGTCTAGTCCATATCTAGTCAAACATATGTCTAAACCGGAAAAGGTTCAAAGGTTTGCCACCAGACTGGTACCCGAACTGAGGGGTATGAGCTACGAGGAGAGACTACGGGAATTAAACCTCACGTCACTGGGAGACAGGAGAGTTAGATGGGGACATGATCACCACATACAAGATTCCCAGAGGAATTGATAGGGTAGATAAAGACAGGCTATTTACCACAAGGGACACACGCACTAGGGGACACAGGTGGAAACTGAGTGCCCAAATGGGCCACAGAGATATTAGAAAGAACTTTTTTAGTGTCAGAGTGATTGACAAATGGAATGCATTAGGAAGTGATGTGGTGGAGGCTGACTCCATACACGGTTTCAAGTGTAGATCTGATAGAGCCCAATAGGCTCAGGAACCTGTACACCTGTTGATTGACAGTTGAGAGGCGGGACCAAAGAGCCAGAGCTCAACCTTCGCAAGCACATCTAGGTAAGTACACACACTGGTAGTGTGGTCTGGTAGGGGTTTGGTAGCTGGGCCCGGGGTTCGATTCCCGGCGCCTGCAGAGAGAAATGGGCAGAATTTCCGTCACCCTGATGCGCCTGTTATCTACCAGTAAATAGATATCTGGGAGTTAGACAGCTGTTACGGGCAGCTTCCTGTGTGTGTGGGGGGGGGGAGGGGGGGATGAGTTAGAAGCTAGTAACAGTTGATTGATTGACAGTTGAGAGGCGGGCCGAAAGAGCAGAGCTCAACCCCCGCAGACACAGCTAGGTAAATACACACACACACACTATTTTCACACTAAATATTTACAATATTTGCAGTTGATTGACAGTCTAGAGGCGGGACCGAAGAGCTGAAGCTCAACCCCCGCAAACAACCCTAAGCGAGCACACACACACACACTTTGTACCAATATAATGCAGGCAGGGGAGGGCCCCTGCCATGAGCCCCAGCATTGTACCCATGTAATGCAAGCTGGGGAGGGCCCCTGCCATGAGCACCCAGCACTGTACCAATATAATGCAGGCTGGGGAGGGCCCCTGCCATGAACCCCCAGCACTGTACCAACATAATGCAGGCTGGGGAGGGCCCCCTGCCATTAGCCCCCCAGCACTCTACCAATATAGTGCAGGCAGGGAAGGGGCCCTGCCATGAGCCCCCAGCACTGTACCAATATAATGCAGGCAGGGGAGGGCCCCTGCCATGAGCCCCCAGCACTGTACCAATATAGTGCAGGCAGGGGAGGGCCCCTGCCATGAGCCCCCAGCACTGTACCAATATAGTGCAGGCAGGGGAGGGCCCCTGCCATTAGCCCCCCAGCACTGTACCAATATAGTGCAGGCAGGGGAGGGGCCCTGCCATGAGCCCCTAGCACTGTACCAATATAATGCAGGCAGGGGAGGGCCCGCTGCCATGAGCCCCCAGCACTGTACCAATATAATGCAGGCAGGGGAGGGCCCCTGCCATGAGTCCCCAGCACTGTACCAATATAATGCAGGCAGGGGAGGGCCCCTGCCATGAGCCCCCAGCACTGTACCAATATAATGCAGGCAGGGAAGGGCCCGCTGCCATGAGCCCCCAGCACTGTACCAATATAGTGCAGGCAGGGGAGGACCCCTGCCATGAGCCCCCAGCACTGCACCAATATAATGCAGGCAGGGAAGGGCCCGCTGCCATGAGCCCCCAGCACTGCCCCAATATAATGCAGGCAGGGTAGGGGCCCTGCCATGAGCTCCCAGCTCTGTACCAATATAATGCAGGCAGGGTAGGGGCCCTGCCATGAGCCCCCAGCACTGTACCAATATAATGCAGGCAGGGGAGGGCCCCTGCCATGAGCCTCCAGCATTTAAATAATTGGACAGACACTCTTCCACACGGGTGGTGAGTGGCTGGAAACTGCACTAGCCACCTGGCCGGCCGCCTGGGTAAATGAGGCCTCTATCCACCAACAGAGGATGGGTTAAGCTCTAATCCTATCAGGCTTAACCAAGTTTGATTCGCCCTATCATGCCTCGCTTGTTCGAAAAAGCAATAAGGGACAGGAAGGGGGGAGGGGGGAGGGGTGCTAGCATGTTCATTGTTCAACATATAATCCCGTTCATTAACATGTTTATAACAATAGCAACCTAGGAGCATATTTCTCCCTGCTATTTATTTTGGGCAATAGCCTACAATTTATGCAAAGGAGGCTTTTGTGATGAAATTACAAAAGGCTCGAGTCCAGAGTGGAGGTTATTAAGCCAGAGCAATTTTGTGCGGAGCGAGCCTAGCCTTCAGCGTCCACCGGCCGCCAGCTGCTGCGCTTGACGGCCAGGAGCAGGCTAGATTTATGACCTATCCTCCTCTCACCAGTTTCCTTTTTCCCCCCTGGTGATGTATGCAGGTGTGGTGGGTGAGGCTCGTGTCCACAATAGAGCTCCTGGGTAGGTGTTGCCTCGACCTGACCTCCTCCCTCCCTGGCCTCTCACCTGGCCTCTCACCTGGCCTCTCACTTGGCCTCTCACTTGGCCTCTCACCTGGCCTCTCACTTGGCCTCTCACTTGGCCTCTCACATGGCCTCTCACCTGGCCTCTCACCTGGCCTCTCACCTGGCTTCTCCCACACCTGCTATCTTCCGAGCAGCTATGCTACTTGATAACCTGTTGTGTCCTACAGTCTAGGGATCACCCACCTGGTGACGTGTCAAGTCACCTGATAGTCAAGTGTCGGTCTCACTCATTCCATTTTATTGTCATTTTTCACCCCGTCAGAGCCCGTTACTGGGAGCCCGTTACTGGGAGCCCGTTACTGGGAGCCCGTTACTGGGAGCCCGTTACTGGGAGCCCGTTACTGGGAGCCCGTTACTGGGAGCCCGGTACTGGGAGCCCGTTACTGGGAGCCCGTTACTGGGAGCCCGTTACTGGGAGCCCGGTACTGGGAGCCCGGTACTGGGAGCCCGTTACTTGGAGCCCGTTACTGGGAGCCCGGTACTGGGAGCCCGGTACTGGGAGCCCGGTACTGGGAGCCCGTTACTGGGAGCCCGTTACTGGGAGCCCGTTACTGGGAGCCCGTTACTGGGAGCCCGGTACAAGCCCTCAACTCCCCTCGTGACCCGGTACTGGGAGCCCGGTACTGGGAGCCCGTTACTGGGAGCCCGTTACTGGGAGCCCGTTACTGGGAGCCCGTTACTGGGAGCCCGTTACTGGGAGCCCGGTACTGGGAGCCCGGTACTGGGAGCCCGTTACTGGGAGCCCGTTACTGGGAGCCCGTTACTGAGAGCCCGTTACTGGGAGCCCGTTACTGGGAGCCCGTTACTGGGAGCCCGTTACTGGGAGCCCGGTACTGGGAGCCCGGTACTGGGAGCCCGGTACTGGGAGCCAGTTACTGGGAGCCCGTTACTGGGAGCCCGTTACTGGGAGCCCGTTACTGGGAGCCCGGTACAAGCCCTCAACTCCCCTCGTGACCCGGTACTGGGAGCCCGGTACTGGGAGCCCGTTACTGGGAGCCCGATACTGGGAGCCTGGTACTGGGAGCCCGGTACTGGGAGCCCGGTACACGCCCTCAACTCCCCTCGTGACCCGGTACTGGGAGCCCGGTACTGGGAGCCCGGTACTGAGAGCCCGGTACTGCACACATGACAGTTCCAGACGAGCATGAGGAAGGTCTGTGCACTACACTATGCCACATTATGGACCAGCTGTATACAAGTCGCCCGACGGAGCATTCTTGTTTATGTTGCACAGATATATTGGGGTAGTAAGACGGGGGGGGGAGGAGGAGGAGGGCAAAGGGGAGGCTGGGGGGAAGAGGGGTGACTTGGGGGAGAAGAGGGGAGGCTGGGGGGAAGAGGGGTGACTTGGGGGAGAAGAGGGGAGGCTGGGGGGAAGAGGGGTGACTTGGGGGAGAAGAGGGGAGGCTGGGGGGAAGAGGGGTGACTTGGGGGAGAAGAGGGGAGGCTGGGGGGAAGAGGGGTGACTTGGGGGAGAAGAGGGGAGGAATGGGGAGAGGGTTGACTGCTGGAGGGTGGTGGGGGGGGGAGAAGGAAAGGTCGGGAAAAGCAGACAATCGTCATGAGATGAAACTACTTCTTTATACTTTCGACCAAATAGAAAAAACATTTTCAATCAATTCTAGGCCTAATACACGCTATCTTAGGCCTAATATACGCTATTTTAGGCCTATTACACGCTATCTTAGGCCTAATACACGCTATCTTAGGCCTAATATACGCTATTTTAGGCCTAATACACGCTATCTTAGGCCTAATACACGCTATCTTAGGCCTAATACACGCTATCTTAGGCCTAATATAATACATATATGTGCTATACTAGGCCTAGCAATATATGTTTGGTTTTTAGCTTTACTTTTTCCGTAGGTTATAAAGTTTATAGTACAAAAAGTGACTTACTGGCGAACCATCACTACATATTGGTACTTTAGACCAAATAGTTACTATAAGTACTATCATTTCAAGAGGATGGAGAAATTGGGGAATTGGGGAAAGAGGAGTCAGAGGGGAGGCAGGGGGAGGGGAGGAGAAGATGGGGCAAGAGAGGGGGGGCTGGGGGAGGGGAGGAGAAGATGGGGCAAGAGAGGGGAGGCTGGGGGAGGGGAGGAGAAGATGGGGCAAGAGAGGGGAGGCTGGGGGAGGGGAGGAGAAGATGGGGCAAGAGAGGGGAGGCTGGGGGAGGGGAGGAGAAGATGGGGCAAGAGAGGGGGGGCTGGGGGAGGGGAGGAGAAGATGGGGCAAGAGAGGGGAGGCTGGGGGAGGGGAGGAGAAGATGGGGCAAGAGAGGGGAGGCTGGGGGAGGGGAGGAGAAGATGGGGCAAGAGAGGGGAGGCTGGGGGAGGGGAGGAGAAGATGGGGCAAGAGAGGGGAGGCTTGGGGAGGGGAGGAGAAGATGGAGCAAGAGAGGGGAGGCTGGGGGAGGGGAGGAGAAGATGGGGCAAGAGAGGGGAGGCTGGGGGAGGGGAGGAGAAGATGGGGCAAGAGAGGGGAGGCTGGGGGAGGGGAGGAGAAGATGGGGCAAGAGAGGGGAGGCTGGGGAAGGGGAGGAGAAGATGGGGCAAGAGAGG
>NC_091153.1:11755904-11758404 GCF_040958095.1 Procambarus clarkii
ATACATACACACACACACACACACACACACACACACACACACACACACACACACACACACACACACACACACACACACACACACACACACACACACACACACACACACACACACACACACACACACACACACACGCACACACACAGACACACACACATACATACACACACACACACACACACACACACACACACACACACACACACACACACACACACACAGTAGTAGCAGTAATATACAACCCTCCACCAAATGACAGGAGACCCAGTCAAGAGTATGAAAACAACAACAAGGCAGTTAACACTATAATTGAGAGGGCAGCCTCTGCTGCCTGTAGAAATAGATCCCACCTGCTCATCATGGGCGACTTCAATCACGGAAAGATTGACTGGGAGAACAAGGAACCGCATGGAGGCGAGGATACGTGGAGAGCCAAACTATTGGAGGTGGTGACAAGCAACTTTTTAACGCAGCATGTCGGAGAACCCACAAGGATGAGAGGCAATGACGAACCAGCGAGACTCGACCTAGTCTTCACTCTGAACGACTCCGACATAAGAGAAATCGGTTTTGAGGACCCAGTAGGAATGAGCGACCACAGTGTACTGGTGTTTGAGTACTTGATTGAAGAAGGGTTATTGAACTCGAGGAGGGATACCGAAACCAAAAGGTTAGCATACCGAAAGGGAAACTATGAGGGGATAAGAAAATTCCTAACAGATATAGCATGGGAAACAGAGCTCAGGGGAAAGACGGCCCAAGATATGATGGATTACATCACGCAGAAGTGCAAGGACGCAGCAAACAAGTTTGTCCCAGTCCAAAAGGAAAACAGAGAAATGAAGATGAGAAACCCATGGTTTAATCAAAGATGTAGGCTAGCTAAGCAGCAAAGTAAAAGGGCATGGAGAAACTATAGGAATAACAGGACACTGGAGAGCAGAGAAAGATACCAGAATGCCAAGAATGAATATGTCAGGATGAGAAGAGAGGCAGAAAGACAATACGAAAATGACATCGCAAGCAAGGCAAAGACTCAGCCTAAATTGTTGCATAGCCACATTAGGAGAAAAACAACAGTAAAGGAACAGGTTATGAGATTAAGGATAGGGGCGGAAGGATTCACTACAAATGACAAGGAAGTGTGTGAGGAATTGAATAAGAAATTCCAGGAGGTCTTCACCTTAGAACAAGGAGAAATTCCAGAGGTAAGTGAGGGAATAGCTAACCAGGAACCACTGGAAGAGTTTGAGATTACCAGTGGGGAAGTAAGGAAGTGTTTACTAGAGTTGGACGTGACGAAGGCTATAGGCCCAGATGGAATCTCCCCTTGGGTTCTAAAGGAAGGAGCAAGAGAACTGAGCCTACCACTCTCCATAGTGTATAACAAATCACTGGCAACAGGGGAACTGCCAGATATTTGGAAAGCAGCTAACGTAGTCCCGATATACAAGAAAGGGGATAGACAGGAGGCACTGAACTACAGGCCAGTGTCCCTAACCTGCATACCATGCAAGCTGATGGAGAAGATTGTGCGAAAAAAACTAGTGGAGCATCTGGAGCGAAGGAACTTTGTAACACAGCATCAACATGGGTTCAGGGATGGCAGGACCTGCCTCACAGGGTTACTTGAATTCTACGACCAGGCAACAAAAATAAGGCAAGAAAGAGAAGGGTGGGCAGACTGCATATTTTTGGATTGTCAGAAAGCCTTTGATACAGTGCCACACAAGAGGCTAGTGCGAAAGTTGGAGATGCAGGCTGGAGTGAGAGGGAAGGTACTCCGGTGGATAGAGGAATACCTAAGCAACAGGAGACAACGAGTCTGTGTGAGGGGTGAGGTCTCAGATTGGCGAGACGTCACAAGTGGAGTCCCGCAGGGGTCAGTCCTTGGACCTATACTGTTTCTGGTATATGTAAATGATCTCCCAGAGGGTATAGATTCGTTCCTCTCAATGTTTGCCGACGATGCAAAAATTATGAGGAGGATTGAAACAGAGGATGATAGTAGGAGGCTACAAGATGACCTGGATAGACTGAGTGAATGGTCCAACAAATGGCTGTTGAAGTTCAACCCGAGTAAATGCAAAGTAATGAAACTAGGAAGTGGAAACAGGAGGCCAGGCACAGGATACAGAATAGGAGATGAAGTACTTAATGAAACAGACAGAGAGAAAGATCTAGGAGTTGATATCACACCAAACCTGTCTCCTGAAGCCCACATAAAGAGAATAACGTCTGCGGCATATGCGAGGCTGGCTAACATCAGAACGGCGTTCAGGAACCTGTGTAAGGAATCATTCAGAATCTTGTACTCCACATATGTAAGACCAATCCTGGAGTATGCGGCCCCAGCATGGAGCCCGTACCTTGTCAAGCACAAGACGAAGCTGGAAAAAGTCCAAAGGTATGCTACTAGACTAGTCCCAGAACTAAGAGGCATGAGTTATGAGGAAAGGCTGCGGGAAATGCACCTCACGACACTGGAAGACAGAAGAGT
>NC_091153.1:11760904-11765904 GCF_040958095.1 Procambarus clarkii
TGCTCCGGGACTAGTCTAGTAGAATACCTTTGGACATCCTTCAGGTTTGTTTTTATGTTTGACAAGATAAGTATTCCGCGCTAGTGCTGCATAGTCCAGAATTAGTCTGATGTATGTGGTGTACAAATTTCTGAGTATTCCTTGTTCAGTTTTCTACAAGTATTTCATATGTTGGCCAAACTAGTATGCACATCTATTGACATCCGGCAGATGTAGGCCTTGTCAGATAGGCTTGGAGTGATGTTAAGCCCCAGAAATGTATGTGTATGGCTGAATGCAACTTCACGAAACTGTATATATGGAATATACTTGCTGTATTAACAATGAATTTTAAATTATTAGCTGGTAAAGCCCTCGTCTCTTCTCTCTGCTCTGGACTCTGGCATGGTATCACCACCCGCCCTGTGGCCGGGGTCCCAGCCCGGACACAGCCGTAAGTCGTATTAATGTATCCACCCACGGTCCTTCCCTCCGTCCCTCTGTCCCAGCTCCTCTCCTGTCCTCATATCCCAGTTCCTCTCCTGTCCTCATATCCCAGTTCCTCTCCTGTCCTCATATCCCAGCTCCTCTCCTGTCCTCATATCCCAGCTCCTCTCCTGTCCTCATATCCCAGCTCCTCTCCTGTCCTCATATCCCAGCTCCTCTCCTGTCCTCATATCCCAGCTCCTCTACTGTCCTCATATCCCAGCTCCTCTCCTGTCCTCATATCCCAGCTCCTCTCCTGTCCTCATATCTCAGCTCCTCTCCTGTCCTCATATCTCAGCTCCTCTCCTGTCCTCATATCTCAGCTCCTCTCCTGTCCTCATATCCCAGCTCCTCTCCTGTCCTCATATCCCAGCTCCTCTCCTGTCCTCATATCCCAGCTCCTCTTGTCCTCATATCCCAGCTCCTCTCCTGTCCTCATATCCCAGCTCCTCTTGTCCTCATAGCCCTTGCATATGTGTGCTGTTCAGTCATCCAGGTTGAGAGCTTTCTCATAACTGCCTTTACTATCTGTATTGTATATCATACCACAATTTTCTTCCAGTGTTGGACGTTTCCTTCAATGTTGATAGACAACATCCCCTCTCGAATAGTACGTCGCATTTTGACTTATAAATCCCCCAAGACGAAAAATATGACGTATTTTAAAACATCGCTGCTCGCAAAATTGACGTGATGTCCCGTTTTCTATTCGTGGGCCTGCGGTTAGGTTAGGTTCGGGGCAATTTAATACACCATTCCTTCCCCACGTCCCAGCCCAAATCCTTATCCTGACCCCCTTCCAAGTGCTATATAGTCGGCATTGCTTGGCACTTTTCTCTTGATAATTTCTTCCTTATATCTTCGGTTAGCTGGTGTCGGTGACCCTAATAGATTATTGTAGTATAGCGTGTATTTGTTATACATTAGCTCAATATTTGTCTTGGATAGACGTAGAGATTCAGGTCAGGTCATATGTATAGACAACAATAGCCAACCTTAATGACTATATCTTCAATGTTCCGTATTTTCGAGAGTTGTTAGTATCAACAACAAGAGCCTAAGTACACCAAGAGCCTCAGTACACCAAGAGCCTCAGTACACCAAGAGCCTCAGTACACCAAGAGCCTCAGTACACCAAGAGCCTCAGTACACCAAGAGCCTCAGTACACCAAGAGCCTCAGTACACCAAGAGCCTCAGTACAACAAGAGCCTCAGTACAACAAGAGCCTCAGTACAACAAGAGCCTCAGTACACCAAGAGCCTCAGTACACCAAGAGCCTCAGTACACCAAGAGCCTCAGTACAACAAGAGCCTCAGTACAACAAGAGCCTCAGTACAACAAGAGCCTCAGTACAACAAGAGCCTCAGTACACCAAGAGCCTCAGTACAACAAGAGCCTCAGTACACCAAGAGCCTCAGTACACCAAGAGCCTCAGTACACCAAGAGCCTCAGTACACCAAGAACCTCAGTACACCAAGAGCCTCAGTACACCAAGAGCCTCAGTACAACAAGAGCCTCAGTACAACAAGAGCCTCAGTACAACAAGAGCCTCAGTACAACAAGAGCCTCAGTACAACAAGAGCCTCAGTACAACAAGAGCCTCAGTACAACAAGAGCCTCAGTACACCAAGAGCCTCAGTACAACAAGAGCCTCAGTACACCAAGAGCCTCAGTACACCAAGAGCCTCAGTACACCAAGAGCCTCAGTACACCAAGAGCCTCAGTACACCAAGAGCCTCAGTACACCAAGAGCCTCAGTACACCAAGAGCCTCAGTACACCAAGAGCCTCAGTACAACAAGAGCCTCAGTACACCAAGAGCCTCAGTACACCAAGAGCCTCAGTACACCAAGAGCCTCAGTACAACAAGAGCCTCAGTACAACAAGAGCCTCAGTACACCAAGAGCCTCAGTACAACAAGAGCCTCAGTACACCAAGAGCCTCAGTACAACAAGAGCCTCAGTACACCAAGAGCCTCAGTACAACAAGAGCCTCAGTACACCAAGAGCAGGATTGGCTACAATATTTGGTGAGGCTCCAGGTGAGCGGGAACACAGCGGTGTTCCCGCTCACCTGGTGTTCCCGCACGGTGTTCACGTGCTTCCCACACGTGAACTTTATCGTTATAATGTTTGGTGTAGCCCAGGCCTAGACAGACACCAACGACTATCTTGCTTGGTACAGTTTTCCGTTTGTTTTATGCATACTGTTATATTGTAGATGTTACGTGGGTGTGTATGTATACAGGTATACATGTATACAGGCTGGCAAACTTTAAGTAGTTTACATATTAAAGCTTGAAACCCCAGTTATATTATGTATACAGATTGGAAAACAGTTTTATACCATGTGCTTGATGGATAGCGTACCCGATCCGGCGGTGCCCGGGACAGTCAATCTCTCTCTCCACCCATAGATGAAATTGTTTATGTAATAATCTAAGATGAGATCTGATAAAGACCTTTTGTGCCCTCTGTAATGCTTTTGCGCTACCGCTCACAGGAAGAGTATGAGGTGCACAATAAACTAACCGCCTTCGGCGGCAACAATCAAATCTCTCCACCCAGCAATTCGACACCTCTTCTTTTTTCCCGCTTACCCCCCACAGCCCTCATTTTGCCTATCCCTTTCCTCTCTTCCGTCCCATCTCTTTCACATTCCCCCTTCCCCATCTATCCTCCAAGCATCAACAAACATTTCTATTTGTTGTATCTCACCCATATTTACTATGGGTGGAGGGAGGGGTTAACCAGCGGTGCTCCGGATAGTCTTGTCTCTCCTTCAATCCCCCACCCCCCCCCATGCCATCCCTCTTCTACCCCTCTCCCCCCTCCCTAGTGACCCCGTCGCCCTCATCCCTCTGGTCTCCGTCTTCGTCCCTCCCCGTCCAGGTACCTACTGGGTACCAGGCTCCTCCCGTAAGGAGGACGGGAGTAGCGGGGATAGGGGGGGGGGGCTATCCCCATTCTTCCCGTCCTTCTCTTCCCATTCTATACGAAAATGTATTATTAAGGACGGAAATATCTGAATGTCTCTTATTACGACTTCGTTCTTTCCACTTGGGCTGGACGGTAGAGAGTCATGCAGGTCGACGTTCAATCCCCGACCGTCCAAAAGTGGTTGGGGATCTATAGATGCTAATATTTCTTAAGGTATTTCAATTAGGCTGACCCCGACCAGCCTATGCCCGTCCCAAACCCCAAACCATTCCCCCTGCAAACTTGAGTGCGACTAACCCCAAGTGTCTGACCTCCTATCTTGGACACAAGGACATTCTCTCTTATATAGATTCACGTTAGAATATCCAATTATTTTATTGATGCACATACGGGTAGGGGCATAGTTAAGGAGAGTAAGGACACAGACTCGGAGATTAGAGACACAGAGGTGGTTATGTTGCAAGGACAGATGTTGTCTTTAATGACGTCAAACGCTCTCTTGCTGTCTCCTGGACATTTACACAGACGTCTTCACTTGAAACACTGAGGACACCAACATGGGAGGAGGTGCCACGCTCTCTGACGATCACGCAGGGCCAAGGTCCTGGGATCAAGCCAAAGATTCCCAGCTCTCCCTCAGCTCGTAAACTGGTGCCAATCATGCGAGTTTGAGCCTATCCAAGACTCGAGCAATTTGCTCCCACCCCTCTCCGTTACCGCCCTATTTCGTGACCTCAGATCGAGCCTCGCCCATGTGGAGTAAATGGCCTCTTCTTGTCTTGAAGCTCACTGGCGGAACAGTGCCGTAGTAACGCTTGGGCACGGTCCGCAGTTAATCCAGGGGCCCCACGATTTTAGGGGGCCCCATACTGGCATATTGTTCATGAGAGATCTCTCGGAAGAATGGAGAATTACTGGACCCTCTCGCTGGCAAGGTCTGGGATTCAATTCCTTCAGCCTATATTTATAATATAACAAGTTTTTAGGAACCCTTAAGCCCGAAGAAGACGATATGGAGCACCCGGGGAGTGCACAGAACACAGGCTTTTGTATAATTATCTGGCGGTAATCCTGCACTTTAGCAGACGGACGGGGCCCATCATTTGGGTAAGGGCCCCCAGTGCCCATCATTTGGGTAGGGGGCCGTAGTGCCTATCATCAGGGTATAGGAGGTCCCCGTGCCAATCATTTGGGTAAGGGTCCCAGTATCCATCATTTGGGTTAGGGCTTCAGTGCCCATCATCCGGGTAGGGGTGTCCCTGTGCCCATCATCTGGGTAGGGGTGTCCCTGTGCCCATCATCTGCGTAGGGGTGTCCCTGTGCCCATCATCTGGGTAGGGGTGTCCCTGTGCCCATCACCCGGGTAGGGGTGTCCCTGTGCCCATCATCTGGGTAGGGGTGTCCCTGTGCCCATCATCTGCGTAGGGGTGTCCCTGTGCCCATCATCTGGCTAGGGGTGTCCCTGTGCCCATCATCTGCGTAGGGGTGTCCCTGTGCCCATCATCCGGGTAGGGGTGTCCCTGTGCCCATCATCCGGGTAGGGGTGTCCCTGTGCCCATCACCCGGGTAGGGGTGTCCCTGTGCCCATCATCTGGG
>NC_091153.1:11770904-11805904 GCF_040958095.1 Procambarus clarkii
GTAGCAGTCTTTCCTGTAGACATATATTATTAAATATGACCGAAATAGTAAGATTAATAATTCTAACACGAATTTTCTCGATCTTTCGTACGTTTCTTTTCACTGTTGGTGGTAATTCAAAAATCAATTCTCCAAAATTCATTTTTATTTCTAGTCTGACGCAACACTTGAGCGCGTTTCGTAAAACTTATTACATTTTCAAAGACTTTAGCTAACACAACTGAATAGAACTTACACATCTTCGATTTGTTTATATCTACATTTGAGTGAGGTGGATGGGGTGAGGTGGTATTAATAGGGTATTAAATTCCTAAACACAAGACAGAACACGAAACAATGGGTATTAAATGGAAGTGATTTGTAGAAAGCCTATTGGTCCATATTTCTTGATGCTTCTATATTGGAGCGGAATCTTGAGGTGGGTAGAATATAGTTGTGCAAACTATATTCTACCCACCATCATGGAGCCCCCACCTGAAGAAACACATAAAGAAACTGGAGAAGGTTCAGAGGTTTGCGACGAGGCTTGTCCCAGAGTTACGAGGGATGGGATATGAGGAGCGTCTGCAGGAACTGAACCTTACGACACTAGAGAAAAGAAGGGAGAGAGGAGATATGATAGGGACATATAAAATACTCAGGGGAATTGACAAAGTGGAAAGAGATGAAATGTTCACACGTAATAATAACAGAACGAGGGGACATGGGTGGAAACTGGAAACTCAGATGAATCACAGAGATGTTAGGAAGTTTTCTTTTAGCGTGAGAGTAGTGGGAAAATGGAATGCACTTGGGGAACAGGTTGTGGAAGCAAATACTATTCATACTTTTAAAACTAGGTATGATAGGGAAATGGGACAGGAGTCATTGCTGTAAACAACCGATAGCTGGAAAGGCGGGATCCAAGAGTCAATGCTCGATCCTGCAAGCACAAATAGGTGAGTACAAATAGGTGAGTACACACACACACACACACACACACACACACACACACACACACACACACAACACCAAACACACACACACACACACACACACACACACAACACCAAACACACACACACACACACACACACACACACACACACACAACACCAAACACACACACACACACACACACACACACACACACACACACACACACACACACACACACACACACACACACACACACACACAACACCAAACACACGGTCAAAAACACACAAAAAAGACCACATAACACCGAGGACTCCACCAGACTGAAATACAAGCAATATGTAGTTGAGCCAGAGAGAGGAGGAGCGGGCACCCCTCGCAGTACACAAACACACGGCTCACCTTCCCTCTGGTGAGTATATCCAATATCAAGTACCCAACCAGCAACGCAGCAGGAGACTCACAGTCCCAGTGGGGGGCTTGCAAAAATTTTATCAAGAGTAGTAGAGGAGAGGAACAGCTGGATGAAAGTTCTCTCTATCTCTCTCTCCTACTGTCTGTCTGTCTGTCTCTCTCTCTTCCTCTCATTCTTTCTTTCTCTCCCCTCTCTTTCTCATCCCAAATCCTTATCCTGCCCCTTCCATGTGCTGTATAGTCGAATTGGCTTGGCCCTGAGAATTCCCTCCCTTCTCTCTCTCTCTCTCTCTCTCTCTCTCTCTCTCTCTCTCTCTCTCTCTCTCTCTCTCTCTCTCTCTCTCTCTCTCTCTCTCTCTCTCTCTCTCTCCTTTGTTTGCGCGCGGTGCTAGGTAGGAACACCATTTAAATAACGTAATGGTCAATACACACCATCTCGCCCACACGTTACAGTTCACTCACATATTGATATAAAATAAAGCCTTTATTCGTCTTCTCCATGGCATCATATATATATATATATATATATATATATATATATATATATATATATATATATATATATATATATATATATATATATATATATATATATATATATATTTATTATTTATATATATATATATTATATATATATATATTTATATATATATATATATATTTATATATATATATATTTATATATATATATATATATTTATATTTATATATATATATATTTATTATTTATATATATATATAAATATATATATATATATAATTAAAGGGACCCACGTCATCGAAGAAGAAAATAAATAGTGTATAGCAGTCTCATGTGCGATACTGTATCAAAGGCCTTTTGGGAGTCAAGAAATATGCAGTCTGCCCAGCCTTCTCTGTCCTGCCTTATCCTTGTTACTTTATCATAGAATTCTAAAAGGTTTGTTAGGCATGATTTCCCTGTCCAGAACCCATGTTGGTGCTTGTTTACAAACCCAATGCTCTCCAGGTGCTCAACTAGTCTTAGCCTAATTATTCTTTCAAGTATTTTGCAGGGGATGCTTGTCAGTGATACGGGTCTGTAGTTAAGTGCCTCCTCCCTATCACCTTTCTTGAAAATCGGTACGACATTTGCCTCCTTCCAGCAACTGGGCAATTCTCCCGACATAAGTGACTCATTAAAGATCATTGTCAGAGGCACGCTGAGAGCCTGCGCTGCCTCTTTAAGTATCCACGGTGATACTTTGTCTGGTCCAACAGCTTTATTTGCATCCAGTGTTGTCAACTGTTTCATTACATCCTCTGCTGTCACCTCTATATCTGATAGTCTTTCATCTAGGGTAATCGCTTCTAACAATGGGAGCTGCTCAGGCTCGGTTGTGAACACTCCATGGAATTTTGCATTCAGTACCTCGCAGATTTCCTTGTCGCTTTCTGTATATGCCCCTTCTGTTTTCCTCAGACTTGTCACTTGGTCATTTACCGACATCTTCCTTCTTATATGGCTATGTAGTAATTTAGGTTGCTTTTTCGCTTTGACTGCAATATCATTCTCATAATTTCTTTCCGACACTCGTCTTATGCTAATGTAATCATTCCTAGCTCTGTTACATCTAATCCTGCTGTCCTCTTTCCTTTGTCTTCTGTACTTCCTCCACTCCCTCCTGCTTCTCACCTTTGCTTCCTGACACTGTCTATTAAACCATGGGTTATTATATTCCCTCCTGCTTTTTTCCTTTATTGTTGGAATAAATCTCTCTTCAGCCTCCTTGCATTTCAATATGACTTGGTTCATCATACCTTGCACTGTTTTTCCTCTGAGTTCTTCCTCCCACTGCACTTCTCCCAGGTAGTCCCTTATCCTTCTGTAGTCTCCTTTTCAGTAACCAAGTCTCCTTTCCCGGACCTCTTGTCCTTTGGTCACAATTTTAAGCTCCATCATGTAGTCAAAGACTAGGACACAATGGTCACTGGCTCCTAGTGGTATTTCATGTTCCAACTGCTCGATGTCTTTTACATTCTGGGTGAAAATGAGATCTAATAGGCTGGGCGTATCCCCTCCTCTTTCCCTAGTGTCTTCCTTCACATGCTGTGTTAGGAAATTCCTGTCAATAACATCTACCAGCTTCGCTCCCCAGGTCTCCTCCCCGCCATATCTTGAGGTTATCTTGAGATGATTTCGGGGCTTTAGTGTCCCCGCGGCCCGGCCCTCGACCAGGCCTCCACCCCCAGGAAGCAGCCCGTGACAGCTGACTAACACCCAGGTACCTATTTTACTGCTAGGTAACAGGGGCATAGGGTGAAAGAAACTCTGCCCATTGTTTCTCGCCGGCGCCTGGGATCGAACCCAGGACCACAGGATCACAAGTCCAGTGTGCTGACCGCTCGGCCGACAGGTATGGGGATTCCTCGTTTCCCAATCTATCTCTCCGTGATTTAGGTCCCCCATGACCAGCAGCTTCGCTCTCATTCTATGCACTATAGTTGCTGCCCTCTGCAGTTCGTCTATACATGTCTTGTTGCTGTCCTCGTACTCCTGCCTGGACCTTCTACTGTTTGGTGGGGGATTGTAGAGTATCAAGATTACAATCTTCTTCCCATCCACTGTCAGAGTTCCATGTATGAAGCTCGTGCTTTCATTGGTACCCGGATTTTCCAGCTCATCAAACTTCCATTTCTGCTTTATTAGGAGTGCCACTCCTCCTCCCTGTCTCTGTGTCCTTTCTTTTCTTATCACCTGGTACCCCTCTGGAAAGATTGCATCCGAGATCATGCCATTTATTTTAGTTTCCACTATTGCCACTATGTCTGGGTCTGCCTCACTAACTCTTTCTTTTATCTCTTCTGCTTTATTGGCTACCCCATCAGCATTGGTGTACCAAACCTTGAGACTCATCTTGGAAACTCGAGTGTCAGAGTTCCCCCTTTCACCGGGGGTCTGGGGAAAACTGGGGGGTGTCTGGGGGGCGAGTGGGAGCTGTGGGAGGTGAATGGGGGGGTGTGCTAGGGGGTGCCTGGGAGTGCCTGGTAGGCGAATGGGGTCTGGGCATCTAGGGGGGGGGTAGGAAGGGCATAATGGGTCTGAAAGTTAGGGGTCTGAAAAGCATAGGGGGGTTGAGAAATAGAGTGAGACTGAGAGTCAGACAGAGGTTGAGAGGTTGGGAAGGGAGAGGGATATTGAGGGCAGAGGGCTGAGAGGAGAATGGAGCATGGGTGCTAGGAGTGGAGGAGAGGGTGTATTAGTTAGTGGGGAATCGGGGGTAGGTGGGGGTTTTGGGGTAGAAGAGGGGAAGAGGGAGATGGGGGAAGGTGTTAGGGGGTCACAAGGTGAGGGGGTTAAATATGGGCTGGAGGTGCATAGGAGGGGTGAGGGTTGGGTGGGGTTTGGGGGTGAGTGTAAGAGGGGTGCAGTGGAAGCTGGGATGGAGTAGATGGAATTGGAGGCAATGAGGTAGAAGGGGCAGGGGAGTAGGATGGGGTAGTAGGGGAGGGGGGATGGGAAGGTGGGTTTGAGGAGGGTATGGCTTGACCCACTGGGGTCGTTGACAGGTGTGATGTAGCAGGGGCAGGGGAATCGTTGGGGAGGTGCAAATGTGGAAGGGACAGGGGGGGTTTGGGGTGATGAAGCAGGGGGGTTTTGGGGGGTTGAGGCAGGGGGGAGGTATAGGAGGGCTGAGTTGGGGAGGATGCGACCTGGGAGGTGACCTGGGAGGTGAGACTACCTGAGAGGCTAGTTCGGTGTCGTGCATGCCACCTATTTTTGAGGGCTATTTGCTCATCTTTCATCATAAACCTCTCTATAAACACATTGTAATGGGTGTGTGTGTGTGTGTGTGTGTGTGTGTGTGTGTGTGTGTGTGTGTGTGTGTGTGTGTGTGTGTGTGTGTGTGTGTGTGTGTGTGTGTGTTTTAGAAAGAACTTTTTTAGTGTCAGAGTGGTTGACAAATGGAATGCATTAGGAAGCAATGTGGTGGAGGCTGACTCCATACACAGTTTCAAGTGTAGATATGATAGAGCCCAATAGGCTCAGGAACCTGTCCACCTGTTGATTGACGGTTGAGAGGCGGGACCAAAAAGCCAGAGCTCAACCCCCGCAAGCACAACTAGGTGAGTACAACTAGGTGAGTACACACACACACACACACACACACACACACACACACACACACACACACACACACACACACTCCTGTACACAGGTGTACAGAACCTGCACACCTGTTGATTGACGGTTGAGAGGCGGGACCAAAGAGCCAGAGCTCAACCCCCACAAGCACAACTAGGTGAGTACAACAAGGTGAGTACACACACACACACTTTGTCTGTTCCAGGCCAGACAAAGCTGCCTTTTCGAGCTGCACCATCGAGAATCAGCTAAAAACTCTCCTCCTATCTGTTGTATGAGGATGACAGTTGGAGGGTTTTTTAACGCTTGGCCTCGTGTTATTACTAACATCCAGGGCCTCAATCTGCTTTCCCAAAGAGAGCAAATAATCAACGTAAAAGCTTTAGGAAAATATTTGCCCAGAAAAGTCAGCGTTCAGCCGTACTCCAGGAGCTGTGTTCTGTTCCTACTCTACAGGCAGATTTTAAGGAATTTATTAGAAAGTTATTTACAACGGATAGAAATATAACCGATAATTCATGCCATTTACCTGTAAGAGAATAGCTATTGCGATGCTTAATAATGTGTTAATCAACGTAATGATTGGAGTAATTGCTTCCCCTTTACCACGTTGGGATTTACGAATATTTGGACCACACGCGTCTGACATTGTATTCCATCCTTAGTGTGCATAAATAATAACCAATCTCTACCCAGTTCCCACACGCATCCACACCACATAAACCTACCTAAGAGCAGCTCAATAGTGGCCAGTAGTACCCCCGGGCATCCACACTATACAAATCATCCTTAAAACAACACAATGATAGCCAGTGATCTTCCTCCATGCTATATTAACTGTAACCCTCCATATTCATCTCTGTAAACTCTTCATCCACTTAGAATCATTCTGGAAAATCATTTTTATATTTGTGCGAACATATCAACTCACCCCAAGTGCCTTCATCAGATATATGGATTCCTTGCTGTGATCAACATACATAAATAACTGCAATGGCTCTCACACTAACTGTAGTCGCAATACCTTAACGGAGAGAATGACTGCGAGGAGAAATACCGCTCTGGAGATGAGAATAATGGGCTAGATGCAGCATCTGTGGTGGAGGTCGCAGGCCCAAAACACCGTTCAGACACACATATCGGCACAGGAACTACGGCGATAACAATAACGTCACTCTAAAATTCATTTTAGCAGCCAGTACAGAGCCAATCACTTGAGGTGAAGGGGGTAGTGGCGAAACAGCAAACGACCATTTCGACGTCTCTAAAGCAGCGATTACGTCATCTCCAAAAGGTATATATGAGGCTAGCACGAACTATATTTACCGGCCCTTAGGGATCTGGAAGGAATAGCCACACGCGGCCGCCGTGAGAGTGTCTGTGACATATGACAACACCTCATAAACCTCTTTTAACACCGATACTCTCCCTCGGTAACATTTTTCCAGAGGAAGAAGGCAGAGTAGGACGAAGCCTCCCTGTAGAGAGAGCTGGTGGTCAACACGCCATGGTAGAGATATGGAGCCAGATTTACGAAGCAGGTACGCAAGCAATTGCGAACCTGTACATTTTACCTCAATATTTGTCTGCTTTGTTTACAATTAATAAACAGTTAATGATCTCCGAAGCACCAGGAGGCTCTTTATAGCAATAACAACAGTTCATTGTGACGTTTTTATGCCTGTAAACTTTTTAATAAATATAACCAAAGCCATCAAAGATTGAGGAAAGATGTACATGTTCGTAAGTGTTTGCGTAACTGCTTCGTGAATCTGGCCCCTGGTATTCTTCACTTCGCTACTGGCAGTTTGTCGTGGGATGAGCAATGTTGAAACGCTGGTCGAGTACTGTGACGTACTTGACCTATAGGTAACAGTCACGTACAGGTCGAGTAAAGTGACCTGGTCGAGTACTGTGAAGTTCACAGGTCTCGAAAGTGTACTACTGTACTGATCGTGAAGTGACCTGGTCGAATAATGTGGCGAATGTGTTGACCTGATCGAATATTATTCGGGGTTTTGAAGTGATCTGGTTGAATACTGCAAGGTCGTACTTTACTGTGAAGTCGTAAGGGTTAAAGAGACCAGAATAAGTGATAGAGAAATATAGGAATATGGGAAAATATATGGAAAATATATAGGGCCATTCACAGAGAGTGTGTGGTAATCTTGAAGTACACTTCAAGAATAAGCCCTACGCCAACGAAATTGATTGAGATACTCTATACACGTGTTGCTGTAAGCTACCAGGCACAGTACGTGTGTATGATTATGAGTTACAGTGAATCATGATGATATAGGGTATATAGACCAGTTCACTACATGGTTTACGATGATTAGCGGTGAATGCATAAATTAATAGTGTAATAAGCAGTGTTAGACATTTAGTGTACCAGAGACAAACTGAAAAGATAATATTTTTGTTCTTATTAACACATTTAAGTACATCTGAATTTGTGCAGCTACCCAAGACTATATGAAGGGGAGTACAGTGTGTCAAAACCTAGCTACTTGGTGCTAAACAATCCCCATCACAGGATTGTTGGTCATACAGAGGCATGTGATAAGAAGTCTGCACTGGTAGACTCTGGGTACATTATGAGGATATCATCAACACAAGAGTGAATAAGGTAGCAGTGGTAATAAAAGTCCCCGTCTCTCAGGATGGTTAATCATACAGGGCAATATGTTTAGTAGCCTGCACTGGCAAATTTTGGGCGCAATATGAAGATATCTACAAGAACACGAGAGTGAATGAAATAATGGCAAAGCTCTAGATGCCTCATGCCAACTGGTCTGAATGATCTAATAACTGGGCATTCGGTGATGTTATGTGGGAGATCATGCCCCAGTTCATGCTCACAGAGTTTGCACCTGGAGTGCTCAGGATTGGGAGACCCGTCACCTGTAGCCACCTGCCACAGGTAACGGTAACCCAACCTGATCCTGGGAACCACTGCGTCGCACAGTCTGGTGGACGTTTTGAGCTGCCCATATATATAGGTTTCAGATCTGAACAAATCATAGCTTTTTATCCCATCATAATATACGCTGGCATCGTTAGGAAACTCTACGGGAGGATCCCGCCAGATTCAACTACCTCCCCAACCTGACTACGGAATTTGTAAGAGTATAAATGTGAAGGAGGTTTAACATGACCTGTTTCTAAGAATCAGAGGAGTCGCCAGCACACATGAGAAATCGTTTTACAAACTACACTATGTGGCTGACAGGCTAAGCAAGCCACTAGTTACAAGAACGAGGATCCGGATTACTTCGCGGGAGTGTAAGGCAGTTTCAGCTTCAGTAAGCGTTCAGGGCTTAGCGGTGGAGCGACTCAAGATTCTAAATACAAGCAGTCAATGTCTAAGAAATTTGTAGATATGATTCAAGATGCTAAAACGAGCGCAGAAAGATATATACATATATATATATATATATATATATATATATATATATATATATATATATATATATATATATATATATATATATATATATATTATCTTCTCCTACCACCCCCATTCACACTAATATTATTTTCTCCTACCACCCCCATTCTTTTGTATGTACACATATATATTTGTTTTATTTGAACTTTGTTACAAAAAAGGAGTTACATATAGGGTACAAAGATGATTATCATAGGTTGTCGAGTTCCTCCAGCTCCTCAGATGGCGGGCAGGAACCCTGGATGCAGTGCGCATTTTCCCTCTGTATCGCCACGCTGAGGCGCTGGAAAAGAAAGCTGGCTGCTCTAGGGTCCCTTGTTGTTTCAATGAGCTTAGAATCAAGTTCCTTAAAAAAACTGTTGGCACTTTTACCCCAGGCGCCGAGTGTCTCAGAAGTAATGGGGACAAAATTGCAGTGGTGATCCAGTTTTCTGTACTTACGGGATTTGGCTGCTTCCTGTGGGTGTCAGCGCCACCTGGTTGTGCAACACTGAGGTCAATGTAGGTGTTAGCCAAGGTTAATACGCACGTGTAGTCCCATACCAACTGCTTGCCGTTCTTCCAGCGGTTCACTGTGATACCATCCGGGCGACCAATAAGAGCATCAGAGTTACGGGGCGTTAGGTAATGGGGCTCTCTTTCAGCTGGGCATCCAGCTGTGGTGAGGCTCCTCTTGATGATATCGTTAACTTCACTGTGCCTCGAGTGCCATCCTCCTGTGCTTTGGCAGAGTAGGCTATGGTGGCCGTACCTGTCGGCCATCACCTCGCTGCAAATACACCTATATCTGGTGTGGATTGGGGCAGCAAGGCGGAGGGCCACAACAAATTGGAGGGCGTGTGGTGTGAGACGCGTGCCAGTTGCCAACCTTGGGGTTGCTAACAGGAAATCCCCTGCATGTAGGCTGCTACCGCTGTGAGGCGAGCAATATATATATATATAACTAGCATATATATATATATATATATATATATATATATATATATATATATATATATATATATATATATATATATATATATATATATATTGGTGTATACTGGCAGCAGGTTTTCTTTCAAACATGTTTCATTGAATATGACCGCATATTCTGTATTTATTATTTTCTGGTTTAGGGCTTCTATCCCTCTAACTATTTTCTTAGCATCAGGGCTTAATTGAAATAGGAGTTCTCCAAAACTCATTTTCGTACTTTTAAGGTGAAGAAAAGAAGTGATTTACTATAGAGTGTATTACACTTATTTGTATAATTTGCACGACGTTTCGAACCTCCATGGTTCATTCTCAAGTGAACAGATCTTACAATACTAGTTGATTTTATACCCGCATTAGGTCAGGTGATAATACAATGAAGGTGAAAACATGGGGGGATACATAAGGGATAAACATAGGGGCTGCAGAAGGCTTATTGGCCCATACGAAGCATCTCCTATCTAAACACAAAGATTAATTCAGTGTAATTGGCCTGTTATGTTGGACATTGTCTTCTGTGTTGGCATCGATATGTTCTTGTCTTGTCCTTACTCTCATGGTGGGTAGAGTAAATAGTTCCGTGATTTGGGTGTTCATGGTAGGTCGCTCTATTCTTATGTGAATTGCCTCAAGAATTTGTAATCTTCTTGAATCTTGGGTTTTGTCTATTATGCAAGTATTCTTGTTCAACATTTCTCTTGTTAGAGTAATGTCATGGGCTTGTCTCATGTGATTCCTAGGGGCATCAGATTGAAGATGGCATGTCAAACGCCTCGTCAGCTTGGTCGACGTCATACCTATGTACTTACATTGAAGGTTACATCCTTCGTGGGGGCAAGTGTACATGTATACAACGCTTGACTGCTGTAGAGGGTTCTCCGTCGGCTTCGGGCTGTTTTTGATAAGGAGTTCGGAAGTCTTCTTGGTTTTGTAGAATATTATCAGGTTTATGTTTTGGTTAGGAGTAGTGCTTTTTACTCCTTTACGGATTATTTCTTTCATTATTCTTTCCTCTTTTATATGTTCACTGTGCATGGTTGATTTGTAATATAATTTTATTGGGGGTGTTGTGGTTTCTGTTCTAGGTTCTGAATTATACCAACGGTCCAAGTGTCTTCTTATAGCAGCGTTTATTTCCGCGTTGCTATATCCGTTGTTCACCAATACCTGAGTTACTCTTTCAAACTCTCTACTCACGTTGCTCCATTCAGAGCTACATGTATACATGTACAGTATACAGAGTTGTATACATGTACACTTGCCCCCACGAAGGATGTAACCTTCAATGTAAGTACATAGGTATGACGTCGACCAAGCTGACGAGGCGTTTGACATGCCATCTTCAATCTGGTGCCCCTAGGAATCACATGAGACAAGCCCATGACATTACTCTAACAAGAGAAATGTTGAACAAGAATACTTGCATAATAGACAAAACCCAAGATTCAAGAAGATTACAAATTCTTGAGGCAATTCACATAAGAATAGAGCGACCTACCATGAACACCCAAATCACGGAACTATTTACTCTACCCACCATGAGAGTAAGGACAAGACAAGAACATATCGATGCCAACACAGAAGACAATGTCCAACATAACAGGCCAATTACACTGGATTAATCTTTGTGTTTAGATAGAAGATGCTTCGTATGGGCCAATAAGCCTTCTGCAGCCCCTATGTTTATCCCTTATGTATCCCCCCATGTTTTCACCTTCATTGTATTATCACCTGACCTAATGCGGGTATAAAATCAACTAGTATTGTAAGATCTGTTCACTTGAGAATGAACCATGGAGGTTCGAAACGTCGTGCAAATTATACAAATAAGTGTAATACACTCTATAGTAAATCACTTCTTTTCTTCACCTTAAAAGTACGAAAATGAGTTTTGGAGAACTCCTATTTCAATTAAGCCCTGATGCTAATAAAATAGTTAGAGGGATGGAAGCCCTAAACCAGAAAATAATAAATACAGAATATGCGGTCATATTCAATGAAACATATATATATATATATATATATATATATATATATATATATATATATATATATATATATATATATATATATATATATATATATATATATATATATATATATATATATATATATATATTGAGTATATTATTGTATTATATTACTGTGTATTGTGCTGTATACTCTAGATCCGTTGAAGACGAGCTGTTTCTGTGGTAACGAGGATGGGGAAGCTTTCCTCTTAATAGATAATCTTTGTTATACTCTGTGATCTCAAATAATTGTTTCCAGGTGATAAGTAATTGTTTACTACTAAAATGAAGGTGATTGGTCGATAGTTATATAGCTTTATTTTACATTTATGTATTTAATGTTTAACTTTAGTTGTAATATTTTGGGATATTATGTCCCAGGCTTCAGGTATGATGGTCTTAGTTGCAATACGCACGGCCAGTTTGTAATTTGTAACAAAATTAAGCAAATTTGTACTCACTGTCTTCTAACTTGGCTAGTAAAGGCATGTTATTTATGATTTGTATGACAAATAGGATGAATTTAAACAAATTCATTATATATTCTATATTTTTTGTCCTACAATAGAAGCAATGGAATTTTTAATAATTTTTGTTTCCTAGGTAACTGTAACATTTCAGTGGTCTATGAATCGTAAAGCGTTTGCTAAGACGATAGAATTTCTGTCTATCGACGTGAAATATATTCCTCACTGTGGTATTTGTTATGGTTTTGATATATTAAGCGATCAGCATTATTTTTGAACGATAACATCCGGGGCTTCGGTTCCCGCGACTGAGATTGTTGAGCACCATTTCCTTTAATCTGATTTGCCTATTCACTCGAATAAGTACCAGGAAGATAGGTAATTGTTATAGGCTGCTATCTAGGGGAGGTTAGTAGGTGTCCTAGGAGAGGTGAGTAGGTGTCCTAGGGGAGGTGAGTAGGTGTCCTAGGGGAGGTGAGTAGGTGTCCTAGGCGGGCGGGGGGGGGGGGCTTAATAAACACAACAATATTCATGTCCTCCAACAATGGGATTGAGGAACGAGTCATGTTTACAAGTCTCACGTTATCGTCCATTTTGCACTGGTACATTAAAACTTTATAATAGTCGATGAACTCTCGTGAACATTTTCATAGCTTCATGCGTGTCGTGATATTGTTCACTGTTATAGATGAAAGTTCTTAACACATTTTGACAATATTTATATTTGTTTTTAACTATTACTTTCACAAATAAGTCACAATGGCGTAAAATATCACTGAGAAAATCAGCTGGAGCAGTGAAGGATTCGAACCAGAGTCAAACTAACTAACAGACGCGCACCTTTACCACGTGTCTGGTGACCCAACCCGTCCTCTTAAAAATAACGTCACTTTTGGCTCGTATGCGCGATATGGCTATATTTGGACGTAATTTGAAATGAAATCGACTCACAAAAGGGACGTTCTGTTCCGTTTTCTATTTGAGTCATCCGGCGTACGCGCAGAGGTTATAAGAGGACACTTTAAATTAACGTTTTTCATAACGTTTTGAAACTTTATGAGACTTTCCTGCCCACCTAACCTATCAGAGGACCCTTAACTTACTGTTGTTGAAAAAAATCCCAAATTCATTTTTATTTTTTTATTTTTTTTCAAATTACGTCCAAATTCGGCCATACGAGCAAACGGCCAAAAGCGACGTTCTTTTTAAGAGGAAGGTTCCAACGACCACCAGGACCCTGGTTTAAAACCCCCTTGCTGCTTCAACTGTTTTTTTTCCCTCTTACTTTTATTACTAAATTTCATATTTAATATGCTATGATGATAGCAGCATGAAGTTAACGTTTCACTAAAGCATTATTTATTAAACACTTATTTGTAGTTAAAATGAAGAATATTTACATCTGGAGTTTGGCTTATCAACCAAATGAAACAACTTGAACACTTTACAGCACATTATTGTTCAAACTTCGTCTGGAGTTCATATAGAGTAACTCTCACTATTTTGGTGGTGGCGAATTATATTCACCATTTATAATTACCTTACATCAGTGGTACAGTTCTGGTATTTAATCATGTAATTTATATATTACGAGTGACTGGGCAAGCGGTCCGTAAATTATACCTTCATGACATTATTTTGACAATTATTTTTGAGTCCCATTAACGTGGAGTCTATATGAGGACTATTTTATGCAGTGTTTAATGTAAACTTTATTCATTCACTGTAATATCCACAAGAACGTGATTTATCTACGAGGAATTATTGAGGCAATACGATGTGATCGAATCTGCGTTCATGAGTTGACTTGTAACTTCTCAGCCGACGTTACTGTTCTTTATTCCACAGACAAGTGTGTTTTCATAAATGTTATGCTCTGATGGCCCTGGTGTTAGAGAGAATGTGTTAAGTGATGATTAGGGGAGGTGTGTTTAGTGATGATTAGGGAAGGTGTGTTAAGTGATGAGTAGGGGAGGTGAATGGGGGTGGTTTGTGTATGTGTGTGTGTGTTTTGATGTGTATGGGGGGTGGGGGTGATGTACGGGGAAGGTGTGTGTGTGGGTGGAGGTGGCGTGTGAAGGTGTGTGGGGGTCATGTGTGTGAGAGATGTGTACGGAGGGTGGGACGTGAGTGTGTGGGGAAAGGTCTGAGTATTGTATTACCCGTGAACGTGAATACATTTATCTTGTTAGTCATCATCTTTGTCGCCATGACAACCTCATCAACAACAACCTTCTCACCACCCCAAACAGCTCACAACACCACTACCATCTTTTAGCTCCAGCATTACTAAAGGTATTTGTCTGCACATAAAACTCACCCCTAGTTCCTGCATCACACACACACACACACACACACACACACACACACACACACACACACACACACACACACACACACACACACACACACACACACACACACACACACACACACACACACACACACACACACACACACACACACACACACACACAAACACACACACACACACACACACACACACACGCCATAGCAGGATGCAGGTGGGACGATGCACAGCATTCCTTAACACGCCGAGCATGACTTCCTATTGCAATTCTCAAGACCGTGCAACACTAATGCTCACTACTGTTCACTATGATGCAAATTACACAAAATGCAACGGACTCATCGCCATGTGTTTAGTTAGGAAAGCTACAAATTGCGTACACACCTGACATGGGACAAAGTATACTTGGAGCTTACTTTCATCACGTGTAAACCGGGCTCCTAATCCAGTTGTTTATGATCGAGTGACGTGTTCGGCCACACGCGAAGATGGTAAACTCACCTCGCTGACACAAATCACGAACCAACGCCTACTATTTATTTTAGAATCTCGCGTGGATACGTGGATACATGAGGTCACACGTGGACACATGGGGGTCCTGCTAAACAAGAAATCTAGCACAGCTAAGAAGAGATAAATAACATAAAAATAACGTAAGATGAACATAAATACACGACGCGTTGATTGAGTAAGTTTGTTTACCCAAATAGCGGCCATTATGTGATACAACCGCCGGTACCCAGAGGAGAAACTAGATAACGTCGCCGGTCTCCGGACACTAAAGAAAGTTATTGGTGTTTTTGGTAGTCTAAAATATACTTATATTAGGTTTATTGCAAAGGGTTATAACATGATTCGAAAGAGATATCCTTATATAATACTGGAATGGTTGGTATAGAGACCCACGGAGACGAAAAACTTGTGGTGTCCGGAGACTAGCGACTTTATGTAAGACATTACGAAGGAGATGGGACTTTTTCTGGAACATTTATGTTTTCCCAGTTTACGGAGGAGTGGGGATGAGAGGGGTAGTTAGTAGGGGGAAAGGATCGATTGGGCACCAGGCCTTAACTATTCCTCCCTGTTCGCGTATCAATAATTGGGGGAATCTGGTTATAAACCGATTTGACAGTTTGCTGATTTTCCAGGAAAACCCGGTAATGTCAGACTTAAAGCTTGTCCCTCTCATTGATGATCTTAAGAATACTAACAAGAGATAAGAAGTAGTCTGCTCCTGCACCCACCTATGTATAAGATGATGGGAAGGAAGAGGAGGATGGGCTGCGAGGGAGGTTGAGAGGTACAGTAAAGTATTTAGTAAGTGGCGGAACAGAGAGTATACAGGAAGAGGATGGGGGAGCAAAGAATATAAGAGAACGAGAGAAAGGTAGAAATAGTAATAGAATATGAAGAAATAGGAGTGGAGTAGAGAAAGAATCTCTAGATTCTTTATAAAATATATATATATATATATATATATATATATATATATATATATATATATATATATATATATATATATATAATGGGGGAATCGTAGATTGTATGATAGGTGGGGAGAGAGAGGGGGACCACAATCATTCTCCTCACAATCTCTCAGAGATTTTCATATATTTTTATTTCTTCGTGGTGATAGAAGCTTGAAATGTATCTATCAATATGAAAGGCATATATACATGAAAGAAGTATCAAAAAGTAAAGGATGCGTCCAAAATAGAAAGAATGGTATACGTGAATGCAAAATACAGTGAAAGCACAGTGTATAACAATGAAAGCAAGGTGTATAGCAATGAAAGCAAGGTGTATTGCAATGAAAGCAGTGTCTAAGATATTGAAAGCGAGGTGTATGACTCAAATGTGTGTGCAGGACTATATCACGATCTTATTGAAGTAAATGAATGATTAACAGTGAAAGAACGGTGTTTATCAATGAAAAAAATATGAATGATATTGAAAGGAAGGTGAATGAAAACATGATGGGTAAATATTCATGAAAGCAGTGGCGCAACAGTGAATAAAGTTATTAAAAGGTAGGAGACTAAAATAGCTATAACCATGAAAGAAGTTTTATCCATGAAAGAAGTTTTATCCATGAAAGAAGTTAGATCCATAAAAGAAGTTTCATCCATGAAAGAGTTTATAACAATGAAAGAAGTAATAAGTATGACAAAATGTATAACAATAAAAAAGTTAAGACAATAAAATAAATTATAACTATGAATGAAATTCAAACAATTAATTTTATGACATTGAAAGAAATAATAACAATGAATGAAATTATAATAACAAAAAAAGGATCTTTGATAGTGAAAGAAGATTTTGTAGCCATGGTATCACAGTGTGGGGGGGGGGGGAGGTGTCACAGTGTGGGATCTGTATGTATCTAAAATAGACAGTAAACCCACTTCTAGTCATAATAGACAGTAAACTCACTTCTAGTCATAATAGACAGGAAACCCACTTCTAGTCATAATAGACAGGAAACCCATAATAGACAGTAAACCCACTTCTAGTCATAATAGACAGGAAACCCACTTCTAGTCATGATAGACAGGAAACCCACTTCTAGTCATAATAGACAGTAAACCCACTTCTAGTCATAATAGACAGTAAACCCACTTCTAGTCATAATAGACAGGAAACCCACTTCTTGTCATAATAGACAGGAAACCCACTTCTTGTCATAATAGACAGGAAACCCACTTCTAGTCATAATAGACAGGAAACCCACTTCTGGTCATAATAGACAGGAAACCCACTTCTTGTCATAATAGACAGGAAATCAAATTCTAGTGAAAATGGACAGGAAGCTTACTTCATGTCGAAATAGACAGGAAGCTCACTTCCTGACAAAAATAAACAGGAGCCACTTCCTATAAAAATGAGAAGGAAGCCGACTTTCAGTCAATAGACAGGATGCCCACGTCTAATCAATAGACAGGAAGTTCACTTCCATTCAGCAGGTAGCCCACTTCCAGTCTGTAGACAGGAAGCCCACTTCCAGTCAGTAGACAGGAAGCCCACTTCCAGTCAATAGATAGGAAGCCCACTTCCAGTCAATAGACAGTAAAGACCGTAATCATTTATTAAAGAAAATCTCTATAAAGCAGAGAGGATGGTTACGGAACATTAGGTCTGCTGTCTGTGCTCTTCTGTAATTCCACTTGAGGAAGAGAAACGTAATAAGAGGCGACGAGTCACAATAACGTGGCTGAATTATGTTGACCAGACCACACACTAGAAAGTGAAGGGACGACAACGTTTCGGTCCTTCCTGGACCATTCTCAAGTTGATTGTGAAACGTCGTCGTCCCTTCATTTACTAGTGTGTGGTCTGGTCAACAAACGTAATAGGAGTTTTCAAGAAGCTGTAAATAATTCTGTGATATGATAGACTCATTACAGGACTTGTGAAGTACACACGGGACTCCAACACAAGCTGGATCATTACTGGCTACTGCAACCCGTCCTCTTAAAAATAACGTCACTTTTGGCTCGTATGCGCGATATGGCTAAATTTGGACGTAATTTGAAATGAAATCGACTCACAAAAGTGACGTTCTGTTCCGTTTTCTATTTGAGTCGTCCAGCGTACGCGCAGAGGTTATAAGAGGACACTTTAAATTAACGTTTTTCATAACGTTTTGAAACTTTAAGAGAATTTCCTGCCCACCTAACCTATCAGAGGACCCTTAACTTACTGTTGTTGAAAAAAAAATCCCAAATTTATTTTCATATTTTTTTTTATTTTCAAATTACGTCCAAATTCGGCCATACGGTCAAACGGCCAAAAGCGACGTTATTTTTAAGAGGACAGGTTGCTGCCCTCAGCATCCACCCCTCTCCCTCACTTCACCCACACCACACCAGGAACACACCTTTTATCCTTTTATCAAAATCTCGCTTGACGTATTTCTAATGACAAAATAATCCTCATCTAGAGCAGATCAGGTATATACATTTATCAGTGAAGATCGATGTGTGTATGCATATATATAATGTTGTACCTAATAGGCAAAGTTGACTAGCAACCCGAATTTTTCCAAAATATTATATTTACAAAAATTTGTATAGGGTGATTAAACTTTCCATTACATTATATATAATTTGACATTTATTAGAGTTAAAACTAACATAGAAATTTGATCAAACCTAACTTAACGTAATCTAATATATTTGAGTCAGTAATTCATGTCTTAAGTATTATTGGAATAAACAAAAGATCTCTCTCTCTCTCTCTCTCTTTGTGTCTGTCTGACTCCTTGTCTCTCTTTCAGTCATTCTTTTGTCTCTTTCTTGGTCCGGTCTTAGACTAAGTAAATGGATGAACATCTTGTGAAGATCTATACTTGTCAACAATTTGCTCATTTTATACATAAAGCAAATATAGTTATATATATTTAAATATAACTCTAATAGCAGTGTATAAACGTCCATATATAGCTAATAGAGATGTATATGTATAAATTACACCTCTTCTCTCTCTCTCTCTCTCTCTCTCTCTCTCTCTCTCTCTCTCTCTCTCTCTCTCTCTCTCTCTCTCTCTCTCTCTCCCTGGCCTAGTTGGTAAAGCTTCGTGAGAATATATTTAAATACAGTACGATATTATTACCATACCTGAATTGAAATTTAAGAAAATTTCGACTGCTATTAAATAATAACTTCGATTAGTCAGTATGAATGAATAATCGGGTGACTCAGGTTAGGTTAGGTTAGGTTAGGTTAGGTTAGGTTAGGTTAGGTGAATATTGCTGAGTTACTTTTCACTGAACATAAAACAAGAGATATATCATAGGCTTTGAATCAAGTGTATCTATCATTGGATCAATGAACAAACATTATCGATAAAAGTTATTAATAAATAATTATTAATAAAGCTGGAGCTATACAATATATATCACTGCAAGGGTCACAGCAGGGATTCTTGCACGAATATTTTATATTTCTTATGTTCATTCTTACTTAAGAATAATGTTGACAAATTAGCTTTAAAGTCAATTTAAGGAGGAACAATAGATTTCGCCTCCGAGGATGCTAAGGAGTTCTTTAACGAATTAAGAATGTTAAATGTACTCTGAATTGCAATTTTTGTTTAATTTTCTTCCTCAACGAAAAAAACATAAGAAATCGGCATGCATGAAAGGTTAGCCATAAAATAGGTACAAGAGTCAACCAAACCCTGAACCTATTGATGTCCCATTTCCTGCGGAAGTGTTCTGTCAAGAAATACGTACAATTTCCAATGCTGACTTGTGCATTGTATAAGGATTCGTGCACAAGTAACCCCTTGGGTGGAAATAGAGATATTGCACATTGATGTTTATGCTTGCATGTGTTTCTTAATCACAGTTGCGTTCATTATTTATGTTTAATTTTCATTTGTAAAAGACCAACGCCTCACTTTAACCAGAGATCAAATGGAGAACTAAAGAAAAAAACGATAAAAAATACTAATAACGTTTTAAGAGTAATATCTCGAGCAGTAACACGAGAGCGAAGAGTCTGTTCAACAACACGTCGGCAATAACAAGCGAATAAAATAGAAAGTGGGAATTTACTTGTAAGCACTGTAAGAGTGTACCACCAAGACGGTATACACAAGGAGCGCGAATGGACCGGTTGGCGAGCGTCGCCTAGCGAGGTGTTGACGGGACCGTGGCGGCCGCGTGACTGAGCCGCGCCCGGGACGGTCCACCACCACCTCCCGACCCCCACACAGTTGCCAGCTGCCCCCACCTGACGGAGGTCCACACCCATACACCATCACAGGCACGTGTGTGTGTGGGGTGGAGGGGGAGGGCAGGTGTGTGGGGTGATCTATATAAGGCTATTAGGGTCTGGAGTCATTTGACAGGCGACGCCATTGTTTACAAGGCGATGACCAAGAGCTGGAACTCATCCTCCTCGGGCCAGATTCACGAAAGCACTTACGCAAATACTTACGAACGTGTACATCTTTCCTCAATCTTTGACGGCTTTGGTTACATTTTTAATCAGTTTACAAGCATGAAAACTTCCCATTCAACTGTTGTTATTGTTATAAACAGCCTCCTGGTGCTTCGGAGCTCATTAACTGCTTAATAATTGTAAACAAAGCCGCCAAAGATTGAGAAAAGATGTACAGGTTCGTAAGTGTTTGCGTAAGTGCTTTCGTGATAGTTCACAGATGGGCAGCAACATAAGGGTTAATAATCCTAAACAAACTTAGTTATTTTATTCGATCATTTAATATGTGAATGAATACACACATGGCGCATGAATGCACATATATACTCCTTAATTCAACAGTGATATTTTCTTCTCCACTCCCCCGTTTTCTTTGTACTCGGGGTCTCTCATAAATGAAATTTGTTACAAATGGAGAGTTATAATGAATAATTAGAAGTTCATCTCCTCGAGCCACAGAAGAGAGGACCCGGGAGCGTTGTCTTTCTCACTCGCCAGACGCCCGCGCTACAACCTGAAGCTGTAGTGAGCCACGCCACAAGCGACTCTGAAGCTGTGGTGAGCCACGCCACAAGCGACTCTGAAGCTGTGGTGAACCACGCCACAAGCGACTCTGAAGCTGTGGTGAGCCACGCCACAAGCGACTCTGAAGCTGTGGTGAGCCACGCCACAAGCGACTCTGAAGCTGTGGTGAGCCACGCCACAAGCGACTCTGAAGCTGTGGTGAGCGACGCCACAACCGACTCTGAAGCTGTGGTGAGCGACGCCACAAGCAACTCTGAAGCTGTGGTGAGCGACGCCAAAAGCGAATCTGAAGCTGTGGTGAGCGACGCCACAAGCGACTCTGAAGCTGTGGTGAGCGACGCCACAAGCGACTGTGAAGCTGTGGTGAGCGACGCCACAAGCAACACTGAAGCTGTGGTGAGCGACGCCACAAGCAACACTGAAGCTGTGGTGAGCGACGTCACAAGCAACACTGAAGCTGTCTGTGTCTAGTGGGATTAAAGAGTGTGGTTTTCGGTCGACTTTCCTGGGAATAACGAGTGGAGAGGCTTGTGCTGTGAGGACACTGAGCACCTGGTGTAGCACCAACTCATAGGGCCAGGACCGGGACTGGACATGAGAGTCTGGAGAAATAAAGACAAAGAGCAGGATTAACGTATATATAATAAATGACGAACCTAATGATACTTGCTGGATGGGTCAGTAAGCAATTGCGGAGGTCTTAATAACCATAGTGCAGTTGATAGGCCTTGAGCCCATCACCACAACAAACCCCGGGGATTATCAGTGTGAAATGCTTCATTTCTCTTGCTTTCAACGTCATTAAGAAGGTGTGCTATAAGGAAGCATTTGATGTATTTTTCACTGTTTGCTGTTGCAGGAAATTGAGTCTCAGATATCGATTTCTCGTTTGTCAGTTGCAGAATAATAGGTTGCAAGTGTTCTTGGACTGGATATCCTGATGGGCATAGGAGCGTCGGTCAAGAGATACGAGGACCAAGAAGGTCAAGAACACGAAGGCCAAGAACCTCTTAAGACCCACATAGCTGTAGCTAAATAGGTAAAGCGTAACGTGTGTCGATAAGACGCGCGATCATGAGCAGGGGCCAGATTCAGAAAGCTGTTACGCAAGTACTTACGAACGTGTACATCTTTTCTCTATCTTTGGCGGTTTTGTTTACAATTATTAAACTGTTTACAAGCATAAAAACTTCCCAATCAACTGTTGTTATTGTTATAAACAGCCTCCTGGTGCCTCGGAGCTCATTAACTGTCTAATAATTGTAAACAAAGCCACCAAAGATTGAGAAAAGATGTTCACGTTCGTAAGTACTTGCGTAACCGCTTCGTGAATCTGGCCCCAGGTCTTTGACACAAGGCTGACATGGGTCCTTGCGTGCATGCGTTCTCGAGATTTTTCTGAGAGAGTGAAGCGAAGTTATCGAAGATATCCTCGTAATTCATCCAGAGTTTATACCCATTTAGGCTAGTGATCACATGGCTCTGCATGACGACCCTTCCTGAGATGGGGAGTGTTATAGTATCACAGCAGCTAGCTCTTGAGGCAAACTGTGTAGGTCATCATATATATTCTGTGGTAGATGTGTAACATGAGCATGTGCCTGGCTCCAACAGCACTTGGCTTGAGCACCGTAGAGTTTTGTCTATCATCTTGACATACGCCTGGACGTTGGTGTTTACTGGCATTGTTAATCTTTTGTTTATTGCTGGATTAGGATAGGTAGGGACGAAGGAGGGGGGGGGGGGAGAAGTACCCGGCTGCGACCAGGTCTCCTCTCTTCTAATTTCCCGCTCCTCTGTCTCTCTCTCTCTCTCTCTCTCTCTCTCTCTCTCTCTCTCTCTCTCTCTCTCTCTCTCTCTCTCTCTCTCTTCCCACTTTCATCTCTGTTTCCCCTATTCTTCTCTCTGTCTATCTTACCCCCTTTCCTCTCTACATACTGGAGGCCACACACACAAGCCCCACATACTGGAGGCCACACACAAGCACCACATACTGGAGGCCACACACAAGCACCACATACTGGAGGCCACACACAAGCACCACATACTGGAGGCCACACACAGGCACCACATACTGGAGGCCACACACAAGCCCCACATACTGGAGGCCACACACAAGCACCACATACTGGAGGCCACACACAAGCACCACATACTGGAGGCCACACACAAGCCTACATACTGGAGGCCACACACAAGCACCACATACTGGAGGCCACACACAAGCACCACATACTGGAGGCCACACACAAGCACCACATACTGGAGGCCACATACAAGCACCACATACTGGAGGTCACACACAAGCACCACATACTGGAGGTCACACACAAGCACCACATACTGGAGGTCACACACACAAGCACCACATAATGGAGGCCACACACAAGCCCCACATACTGCAGGCCACACACAAGCACCACATACTGGAGGTCACACACAAGGACCACATACTGGAGGTCACACACAAGCACCACATACTGGAGGTCACACAAACAAACACCACATAATGGAGGCCACACACAAGCCCCACATACTGGAGGCCACACACAAGCACCACATACTGGAGGTCACACACAAGGACCACATACTGGAGGCCACACACATGCACCACATACTGGAGGCCACACACAAGCACCACATACTGGAGGCCACACACAAGCACCACATACTGGAGGCCACACACAAGCACCACATACTGGAGGCCACACACACACAAGCCCCACAAACTGGAGGCAACACACAAGCCCCACATACTGGAGGCCACACACAAGCACCACATACTGGAGGCCACACACAAGCCCCACATACTGGAGGCAACACACAAGCACCACATACTGGAGGCCACACACAAGCCCCACATACTGGAGGTCACACACAAGCACCACATACTGGAGGCCACACACAAGCACCACATACTGGAGGCCACACACACACAAGCCCCACATACTGGAGGCAACACACAAGCACCACATACTGGAGGCGACACACAAGCCCCACATACTGGAGGCCACACACAAGCACCACATACTGGAGGCCACACACAAGCACCACATACTGGAGGCCACACACACAAGCACCACATACTGGAGGTCACACACAAGCACCACATACTGGAGGCCACACACAAGCACCACATACTGGAGGCCACACACACAAGCACCACATACTGGAGGCCACACACAAGCACCACATACTGGAGGTCACACACAAGCACCACATACTGGAGGCCACACACACAAGCACCACATACTGGAGGCCACACACAAGCACCACATACTGGAGGCCACACACAAGCACCACATACTGGAGGCCACACACAAGCACCACATACTGGAGGTCACACACAAGCACCACATACTGGAGGCCACACACAAGCACCACATACTGGAGGCCACACACACAAGCACCACATACTGGAGGCCACACACAAGCATCACATACTGGAGGCCACACACAAGCACCACATACTGGAGGCCACACACACAAGCACCACATACTGGAGGCAACACACAAGCACCACATACTGGAGGCCACACACAAGCACCACATACTGGAGGCCACACACACACAAGCACCACATACTGGAGGCCACACACAAGCACCACATACTGGAGGCCACACACAAGCACCACATACTGGAGGCCACACACACACAAGCACCACATACTGGAGGCCACACACAAGCACCACATACTGGAGGCCACACACAAGCACCACATACTAGAGGCCACACACAAGCACCACATACTGGAGGCAACACACACAAGCACCACATACTGGAGGCCACACACAAGCACCACATACTGGAGGCCACACATACAAGCACCACATACTGGAGGCCACACACAAGCACCACATACTGGAGGCCACACACAAGCACCACATACTGGAGGCCACACACACAAGCACCACATACTGGAGGCCACACACAAGCACCACATACTGGAGGCCACACACACAAGCACCACATACTGGAGGCCACACACACAAGCACCACATACTGGAGGCCACACACAAGCACCACATACTGGAGGCCACACACACAAGCACCACATACTGGAGGCAACACACACAAGCACCACATACTGGAGGCCACACACACAAGCACCATATACTGGAGGCCACACACACGCACCCCATACTGGAGTCACACACACAAGCACCACATACTGGAGGCCACACACAAGCACCACATACTGGAGGCCACACACAAGCACCCCATACTGGAGGCCACACACACAAGCACCCCATACTGGAGGCCACACACACAAGCACCACATACTGGAGGCCACACACAAGCACCACATACTGGAGGTTACACACACAAGCACCACTTACTGGAGGCCACACACAAGCACCCCATACTGGAGGCCACACACACAAGCATCACATACTGGAGGCCACACACAAGCACCACATACTGGAGGCTACACACAAGCACTCCATACTGGAGGCCACACACACAAGCACCACATAACGGAGGCCACACACAAGCACCCCATACTGGAGGCCACACACAAGCACCCCATACTGGAGGCCACACACACAAGCACCACATACTGGAGGCCACACACAAGCACCACATACTGGAGGCCACACACAAGCACCCAATACTGGAGGCCACACACACAAGCACCACATACTGGAGGCCACACACAAGCACCCCATACTGGAGGCCACACACACAAGCACCACATAATGGAGGCCACACACACAAACACCACATACTGGAGGCCACACACAAGCCCCACATACTGGAGGCCACACACAAGCCCCACATACTGAAGGCAACACACAAGCACCACATACTGGAGGCAACACACAAGCACCACAAACTGGAGGCCTCACACACAAGCACCCCATACTGGAGGCCACACACACAAGCACCCCATACTGGAGGCCACACACACAAGCACCCCATACTGGAGGCCACACACACAAGCACCACATAATGGAGGCCACACACACAAGCACCACATACTGGAGGCCACACACAAGCCCCACATACTGGAGGCCACACACAAGCACCCCATACTGGAGGCCACACACACAAGCACCCCATACTGGAGGCCACACTCACAAGCACCACATAATGGAGGCCACACACACAAGCACCACATACTGGAGGCCACAAACAAGCACCACATACTGGAGGCCACACACAAGCACCCCATACTGGAGGCCACACACACAAGCACCCGATACTGGAGGCCACACACACAAGCACCACATACTGGAGGCCACACACAAGCACCACATACTGGAGGTTACACACACAAGCACCACATACTGGAGGCCACACACAAGCACCCCATACTGGAGGCCACACACACAAGCACCACATACTGGAGGCCACACACAAGCACCACATACTGGAGGCCACACACAAGCACCCCATACTGGAGGCCACACACACAAGCAGCACATAATGGAGGCCACACACAAGCACCCCATACTGGAGGCCACACACAAGCACCCCATACTGGAGGCCACACACACAAGCACCACATACTGGAGGCCACACACAAGCACCACATACTGGAGGCCACACACAAGCACCCAATACTGGAGGCCACACACACAAGCACCACATAATGGAGGCCACACACAAGCACCCCATACTGGAGGCCACACACACAAGCACCACATAATGGAGGCCACACACACAAGCACCACATACTGGAGGCCACACACAAGCCCCACATACTGGAGGCCACACACAAGCCCCACATACTGGAGGCAACACACAAGCACCACATACTGGAGGCAACACACAAGCACCACATACCGGAGGCCACACACACAAGCACCCCATACTGGAGGCCACACACACAAGCACCCCATACTGGAGGCCACACACACAAGCACCCCATACTGGAGGCTAAACACACAAGCACCGCATAATGGAGGCCACACACACAAGCACCACATACTGGAGGCCACACACAAGCCCCACATACTGGAGGCAACACACAAGCACCACATACTGGAGGCGACACACAAGCCCCACATACTGGAGGCCACACACAAGCACCACATACTGGAGGCCACACACAAGCACCACATACTGGAGGCCACACACACAAGCACCACATACTGGAGGTCACACACAAGCACCACATACTGGAGGCCACACACAAGCACCCCATACTGGAGGCCACACACAAGCACCCCATACTGGAGGCCACACACACAAGCACCACATACTGGAGGTCACACACAAGCACCACATACTGGAGGCCACACACACAAGCACCACATACTGGAGGCCACACACAAGCACCACATACTGGAGGCCACACACAAGCACCACATACTGGAGGCCACACACAAGCACCACATACTGGAGGTCACACACAAGCACCACATACTGGAGGCCACACACAAGCACCACATACTGGAGGCCACACACACAAGCACCACATACTGGAGGCCACACACAAGCATCACATACTGGAGGCCACACACAAGCACCACATACTGGAGGCCACACACACAAGCACCACATACTGGAGGCAACACACAAGCACCACATATTGGAGGCCACACACAAGCACCACATACTGGAGGCCACACACACACAAGCACCACATACTGGAGGCCACACACAAGCACCACATACTGGAGGCCACACACAAGCACCACATACTGGAGGCCACACACACACAAGCACCACATACTGGAGGCCACACACAAGCACCACATACTGGAGGCCACACACAAGCACCACATACTAGAGGCCACACACAAGCACCACATACTGGAGGCAACACACACAAGCACCACATACTGGAGGCCACACACAAGCACCACATACTGGAGGCCACACATACAAGCACCACATACTGGAGGCCACACACAAGCACCACATACTGGAGGCCACACACAAGCACCACATACTGGAGGCCACACACACAAGCACCACATATTGGAGGCCACACACAAGCACCACATACTGGAGGCCACACACACAAGCACCACATACTGGAGGCCACACACACAAGCACCACATACTGGAGGCCACACACAAGCACCACATACTGGAGGCCACACACACAAGCACCACATACTGGAGGCAACACACACAAGCACCACATACTGGAGGCCACACACACAAGCACCATATACTGGAGGCCACACACACGCACCCCATACTGGAGTCACACACACAAGCACCACATACTGGAGGCCACACACAAGCACCACATACTGGAGGCCACACACAAGCACCCCATACTGGAGGCCACACACACAAGCACCCCATACTGGAGGCCACACACACAAGCACCACATACTGGAGGCCACACACAAGCACCACATACTGGAGGTTACACACACAAGCACCACTTACTGGAGGCCACACACAAGCACCCCATACTGGAGGCCACACACACAAGCATCACATACTGGAGGCCACACACAAGCACCACATACTGGAGGCTACACACAAGCACTCCATACTGGAGGCCACACACACAAGCACCACATAACGGAGGCCACACACAAGCACCCCATACTGGAGGCCACACACAAGCACCCCATACTGGAGGCCACACACACAAGCACCACATACTGGAGGCCACACACAAGCACCACATACTGGAGGCCACACACAAGCACCCAATACTGGAGGCCACACACACAAGCACCACATACTGGAGGCCACACACAAGCACCCCATACTGGAGGCCACACACACAAGCACCACATAATGGAGGCCACACACACAAGCACCACATACTGGAGGCCACACACAAGCCCCACATACTGGAGGCCACACACAAGCCCCACATACTGAAGGCAACACACAAGCACCACATACTGGAGGCAACACACAAGCACCACAAACTGGAGGCCTCACACACAAGCACCCCATACTGGAGGCCACACACACAAGCACCCCATACTGGAGGCCACACACACAAGCACCCCATACTGGAGGCCACACACACAAGCACCACATAATGGAGGCCACACACACAAGCACCACATACTGGAGGCCACACACAAGCCCCACATACTGGAGGCCACACACAAGCACCCCATACTGGAGGCCACACACACAAGCACCCCATACTGGAGGCCACACTCACAAGCACCACATAATGGAGGCCACACACACAAGCACCACATACTGGAGGCCACAAACAAGCACCACATACTGGAGGCCACACACAAGCACCCCATACTGGAGGCCACACACACAAGCACCCGATACTGGAGGCCACACACACAAGCACCACATACTGGAGGCCACACACAAGCACCACATACTGGAGGTTACACACACAAGCACCACATACTGGAGGCCACACACAAGCACCCCATACTGGAGGCCACACACACAAGCACCACATACTGGAGGCCACACACAAGCACCACATACTGGAGGCCACACACAAGCACCCCATACTGGAGGCCACACACACAAGCAGCACATAATGGAGGCCACACACAAGCACCCCATACTGGAGGCCACACACAAGCACCCCATACTGGAGGCCACACACACAAGCACCACATACTGGAGGCCACACACAAGCACCACATACTGGAGGCCACACACAAGCACCCAATACTGGAGGCCACACACACAAGCACCACATAATGGAGGCCACACACAAGCACCCCATACTGGAGGCCACACACACAAGCACCACATAATGGAGGCCACACACACAAGCACCACATACTGGAGGCCACACACAAGCCCCACATACTGGAGGCCACACACAAGCCCCACATACTGGAGGCAACACACAAGCACCACATACTGGAGGCAACACACAAGCACCACATACCGGAGGCCACACACACAAGCACCCCATACTGGAGGCCACACACACAAGCACCCCATACTGGAGGCCACACACACAAGCACCCCATACTGGAGGCTAAACACACAAGCACCGCATAATGGAGGCCACACACACAAGCACCACATACTGGAGGCCACACACAAGCCCCACATACTGGAGGCAACACACAAGCACCACATACTGGAGGCGACACACAAGCCCCACATACTGGAGGCCACACACAAGCACCACATACTGGAGGCCACACACAAGCACCACATACTGGAGGCCACACACACAAGCACCACATACTGGAGGTCACACACAAGCACCACATACTGGAGGCCACACACAAGCACCACATACTGGAGGCCACACACACAAGCACCACATACTGGAGGCCACACACAAGCACCACATACTGGAGGTCACACACAAGCACCACATACTGGAGGCCACACACACAAGCACCACATACTGGAGGCCACACACAAGCACCACATACTGGAGGCCACACACAAGCACCACATACTGGAGGCCACACACAAGCACCACATACTGGAGGTCACACACAAGCACCACATACTGGAGGCCACACACAAGCACCACATACTGGAGGCCACACACACAAGCACCACATACTGGAGGCCACACACAAGCATCACATACTGGAGGCCACACACAAGCACCACATACTGGAGGCCACACACACAAGCACCACATACTGGAGGCAACACACAAGCACCACATACTGGAGGCCACACACAAGCACCACATACTGGAGGCCACACACACACAAGCACCACATACTGGAGGCCACACACAAGCACCACATACTGGAGGCCACACACAAGCACCACATACTGGAGGCCACACACACAAGCACCACATACTGGAGGCCACACACAAGCACCACATACTGGAGGCCACACACAAGCACCACATACTAGAGGCCACACACAAGCACCACATACTGGAGGCAACACACACAAGCACCACATACTGGAGGCCACACACAAGCACCACATACTGGAGGCCACACATACAAGCACCACATACTGGAGGCCACACACAAGCACCACATACTGGAGGCCACACACAAGCACCACATACTGGAGGCCACACACACAAGCACCACATACTGGAGGCCACACACAAGCACCATATACTGGAGGCCACACACACAAGCACCACATACTGGAGGCCACACACACAAGCACCACATACTGGAGGCCACACACAAGCACCACATACTGGAGGCCACACACACAAGCACCACATACTGGAGGCAACACACACAAGCACCACATACTGGAGGCCACACACACAAGCACCATATACTGGAGGCCACACACACGCACCCCATACTGGAGTCACACACACAAGCACCACATACTGGAGGCCACACACAAGCACCACATACTGGAGGGCACACACAAGCACCCCATACTGGAGGCCACACACACAAGCACCCCATACTGGAGGCCACACACACAAGCACCACATACTGGAGGCCACACACAAGCACCACATACTGGAGGTTACACACACAAGCACCACTTACTGGAGGCCACACACAAGCACCCCATACTGGAGGCCACACACACAAGCATCACATACTGGACGCCACACACAAGCACCACATACTGGAGGCTACACACAAGCACTCCATACTGGAGGCCACACACACAAGCACCACATAACGGAGGCCACACACAAGCACCCCATACTGGAGGCCACACACAAGCACCCCATACTGGAGGCCACACACACAAGCACCACATACTGGAGGCCACACACAAGCACCACATACTGGAGGCCACACACAAGCACCCAATACTGGAGGCCACACACACAAGCACCACATACTGGAGGCCACACACAAGCACCCCATACTGGAGGCCACACACACAAGCACCACATAATGGAGGCCACACACACAAGCACCACATACTGGAGGCCACACACAAGCCCCACATACTGGAGGCCACACACAAGCCCCACATACTGAAGGCAACACACAAGCACCACATACTGGAGGCAACACACAAGCACCACAAACTGGAGGCCTCACACACAAGCACCCCATACTGGAGGCCACACACACAAGCACCCCATACTGGAGGCCACACACACAAGCACCCCATACTGGAGGCCACACACACAAGCACCACATAATGGAGGCCACACACACAAGCACCACATACTGGAGGCCACACACAAGCCCCACATACTGGAGGCCACACACAAGCACCCCATAATGGAGGCCACACACACAAGCACCCCATACTGGAGGCCACACTCACAAGCACCACATAATGGAGGCCACACACACAAGCACCACATACTGGAGGCCACACACAAGCACCACATACTGGAGGCCACACACAAGCACCCCATACTGGAGGCCACACACACAAGCACCCGATACTGGAGGCCACACACACAAGCACCACATACTGGAGGCCACACACAAGCACCACATACTGGAGGTTACACACACAAGCACCACATACTGGAGGCCACACACAAGCACCCCATACTGGAGGCCACACACACAAGCACCACATACTGGAGGCCACACACAAGCACCACATACTGGAGGCCACACACAAGCACCCCATACTGGAGGCCACACACACAAGCAGCACATAATGGAGGCCACACACAAGCACCCCATACTGGAGGCCACACACAAGCACCCCATACTGGAGGCCACACACACAAGCACCACATACTGGAGGCCACACACAAGCACCACATACTGGAGGCCACACACAAGCACCCAATACTGGAGGCCACACACACAAGCACCACATACTGGAGGCCACACACAAGCACCCCATACTGGAGGCCACACACACAAGCACCACATAATGGAGGCCACACACACAAGCACCACATACTGGAGGCCACACACAAGCCCCACATACTGGAGGCCACACACAAGCCCCACATACTGGAGGCAACACACAAGCACCACATACTGGAGGCAACACACAAGCACCACATACCGGAGGCCACACACACAAGCACCCCATACTGGAGGCCACACACACAAGCACCCCATACTGGAGGCCACACACACAAGCACCCCATACTGGAGGCCACACACACAAGCACCGCATAATGGAGGCCACACACACAAGCACCACATACTGGAGGCCACACACAAGCCCCACATACTGGAGGCCACACACAAGCACCCCATACTGGAGGCCACACACACAAGCACCCCATACTGGAGGCCACACTCGCAAGCACCACATAATGGAGGCCACACACACAAGCATCACATACTGGAGGCCACACACAAGCCCCACATACTGGGGGCCACACACAAGCCCCACATACTGGAGGCAACACACAAGCACCACATACTGGAGGCCACACACAAGCACCCCATACTGGAGGCCACACACACAAGCACCCCATACTGGAGGCCACACACACAAGCACCACATAATGGAGGCCACACACACAAGCACCACATACTGGAGGCTACACACAAGCCCCACATACTGGAGGCAACACACAAGCACCACATACTGGAGGCCACACACACAAGCACCACATAATGGAGGCCACACACAAGCACCACATAATGGAGGCCACACACACCAGCACCACATACTGGAGGCCACACACACAAGCACCACATACTGGAGGCCACACACAAGCACCACATACTGGAGGCCACAAACAAGCACCACATACTGGAGGCCACACACAAGCCCCACATACTGGAGGCCACACACACAAGCACCACATACTGGAGGCCACACACACAAGTACCACATACTGGAGGCCACACACACAAGCACCACATACTGGAGGCCACACACACAAGCACCACATACTGGAGGCCACACACACAAGCACCACATACTGGAGGCCACAAACAAGCACCACATACTGGAGGCCACACACAAGCCCCACATACTGGAGGCCACACACAAGCCTCACATACTGGAGGCCACACACAAGCACCACATACTGGAGGCCACATACAAGCACCACATACTGGAGGCCACACACAAGCCCCACATACTGGAGGCCACCCACAAGCCCCACATACTGGAGGCCACACACACAAGCACCACATACTGGAGGCCACACACAAGCCCCACATACTGGAGGCCACACACAAGCCTCACATACTGGAGGCCACACACAAGCCTCACATACTGGAGGCCACACACAAGCACCACATACTGGAGGCCACATACAAGCACCACATACTGGAGGCCACACACAAGCCCCACATACTGGAGGCCACCCACAAGCCCCACATACTGGAGGCCACACACAAGCACCACATACTGGAGACCACACACACAAGCACCACATACTGGAAGCCACACACACGCACCACATACTGGAGGCCACACACAAGCACCACATACTGGAGGCCACACACACAAGCACCACATACTGGAGGCCACACACAAGCACCACATACTGGAGGCCACCCACAAGCCCCACATACTGGAGGCCACACACACACAAGCACCACATACTGGAGGCCACACACATGCACCACATACTGGAGGCCACACACAAGCACCACATACTGGAGGCCACACACACAAGCACCACATACTGGAAGCCACACACACGCACCACATACTGGAGGCCACACACAAGCACCACATACTGGAGGCCACACACACAAGCACCACATACTGGAGGCCACACACACAAGCACCACATACTGGAGGCAACACACAAGCACCACATACTGGAGGCCACACACACAAGCACCACATACTGGAGGCCACACACACAAGCACCACATACTGGAGGCCACATACAAGCACCACATACTGGAGGCCACACACAAGCACCACATACTGGAGGCTACACACAAGCACCACATACTGGAAGCCACACACACGCACCACATACTGGAGGCCACACACAAGCATCACATACTGGAGGCCACACACACAAGCACCACATACTGGAGGCCACACACATGCACCACATACTGGAGGCCACACACACAAGCACCACATACTGGAGGCCACACACATGCACCACATACTGGAGGCCACACACACAAGCACCACATACTGG
>NC_091153.1:11810904-11820904 GCF_040958095.1 Procambarus clarkii
CAGAATCTTGTACACCACGTATGTAAGACCAATCCTGGAGTATGCGGCCCCAGCATGGAGCCCGTATCTTGTCAAGCACAAGACGAAGCTGGAAAAAGTCCATAGGTATGCCACTAGACTAGTCCCAGAACTAAGAAGCATGAGTTACGAGGAACGGCTGCGGGAAATGCACCAAACGATATTGGAAGACAGAAGAGTAACGTCATGATCACAACCTACAAAATCCTCAGGGGAATCGACCGGGTAAACAATGATAAACTATTCATCACTGGTGGGACGCGAACAAGGGGACACAGGTGGAAACTGAGTACCCACATGAGCCACAGGGACGTTAGAAGGAACTTTTTCAGTGTCTGAGTAGTTAACGGATGGAATACATTAGGCAGTGATGTGGTGGAGGCTGACTCCATACACAGTTTCAAATGTAGATATGATAGAGCCCAGTAGGCTCAGGAATCTGTACACCAGTTGATTGACAGTTGAGAGGCGGGACCAAAGAGCCAAAGCTCAACCCTCGCAAGCACAATTAGGTGAGTACAATTAGGTGGGTACACACACATCGTGGTCCCATCACGGAGGACCCATCTAATAAACACATAAGGAAGCTGGGACAGGTGCAGAAGTTTGCAAGGAGACTCGTCCCAGAGCTGCGAGGGATGAGGGACGAACACAGACTGAAGGAGCTAAACCTGGCGACGTTCGAAAGGAGGAGGGAGAGAGGGGGCACATGATTCAGACGTATAGAATACTTAGAGGGATTGACAAGGTGGAAAGATAATTTTTTTACAATGAATAACAATAGAACAAATGGGCACGGATCGAAACTTGAGATTCAGATGTGTCATAGGGATGTTAGACAATTTTCCTTTAGCGTGAGGGTAGTGAGTAAATGGAATGACATAAAGGAGCAAATTATAGAGGCTAACTCCATTTATAACTTTAAAAGCATGCCTCGACTGGGAATCTAACCCGAGCACTTATGACTACGACTTCAGAGCGCTCTCAATTCGGCAGTGCATATATATGCTAGTTAGCATTGTAAATGTGTGGCCACGTCTGTGGTAGAAAATAATAATAATAAAAAAAAAACCGACTGTGTGTGTGGGTGTAATCACCTATTTGTACTTGCGGAGGTTGAGCTCTGGCAAGCTCTCTATTCCACCTGTTAACTACTCTGACATTGAAAAAGTTCTTTCTATCGTCCCTGTGGCTCTTTTGGGTACTCAGTTTCCACCTGTGTTCCCTTGTTCGCGTACCTCCAGATATGAATAGTTTATCCTTGTCTACCCCAGTCAATACCCCAGAGGATTTTGTAGGTAATGATTATGTCTCCCCTTACTCTTCTGTCTTCCAGTGACGTAAGGTGCATCTCTCGCAGCCTTTCCTCGTAGAGAGAACACACACACACACACACACACGTGTGCGTGTATTCACCTAGTTGTATTCACCTAGTTGTGCTTGCGGGGGTTGAGCCTTGCTCTTTCGGCCCGCCTCTCAACTGTCAATAAACTGTTTCTAACTACTACTTCTTTTTTTTTTACATCACACACACACACACACACACACACACACACACACACACACACACACACACACACACACACACACACACACACACACACACACACACACCAGGAAGCAGCCCGTGACAGCAGACTACCTCCCAGGTACCTATTTACTGCTAGGTAACAGGGGCATAGGGTGAAAGAAACTCTTCCCAATATTTCTCACAGGCGCCCGGGATTGAACCCGAGACCACAGGATCACAAGCCCAGCGTGCTGTCCGCTCGGCCGGCCGGCCCCCTGTGTGTGTGTGTGTGTGTGTGTGTGTGTGTGTGTGTGTGTGTGTGTGTGTGTGTGTGTGTGTGTGTGTGTGTCTGCGTGTACATGTCTGTATTAAATTGAGTAAATGCGTGCGTTGTGTGTAGAAATATAAAAAGATTGAATACCCCCTCACCCCCCCCCCTCCCCTTCCCCCCGCCGCAAGAAAAAAATCAGGCCATTGTTTGTTATCGGTTAAAACACAATGTAAATTACACCACAGGTGAAGAGCGGCCGTCCAGCAGGAGGAGGCGAGGCGGAGGCGAGGAGTCTTGCCAGACCGGCAGCGAAGATCAGGGCGAGCGAGAGACCTCTTTTGGCTGTTGGAGACCCCGGCAGGTCTTCAAGTTAGCTATTTGGAGATGTGACAGGTCTTCAAGTTAGCTATTTGGAGATGTGGCAGGTCTTCAAGTTAGCCATTTGGAGATGTGGCAGGTCTTCAAGTTAGCTGTTTGGAGATGTAGCAGGTCTTCAAGTTAGCTGTTTGGAGGCATTGCAGGTCTTCAAGTTAGCTGTTTGGAGGCGTGGCAGGTCTTCAAGTTAGCTGTTTGGAGGCGTGGCAGGTCTTCAAGTTAGCTGTTTGGGGGCGTGGCAGGTTTTCAAGTTAGCTATTTAGAGGCGTGGCGGGTCTTCAAGCTAGCTGTTTGGAGGCGTGAAAGGTCTTCAAGTTAGCTATTTGGAGGTGTGGCAGGTCTTCAAGTTAGCTATTTGGAGGTGTGGCAGGTCTTTAAGTTAGCTATTTGGAGGTGTGGCAGGTCTTCAAGTTAGCTATTTGGAGGCATGGCAGGTCTTCAAGTTAGCTATTTGGAGGTGTGGCATGTCTTCAAGTTAGCTATTTGGCGGCGTGGCAGGTCTTCAAGTTAGCTATTTGGAGGTGTGACAATTACTATGTCCAACAGGATGCCAGACGCGTCTTAGTCGACTGGGTTACGACATAGTTAAAAGAATTGCAACCGGGAGTTCAACTGACCTCCCACGGATCTTGCAGCCTCTCCGAGACATAAACCAGGGTTTTACACAATTCCCCTCATGCACCCGAGCTCTGTCAGTAAGCTATTGTACCTCTTCGCCCTTACTTCATTACGCATTTCTTTTAACCATGTCGTAGCACAGTCGATTAAGGCGCGTCCGGGATCCTTTCGGACGTAGGTTTGAACCTTCATCACGGCCCTTGTGGATTTGTTCAGGTCTTACATCTTCCCTCTGGGTCAATGGACTACCATCCAGCAGTTGTATGCTCGATGCCGAATTTATCTGGATGTTGATTACTTGTGCCAGCTCCCGAATGAACACAGCCTCCATCATACGAGGCCTTTTACAATCGTCGGAGGACCGTATATAGTTACTGAAGACTGTATTTACCATGGATCCCTGGGGAGCTATTCCTGAGGTTCCCAGTTGTGACATAGGCGGGTGATCTCCCGCTAGACGACATGAGGAGCTATGAACACTCTTCATATCCTGCCTTTGAAGCAAAGAACATCTTGCGCCAGTCTTATAGGCACAGCTGGCAGTAGCAATCGGAGAATGCTGTCGCTCTGCCGGCCATAGTGACAGATCACTGTCTTCACTGTCAAACTGCCACAGCTGCTGCCGTGTTTGGTGGTAATAGGACTGGACCAAACATTAAGGACTCTACTCACAAGATGTCGACGTAAAAATCTGAATATTCACCTTGTTCGCATTACAGTGGTGACAATATTGTAAAAAATAAGGCAGGACTTCTTGTCGTGTGACGCAAGCAAGCAGGAAATCATGCAGCTCATAATGGAATGTTTGCGTCAGAGGATATTGTTGTTCTTAAAGATTCGCTACCTGGAACAAAAAGTTCCAAGTAACACGGGCTATGGTGAGCCCGTAGATAGTTATTGCGTCAGAGGAGCCGGGGAGTAACTCAAGCTGTAGATGCCGACGTTGAGATTGCATAAACCCGCTATCAAAATGCCGGCTTTCAAGTCTACAACCTCTAGGTGGAGAAGATTCAGTTCTCGTACTCTCGCTGTACCATGTAGTGCTCACAAATTGCATTCAACTCCATTTCCTCTCGGACAAGGTGAACTTTAATATCTATAATTTCAAGGTCCGTACTTATAAGGAATAATATCTATAATTTTCAAGGAATAATATCTATAATTTTCAAGAAATAATATCCATAATTTTCAAGGAATAATATATATAATTTTCAAGGAATAATATCTATAATTTTCAAGGAATAATATCCATAATTTTCAAGGAATAATATCTATAATTTTCAAGGAATAATATCTATAATTTTCAAGGTCCTTACAAAGTCTTCGCAGAGAAACAGCTAATAATAAACAATTGTTTTTCAACACCCTTGACCGGATGGGACTTGACGTCTAGAGAAGTTGCGACAGGAAAGAGGTCGGAGTCCCAAAGACTCGCCAAGAAAGGAAAGGAAGTCACAGAGTGAAAGCATTCTGTTCGCCAAAGCACAGTCATGATGTTGTGGAAACCAGTGACTGTATAGCAATGGTGGCGACGTTGAGAGGAAATCGGAACGATTCCCGGACATCTATGAGACATGGAGGGTGAAGGAGCTGTCTGTGTGGTGATGGAGGGTGAAGGAGCTGTCTGTGTGGTGATGGAGGGTGGAGGAGCCGTCTGTGTGGTGATGGAGGGTGGAGGAGTCGTCTGTGTGGTGATGGAGGGTGGAGGAGTCGTCTGTGTGGTGATGGAGGGTGGAGGAGTCGTCTGTGTGGTGATGGAGGGTGGAGGAGTCGTCTGTGTGGTGATGGAGGGTGGAGGAGTCGTCTGTGTGGTGATGGAGGGTGGAGGAGCCGTCTGTGTGGTGATGGAGGGTGGAGGAGCCGTCTGTGTGGTGATGGAGGGTGGAGGAGCCGTCTGTGTTGTGATGGAGGGTGGAGGAGCCGTCTGTGTGGTGATGGAGGGTGGAGGAGCCGTCTGTGTTGTGATGGAGGGTGGAGGAGCCGTCTGTGTGGTGATGGAGGGTGGAGGAGTCGTCTGTGTTGTGATGGAGGGTGGAGGAGCCGTCTGTGTGGTGATGGAGGGTGGAGGAGCCGTCTGTGTGGTGATGGAGGGTGGAGGAGCCGTCTGTGTTGTGATGGAGGGTGGAGGAGCCGTCTGTGTGGTGATGGAGGGTGGAGGAGCCGTCTGTGTGGTGATGGAGGGTGGAGGAGCCGTCTGTGTGGTGATGGAGGGTGGAGGAGCCGTCTGTGTGGTGATGAAGGGTGGAGGAGCCGTCTGTGTGGTGATGGAGGGTGGAGGAGCCGTCTGTGTGGTGATGGAGGGTGGAGGAGCCGTCTGTGTGGTGATGGAGGGTGGAGGAGTCGTCTGTGTTGTGATGGAGGGTGGAGGAGCCGTCTGTGTGGTGATGGAGGGTGGAGGAGCCGTCTGTGTTGTGATGGAGGGTGGAGGAGCCGTCTGTGTTGTGATGGAGGGTGGAGGAGCCGTCTGTGTTGTGATGGAGGGTGGAGGAGCCGTCTGTGTGGTGATGGAGGGTGGAGGAGCCGTCTGTGTGGTGATGGAGTAGAATTGGGAAAAATCTAGTTGAGTAAAGAGACAAATACTCTACTCCAAAGTTTCATTTTGTGACGAGATCCATGTAACGGTACAGTAGGGTGCAGTTGGCTGTAGTGTACCTGTACAGTTCCTGTAACGGTACAGAGCGGGTGCAGTTGGCTGTAGTTAACCTGTTGAAAGTATGGGATGGAACCCACTGGTGTATGCGGGGACTAATTACCTCGATGGCAACTATTACAATATAACAAATGCGCCAGTGATAGAAGAAGATGATGAGTGTTTCGGCCACTATAGGCCAGTAACCGGGTTCTTGGTGTTATACCCTCTTTTCTATATCCGACCCCAAGTCAGTAGTAAGCGTTCAAGAAACTGGCTGTAACTTAAAAGAATCTTATTTATGCATTGCACTAGTATATATATATATATATATATATATATATATATATATATATATATATATATATATATATATATATATATATATATATATTATTATTATAATAGATTATTACTATACATATGTACAACTTCTTCTTTCACTCAGGGCACAACACAATGACAGTGTTTATCAAGCCCAATGAACCCACGTTCCAGGTACGTTTTGTCCACTGGCAAACACTGGCGAGTTCACCTTCTACGTGGGCCAGTCCACCCTCACAGTATCACGATGTGCCTACACCCCACCTTCGCTCTCCAGATACTCACTGGCAGAGGGCTTCAGCAACACGCTGACAGGGGTCTCAAGCAACCATATACAGGGGTAGTGAACACCCCTGACAAAAGCCTCTATCAGCTTGCTAGCAGCACTTTACAATAGACACATCACTCTCTTCCTTAACTCTTACAAGCCAATCCCGGGTACGTTGATCTTCAACCACACCATATATCAATAGCAAACACACACTGCTCGGATCGACGGAAGTTTATTTAGTCTTCTCTCAGGACCAAGCTAAGAATTCGTGGACTGCCCAAGGTGAACTGCCTTCCTCAGCTCAATCGCCTCCTTATGTCTCCTCTGTGGACTTAAAAACGTCATTAGCCAGATGGACAATATACTGGGTAACACATACACTAACCATGGGGGCGTAACAATCGTTCACCTGGGAATTGATATGAAGCCTTGTAGCCACAACCTAGATGGCGCTGATCTTGATACGCCACCCACCAGAGGTCACCATCATCGACCTCACATTCCAACTGAGCCAGGAAACCGGAGCCATTCACCAGTGCCACGCCACAGTGCCACGCCACAGTGCCACACCATAGTGCCACGCCACAGTGCCTCGCCACAGTGCCACGCTACAGTGCCACACCACAGTGCCACACCACAGTGCCACGCCACAGTGCCACACCACAGTGCCACACCACAGTGCCACGCCACAGTGCCACGCCACAGTGCCACACCACAGTCCCACGCCACAGTGCCACGCCACAGTGCCACGCCACAGCGCCACGCCACAGTGCCACACCACAGTGCCACGCCACAGTGCCACGCCACCACCAACAGATGGCATTGTCTGAGTTGCACCAAATTCCGGGGAACTGGAGTGCAGACCCACAGATGGCACTGAAATCGCCAGTCCACACTCCGACGATGGTGTCGATACCGTAACAATGATCAAGACTGCACCTGAGGAGCCATTTGGTACTTAAATTGTTTTCCCAAGACGTTTGTACATAAGACCAGAGTTGTGTCTTGATCAGGTCATTGGTGTCGTCATAGCTTCGGTGGTTAAGGGTAGGGGGGTTAAGGAGTTAGGGGTCATGGGTAGGGACAGTGCTAGGGACAGGGCAAAATGTAGAATAGAACCAGTGAAGAGCAGAGGTGCCATAGGCACAATCAGAGAACACTGTATAAACATCAGAGGTCCGCGGTTGTTCAACGTCCTCCCAGCAAGCATAAGAAATATTGCAGGAACAACCGTGGACATTTTCAAGAGGAAACTAGATTTATTCCTCTAAGGAGTGCCGGACCAACCGGGCTGTGGTGGGAATGTGGGCCTGCGGGCCGCTCCAAGCAACAGCCTGGTGGACCAAACTCTCACAAGTCAAGCCTGGCCTCGGGCCGGGCTTGGGGAGTAGAGGAACTCCCAGAACCCCATCAACCAGGTATCAACCAGGGGTTAAGGCAGGACCAAGGGGGTAGGGACAGGGTGACAGTGTGTACGATGTGAAGGGGGGCTAATATAACAGGTAACGAAGTACGTAGTATTAACTCTAAGTGGTGTGACTTACGCCATGGGTGGAATTGAAATGGAAATAAGGTGGAATTGAATGAAGTTATCCAGCTTAAGGTGGTGAAGGTGTGTGTAGCAGCGGTGACGGTGATGGTGAGAGGCGACGGTGAAGATGGTGGTGACGGTGGTAGTCGTGATGGTTATGGTGACACAGTCGGTGGTGGCTGCTACAGTTATGGTGTGGAAGTGATAGTGTGGGTAGGGTGAGGTGGGATGTGGTGGTGATAGTGTGGTAGTTGTAATGACAACGGTAATGTCATCATGGTTTAAGATGTGTTCTGGCGGCCCCGTGTGTAGGAGCAACACACAAGTCTTTGCAACTACGCGTCGTCTCTCTCTGGAACACTGTTTTGCCTTGATGCCAACGGACGCGTCGTCTCTCTCTGGAAAACTGTTTTGCCTTGATGCCAACGGACGCGTCGTCTCTCTCTGGAAAACTGTTTTGCCTTGATGCCAACGGACGCGTCGTCTCTCTCTGGAAAACTGTTTTGCCTTGATGCCAACGGACGCGTCGTCATGGAGAGATGCTTAGCGACCCCGGGGTCGCTGTACCCCTGGCGTACCCCGGGGTCGCTGGACCCCTGGCGTATCCCGGGGTCGCTGGACCCCTGGCGTACCCCGGGGTCGCTGGACCCCTGGCGTACCCCGGGGTCGCTGGACCCCTGGCGTACCCCGGGGTTGCTGGACCCCTGGCGTACCCCGGGGTCGCTGGACCCCTGGCGTACCTCGAGGTCGCTGGACCCCTGGCGTACCCCGGGGTCGCTGGACCCCTGGCGTACCCCGGGGTCGTTGGACCCCTGGCGTACTCCGGGGTCGCTGGACCCCTGGCGTACCCCGGGGTCGCTGGACCCCTGGCGTACCCCGGGGTCGTTGGACCCCTGGCGTACTCCGGGGTCGCTGGACCCCTGGCGTACCCCGGTGTCACAGGACCCCTGACGTACCCCGGTATCACAGGACCCCTGGCGTGCCCCGGTGTCACAGGACCCCTGGCGTGCCCCGGTGTCACAGGACCCCTGGCGTACCCCGGTGTCACAGGACCCCTGGCGTACCCCGGTGTCACAGGACCCCTGGCGTACCCCGGTGTCACAGGACTCCTGGCGTACCCCGGTGTCACAGGACCCCTGGCGTACCCCGGTGTCACAGGACCCCTGGCGTACCCCGGTGTCACAGGACCCCTGGCGTACCCCGGTGTCACAGGACCCCTGGCGTACCCCGGTGTCACAGGACCCCTGGCGTACCCCGGTGTCACAGGACCCCTGGCGTACCCCGGTGTCACAGGACCCCTGGCGTACCCCGGTGTCACAGGACCCCTGGCGTACCCCGGTGTCACAGGACCCCTGGCGTACCCCGGTGTCACAGGACCCCTGGCGTACCCCGGTGTCACAGGACCCCTCCCCAGACAGAAAACCAACAGGAAGTCTATCACCCCCCAGTGACTCTAGACGATATGGAGTCTGGCGTCGTGTGAACTAGAGGTGAACGAAGACCTTTGCTCTATCAAGCGCCTCAGATATGCTGAAGTAGAATGAAACCAAATTTGTCAAACATGAGCGGCAGTTAGTAAATCCATGTTGTGAATCGTTGACTAATCTATGTTGACCAGACCACACACTAGAAGGTGAAGGGACGACGACGTTTCGGTCCGTCTTTGACCGAAGTCGATTGTCCTCATGTCCAATTGTCCAGTCCAACAATCGACTACAGAATGGTCCAGGACGGACCGAAACGTCATCGTCCCTTCACCTCCTAGTATGTGGCCTGGTCAACATACTTCAACCACGTTATTGTGACTCATTGCCTGACTAATCTATGTTTTTCAAGCAAATTTCTCACATTAAACATTAAGCTAATTGGCCAATAGTTCGATGTGAGTGGTTTATCTCTCTTCTATAATATAATAACCACATTAGTGACCCTTCACGTCGCTGGTAATCTGCCTAAGTCTAATTATTTACTGAATATGCAAGACGAAGAAAAGCTCACTAAGCTCTTCTTTACATTCTTTAAGCACCCTGGCAAACACTTCGTCTCGAGCTGAGGACTTGTTTGCCTCTAATTGTTCTGTTTAATAACTTCCTGGTAACCACTAAACTACTCAACCTGTCCTCTTCACCACCAGATTATTTTTTAATTCAACACACTCCCTCTAAGCGTAAGCTGTAGCCTAACTCTCGCTGTGTTCAAATGAGAAAATGCTTCTCCAATGATACCTAATTAGAGTGTAATTCAAATGTCAAACTGCGAACTGCGGCGTCTAACAGCCTAGTTGACCAGACCATCAACCAAGGAGGCCTGGCCAGAGACCGTGCACTTACGGTTACCATTAAGGAAACCTCACGATAATCATTCCAATAATAATAATAATACTGATTTCTAAGCATTCTTATCAACTGCTGGGATATTAAAACTGCGAATGATTACTGTCTTGTTGATTACTA
>NC_091153.1:11823404-11835904 GCF_040958095.1 Procambarus clarkii
CACTAACATACCAAGCCACCACCTACACACTAACATACCAAGCCTCCACCTACACACTAACATACCAAGCCTCCACCTACACACTAACATACCAAGCCTCCACCTACACACTAACATACCAAGCCTCCACCTACACACTAACATACCAAGCCACCACCTACACACTAACATACCAAGCCTCCACCTACACACTAACATACCAAGCCACCACCTACACACTAACATACCAAGCCTCCACCTACACACTAACATATCAAGCCTCCACCTACACACTAACATACCAAGCCACCACCTACACACTAACATACCAAGCCTCCACCTACACACTAACATACCAAGCCTCCACCTACACACTAACATACCAAGCCTCCACCTACACACTAACATACCAAGCCACCACCTACACACTAACATACCAAGCCTCCACCTACACACTAACATACCAAGCCACCACCTACACACTATCATACCAAGCCTCCACCTACACACTAACATACCAAGCCTCCACCTACACACTAACATACCAAGCCTCCACCTACACACTATCATACCAAGCCTCCACCTACACACTAACATACCAAGCCACCACCTACACACTATCATACCAAGCCTCCACCTACACACTAACATACCAAGCCTCCACCTACACACTAACATACCAAGCCTCCACCTACACACTATCATACCAAGCCACCACCTACACACTATCATACCAAGCCTCCACCTACACACTAACATACCAAGCCTCCACCTACACACTAACATACCAAGCCTCCACCTACACACTAACATACCAAGCCTCCACCTACACACTAACATACCAAGCCTCCACCTACACACTAACATACCAAGCCTCCACCTACACACTAACATACCAAGCCTCCACCTACACACTAACATACCAAGCCTCCACCTACACACTAACATACCAAGCCTCCACCTACACACTATCATACCAAGCCTCCACCTACTCACTAACATACCAAGCCTCCACCTACACACTAACATACCAAGCCTCCACCTACACACTATCATACCAAGCCTCCACCTACACACTAACATACCAAGCCTCCACCTACACACTAACATACCAAGAGTCAGGGTCGTGTATAAAATGCAAACAAAATACGAACATGTTAAACAAAAACAAAACTAACGTTTAAAAGGCGTCACTTGTTTTGTTTATAAGGTGGCCAAGAACACGCTTGCTTGATTTTCTTAATTAAGCTGTACACCCAACGGAGGGGGGGGGGCTAAATGACCAACAGATCAAGAAGCACTCACTAGTGAGGCCCTTGAAGTGGAGTGTGCTGGTACACTTGACGTTGTGCACAAATTTTAAGGAAATAATATATTTGCTTAAGTAAATATTGGCAGGTATATATGTAGTATATATATATATATACTACATATATATATATATATATATATATATATATATATATATATATATATATATATATATATATATATATATATATATATATATATATATATATATATATATATATTAGTATATTTTGGTAGCAGTCTTTCCTGTAGACATATATTATTTAATATGACCGAAAAAGTAAGATTAATAATTCTAACACGAATTTTCTCAATCTTTCGTACATTTCGTTTCACTGTTGGAGGTAAATCAAAAATCAATTCTCCAAAATTCATTTTTATTTCTAGTCTGACGCGACACGAGCGCGTTTCGTAAAACTTATTACATTTTCAAAGATTTTAGTTCACAAATACACAACTGAATAGAACTTACGCATCTCCGATTTTATATCTACATTTGAGTGAGGTGGAAGGGGTGATGTGGCATTAACACAAGACAGAACAAGATGTGGTATTAATAGGGTATTAATTTCATCAACACATGACAGAACAAGAGTATTAATAGGGTATTAATTTCATCAACACAAGACAGAACACGAAACAATGGATATTGAAAAGAAGTGTTTGTAGAAAGCCTATTGGTCCATATTTCTTGATGCTTCTATATTGGAGCGGAGTCTTGAGGTGGGTAGAATATAGTTGTGCAATAATTGGCTGTTGATTGCTGGTGTTGACTTCTTGATGTGTAGTGCCTCGCAAACGTCAAGCCGCCTGCTATCGCTGTATCTATCGATGATTTCTGTGTTGTTTACTAGGATTTCTCTGGCGATGGTTTGGTTGTGGGAAGAGATTATATGTTCCTTAATGGAGCCCTGTTGCTTATGCATCGTTAAACGCCTAGAAAGAGATGTTGTTGTCTTGCCTATATACTGGGTTTTTTGGAGCTTACAGTCCCCAAGAGGGCATTTGAAGGCATAGACGACGTTAGTCTCTTTTAAAGCGTTCTGTTTTGTGTCTGGAGAGTTTCTCATGAGTAGGCTGGCCGTTTTTCTGGTTTTATAGTAAATCGTCAGTTGTATCCTCTGATTTTTGTCTGTAGGGATAACGTTTCTATTAACAATATCTTTCAGGACCCTTTCCTCCGTTTTATGAGCTGTGGAAAAGAAGTTCCTGTAAAATAGTCTAATAGGGGGTATACGTGTTGTGTTAGTTGTCTCTTCAGAGGTTGCATGGCTTTTCACTTTCCTTCTTATGATGTCTTCGACGAAACCATTGGAGAAGCCGTTATTGACTAGGACCTGCCTTACCCTACAGAGTTCTTCGTCGACTTGCTTCCATTCTGAGCTGTGGCTGAGAGCACGGTCGACATATGCTATAACAACACTCCTCTTGTACCTGTCTGGGCAGTCGCTGTTGGCATTTAGGCACATTCCTATGTTTGTTTCCTTAGTGTAGACTGCAGTGTGGAAACCTCCGCCCTTTTCCATGACTGTTACATCTAGAAAGGGCAGCTTCCCATCCTTTTCCATCTCGTAAGTGAAACGCAGCACGGAACTCTGCTCAAATGCCTCCTTCAGCTCCTGCAGATGTCTGACATCAGGTACCTGTGTAAAAATGTCGTCAACATACCTGCAGTATATGGCCGGTTTCAAGTTCATGTCGACTAAGACTTTTTGCTCGATGGTACCCATGTAGAAGTTTGCAAACAGGACACCTAGGGGAGAACCCATGGCGACCCCATCTACTTGCTTATACATGTGCCCATCCGGGCTCAAGAAGGGTGCCTCTTTAGTACAAGCTTGGAGTAGTTTCCTCAGAATATTTTCTGGTATGTCAAGAGGAGTACAGGCTGGATCACGATACACTCTGTCGGCTATCATTCCGATTGTCTCGTCCACAGGTACGTTGGTAAACAGCGATTCTACGTCCAACGAGGCTCTTATCCCTGTGGCCCGTGTGCCCCGCAGTAAGTCAACAAATTCCTTTGGAGACTTCAGGCTGAAGGCGCAAGGAACATAAGGAGTCAGCAGGCCGTTGAGTCGCTTCGCCAGTCTGTACGTGGGTGTGGGTATCTGGCTAATGATTGGCCGAAGTGGGTTTCCAGGCTTATGCGTCTTGACATCCCAGAGCTAAAGACACGAGCTATGAGGACCAGACCGGAGGAAATGTCCCTCACATCTCTTTGTTATCATGATATATAAGATACCGAGTGGGATACACAACATGTAAAATAGCGTGTTACCTGGAAGGGCGGAGGAAGTGTAAAGGGAAAATCTGGATAGCAAAGAAGGGGAATGATGAAGGAGATTACATGCTACAGGAGCGGCCTCCATACAACGATTCAAAGATAGAGACGACAGAGAAAAACGGGATAGGGTGTAATCACTCTAGTCGACTGAGGGCAGGAGTCCATAGCATCTTTAAGGCTGGCATCTTTATGTGCTGCAGATACACACACAAGAGAATATCTCTCTGACTGGAAACAGTGTGTTGCAGTGAGGGAAGATGTAAAAATGGAGAGGTCACACCTGAATTGCCTTATGGGCCAGTACTAGTTAGTATACTTTTCCTACTACATGTCAACGACGTAAATGAAGAATATGTTGCACTGATATCAATGGTGTAAATGGTTTTAGCACAGAAGGAGTGTAAGAGGTTGCAAGACGACACTGATAAGCTTCAGGGATGGTTCCGTAAATGGCTTTTCGACTAGAGGACATAAACGGGAACTTGAGGCGCAGATAAGTCAATAGTATCTAAACAGATAGCAATAGTATCATTTTTTTTGTTAATTTAAGATTATTGAGTGAAATTTAGCGCTAGGCCTAGCACGGTCATTTACGAAAGTACACACACACACACACACACACACACACACACACACACACACACACACACACACACACACACACACACACACACACACACACACACACACACACACACATATCTATTTCTTGCATATGTTAACGACATGTTTACTGGCGTAGAGTCCTACATGTCGATGTTTGCGGATGACGCAAAGTTGATGAGAAGAGTTGTGACAGATGAGGATTGCAGGATCCAAGAGGACCTGAACAGGTTGCAGAGATGGTCAGAGAAATGGCTACTGGAATTCAACACGAGCAAATGTAAAATTATGCAAATGGGACTAGGAGATAGGAGACCAAAGGGACAGTACACAATGAAGGGGAACAGCCTACCTGTGACGACGCGCGAAGAGACCTGGGTGTGGACGTAACACCTAATCTATCTCCTGAGGCACATATAAATAGGATAACGACAGGAGCGTACTCTACACTGGCGAAAGTTAGAACATCATTCAGAAATCTAAGTAAGGAGGCATTTAGGGCGCTCTACACTGCCTACGTGAGGCCAGTCTTAGAGTATGCCGCCTCATCATGGAGTCCCCATCTGAAGAGGCATATAATGAAACTGGAATAGGTTCAGAGGTTTGCAACGAGACTCGTCCCAGAGCTACGAGGGATGGGGTATGAGGAGCGCCTGAGGGAACTGTGCCTTACGACACTAGAAAAAAGAAGGGAGAGGGATAGACATGATAGGAACGTATAAAATACTCAGAGGGATTGACAGAGTGGACATAGACGAAATGTTCACACGGAATAGTAACAGAACGAGGGGACAAGGATGGAAGTTGGAAACTCAGATGAGTCACAGAGATGTTAGGAAGTTTTCTTTTAGTGTGAGAGTAGTGGGAAAATGGAATGCACTTCAGGAACAGGTTGTGGAAGCAAATACTATTCAAAATTTTAAAACCAGGTATGATAGGGAAATGGGACAGGAGTCATTGCTGTAAACAACCGATGCTCGAAAGGCGGGATCCAAGAGTCAATGCTCGATCCTGCAGACACAACTAGGTGAGTACAACTAGGTGAGTATACACACACACACACACACACACATATCTGAGGCGGGACCAAAGAGCCAAAGCTCAACCCCCGCAAGCACAAATAGGTGAGTACACACACACACACACACACACACACACACACACACACACACACACACACACACACACACACACACATTAGGTCCATACCTAGTTAAACACAAGACGACGTTAGAAAAGATTCAGAGGTATGCCACCAGACTGGTCCCGGAACTGAGAGGAATGAGCTACGAGGAAAGGCTAAGGGAGCTGAACCTCACAACCCAGGAAAACAGAAGAGTAAGGGGAGACATGATAACCACCTATAAAATTCTCAGGGGAACTGAAAGCGTGGACAAAGACAAACTCTTTAGCATGGGTGGGACACGAACAAGGGGACACAGGTGGAAACATAGTACCCAGAAGAGCCACAGAGACGTTAGAAAGATTTTTTTCAATGTCAGAGTAGTTAATAAATGGAATGCATTAAGTAGTTTTGTGGTGGAGGCTGACTCCATACACAGTTTCAAAGGTAGATATGAGAGAGCCCAGTAGGCTCAGGTATCTGTACACCAGTTGATTGACAGTTGAGAGGCGGGACCAAAGAGCCAGAGCTCAATCCCCCGGAAACACAACTAGGTGAGTATATATACACACACACAAACTACCTTCCCAGGGCCCGTCCAACACCCCTCCTCCTCCACCCTGGACGCGACACACAGCAACTGACACACACTTCAGGAGTTTACTCGAGGAATGAAGCAAGTCTCGGGACACCGCTCCGAGCACATGTACCAGCGGGAAAAGTTCCTTACTGTGAGTGACAACCGCTGGACCAGAATACTGAGAAGTGGTTCCCTTCATCAGCCTGCTCCCCATGACTCCAGTCTTGCCGGCTCTCTTAGTTGTGGTGCTGTGGGTGATAGTTGTGGTGCTGTGGATGTTAGTTGTGGTGCTGTGGGTGATAGTTGAGAGGCTGTGGGTGATAGTTGTGGTGCTGTGGGTGATAGTTGTGGTGCTGTGGGTGTTAGTTGTGGTGCTGTGGGTGTTAGTTGTGGTGCTGTGGGTGATAGTTGTGGTGCTGTGGGTGTTAGTTGTGGTGCTGTGGGTGATAGTTGTGGTGCTGTGGGTGTTAGTTGTGGTGCTGTGGGTGTTAGTTGTGGTGCTGTGGGTGATAGTTGTGGTGCTGTGGGTGTTAGTTGTGGTGCTGTGGGTGATAGTTGTGGTGCTGTGGGTGTTAGTTGTGGTGCTGTGGGTGATAGTTGTGGTGCTGTGGGTGTTAGTTGTGGTGCTGTGGGTGTTAGTTGTGGGGCTGTGGGTGTTAGTTGTGGTGCTGTGGGTGATAGTTTTGGTGCTGTGGGTGATAGTTGTGGTGCTGTGGGTGTTAGTTGTGGTGCTGTGGGTGATAGTTGTGGTGCTGTGGGTGATAGTTGTGGTGCTGTGGGTGTTAGTTGTGGGGCTGTGGGTGATAGTTGAGGATGTGGGTGTTAGTTGTGGTGCTGTGGGTGTTAGTTGTGGTGCTGTGGGTGATAGTTGTGGTGCTGTGGGTGTTAGTTGTGGTGCTGTGGGTGTTAGTTGTGGTGCTGTACGTGATAGTTGTGAGGCTGTGGGTGATAGTTGTGGTGCTGTGGGTGATAGTTGTGGGGCTGTGGGTGTTAGTTGTGGTGCTGTGGGTGTTAGTTGTGGTGCTGTGGGTGATAGTTGTGGTGCTGTGGGTGATAGTTGTGGTGCTGTGGGTGTTAGTTGTGGTGCTGTGGGTGTTAGTTGTGGTGCTGTGGGTGCTAGTTTTGGTGCTGTGTGTGATAGTTGTGGTGCTGTGGGTGATAGTTGTGAGGCTGTGGGTGATAGTTGTGGTGCTGTGGGTGATAGTTGTGGTGCTGTGGGTGATAGTTGTGGTGCTGTGGGTGTTAGTTGTGGTGCTGTGGGTGATAGTTGTGGTGCTGTGGGTGTTAGTTGTGGTGCTGTGGGGTGATAGTTGTGGTGCTGTGGGTGTTATTTATGGTGCTGTGGGTGATAGTTGTGGTGCTGTGGGTGTTAGTTGTGGTGCTGTGGGTGTTAATTGTGGTGCTGTGGGTGATAGTTGTGGTGCTGTGGGTGTTAGTTGTGGTGCTGTGGGTGTTAGTTGTAATGCTGTGGGTGTTAGTTGTGGTGCTGTGGGTGTTAGTTGTAATGCTGTGGGTGTTAGTTGTAATGCTGTGGGTGTTAGTTGTGGTGCTGTGGGTGTTAGTTGTCATTATTACACAACTTGCATAAAAACAATAAAAATACATATCCAGTACAAATACATACAATACATAAGTTGCCCAAATATGTAAATATGCAACTAGCACAAATGCACAATTCACACATATACAATTGCAACATATGTCCAATTAATACACAACTTGCACAAAATATAATCGATACACAACTAACCCGTATATGAACACATCTACTCAATTCCACAAATACACATACAAAACATTCAAAATTAATACACAATTTACACAAACAATACACAATTTGTAGGAATATAATTAATACATAATTGCAATTATCATACGACTTATGCATAATACAGAATCTGCGCAATTAATACACAACTTGCACAAGTATAATAAGTGTGCTATTTGCACAGTTACAATCACAACCAACTAGGTAAAACAATACACAATTTGCATTATATTTTTTCTAGGTATGTTTTGGTCATCATTTATAATATGCCGAGTTTAACCAACCCCCCAAAAGTGAGAATTTCACATGAATGATTGACAAGTCTAACATCCTATGAGCTCAATATAAAAACACATTTACCATAAATGTTTCAACATTATTAGGGCCAAACTATTCATCTAGCATATGCCCATTGTTTTTAATATCATATTAATACCCGCCTTGTTACATCCTCTTCAATCATGTCACCCATATTTATTTTGACAAACCCTCAAACAGACTTATTGGTTCTAGCCTTAGTTATGTTAGGGACAGGCGAGGTTAGGCGATGTCATTAAATTTTTAAGCAAATTTACTTTATCCTATCAAAAATGCAACTAACTAGAACCTAAATAAATCTAAATCTATCAAAAATTATACTTATACTATAGAAATTTAACCAAATTCATCTTAGCAAAAGATAAACTAACTCAATATGAGCATCCCATATCCTCACATACAAGCCTATGTCACCTCTGTCAGTACATGAGTTAGCTATAGCTAGAACCCCAATATAGGTAAATTTACAACAAAATTTGAATATGTTAGTTCATTACCCCTAAGATATTATACATCCTACCCTACATAATCTCATTTGACCTGGCCTAGCATATCACAAAGCCTAGATTTGATTAAAGTTGGCGAAATTTGTTCTATCCCATCTAAATGTAACCTAATTTAAGACAATTTCCGCAAATATACCCAAAAAATGTTTTGTAACATAGCGCAGCCAAAGCCCATTTTAGCCAAGTTTTCACCTATTCCAACCTGCCCTAGACAACCTAACCTAACATGTCCAAAGCTAGATTTGATTAAAGTTTGGTTTAATTTAAGCCATAAATCAAATATACCCAAATGTTTTGTATTATAGCACTGCCAAAGTCCATTTTAGCCGATTTTTCACCTATTCCAACTTACCCTACACAACCCTACCTAACCTATCCTAACATATACAAAGCCAGACTTCATTTAAAGTTGGTGAAATTTATGTTGTCCAACCTAAATTCAACCTAATATATGTCAATTTCCACCAAATAAACCCAAATGTTTTGTAACATAGCACAGCCAATGTCCATTTTAGTCAAGTTGTAGCCTATTCTAACCTGCCCTAGACAACCTCACCTAACGTTACCTGACCTAACATATCCAATGCTAGATTTGATTAAAGTTGGGGAAATTTAAGCTATCCCACCTATATTCAACCTAATTTAAGACAATTTCTACCAAATTTACCCAAAATGTTTTGTATCATAGCACAGCCAAAGCCCATTTTTACCCCCCTTTTTACCTATTCCATCTAAACTTCCAATATCCAACATCCAATCTTGGCACAACATCCCCCATTCCCAAGACCATTTTCATAGAGTTAGTGTTGTGTCCATCCAGCTATTTCCAATTGTCCAGATTAGTTTACCATCAACAAACCTACCAAACCAGACCTAACCTAACCTATCCTAACACAGCATTAGGTAAATTTATCCAAATTATCCCAATTTGTATCAATTCTACTAAATTTTTCCTAATTGTATCAAACCAAAACTCCCAAATTCTACTAAATGTACCTATGCATATCACATCCAGAGAACAAATTGACTGTTAAGAGTAGTTAATGTCTAGTCCCAACTCCCATTCCACTCTAGATTACAGCTAATTTAGCTAATATATTATTTTGTGAAGTATCACACACAGAGATCACACTAACGTGATGCATCAAATGAACAAATCCACAAGGACCGTGACGAGAATTCGAACCTGCGTCCTAGGATGCTCCCGGACGCAGGTTCGAATCCTCGTCACGGCCCTTGTGGATTTGTTTATGTGAAGTATGTTGTTAATAGGCATTTTCTTCATATTACCACAAATCAACCATCTCAGACCTAACCTCTGACATGACATACTCTGATACGACATAAAAGAACAGTTTCAAATGTAGATATGATAGAGCTCAGTAGGCTCAGGAATCTGTACACCAGTTGATTGACAGTTGAGAGGCGGGGCCAAAGAGACAAAGCTTAACCCCCGCAAGCACAACTAGGTAAATACACACACACACACACACACACACACACACACACACACACACACACACACACACACACACACACACACACACACACACACACACACACACACACACACACACACAGATTGGATTGGATTGGATTGTCGGAAAGCCTTTGACACAGTACCGCATAAGAGGCTGGTACATAAGCTGGAGAGACAGGCAGGTGTAGCTGGTAAGGTGCTCCAGTGGATAAGGGAGTATCTAAGCAATAGGAAGCAGAGAGTTACGGTGAGGGGTGAGACCTCCGATTGGCGTGAAGTCACCAGTGGAGTCCCACAGGGCTCTGTACTCGGTCCTATCTTGTTTCTGATATATGTAAATGATCTCCCGGAGGGTATCGATTCATTTCTCTCAATGTTTGCGGACGATGCTAAAATTATGAGAAGGATTAAAACAGAAGAGGACTGTTTGAGGCTTCAAGAAGACCTAGACAAGCTGAAGGAATGGTCGAACAAATGGTTGTTAGAGTTTAACCCAACCAAATGTAATGTAATGAAGATAGGTGTAGGGAGCAGGAGGCCAGATACAAGGTATCATCTGGGAGAGGAAATTCTTCAGGAGTCAGAGAAGGAAAAAGACTTGGGGGTTGATATCACGCCAGACCTGTCTCCTGCAGCACATATCAAGCGGATAACATCAGCGGCATATGCCAGGCTGGCCAACATACGAACGGCATTCAGAAACTTGTGTAAAGAATCATTCAGAACTTTGTATACCACATATGTCAGGCCAATCCTGGAGTATGCAGCCCCAGCATGGAGTCCATATCTAGTCAAGGATAAGACTAAACTGGAAAAGGTTCAAAGGTTTGCCACCAGACTGGTACCCGAGCTGAGAGGTATGAGCTACGAGGAGAGACTACGGGAATTAAACCTCACTTCGCTGGAAGACAGAAGAGTTAGGGGGGACATGATCACCACATTCAAGATTCTTAAGGGGATTGATAGGGTAGATAAAGACAGTCTATTTAACACAAGGGGAACACGCACAAGGGGACACAGGTGGAAACTGAGTGTCCAAATGAGCCACAGAGATATTAGAAAGAACTTTTTTAGTGTCAGAGTGGTTGAGCCCGATAGGCTCAGGAATCTGTACACCTGTTGATTGACGGTTGAGAGGCGGGACCAAAGAGCCAGAGCTCAACCCCCGCAAACACAACTAGGTGAGTACAACTAGGTGAGTACACACACACACACACACACACACACACACACACACACACACACACACACACACACACACACACACACACACACACACACACACACACACACACTCACACACACACACACACACACACACACACACACACACACACACACACACACACACACACACACACACACACACACACACACACGAGTAAATGCAAAGTAATGAAACTAGGCAGTGGAAACAGGAGGCTAGGCACAGGATACAGAATAGGAGATGAAGTACTTAATGAAACAGACAGAGAGAAAGATCTAGGAGTTGATATCACACCAAACCTGTCTCCTGAAGCCCACATAAAGAGAATAACGTCTGCGGCATATGCAAGGCTGGCTAACATCAGAACGGCGTTCAGGAACCTGTGTAAGGAATCATTCAGAATCTTGTACACCACATATGTAAGACCAATCCTGGAGTATGCGGCCCCAGCATGGAGCCCGTACCTTGTCAAGCACAAGACGAAGCTGGAAAAAGTCCAAAGGTATGCTACTAGACTAGTCCCAGAACTAAGAGGCATGAGTTATGAGGAAAGGCTGCGGGAAATGCACCTTACGACACTGGAAGACAGAAGAGTAAGGGGGGACATGATCACAACCTACAAAATCCTCAGGGGAATCGACCGGGTAAACAAGGATGAACTATTCAACACTGGTGGGACGCGAACAAGGGGACACAGGTGGAAACTGAGTACCCAAATGAGCCACAGAGACGTTAGAAAGAACTTTTTCAGTGTCAGAGTAGTTAGTAAATGGAATGCATTAGGAAGTGATGTGGTGGAGGCTGACTCCATATACAGCTTCATATGTAGAGATGATAGAGCCCAATAGGCTCAGGAATCTGTACACCAGTTGATTGACGGTTGAGAGGCGGGACCAAAGAGCCAGAGCTCAACCCCCGCAAGCACAATTAGGTGAGTACAATTAGGTGAGTACACACACACACACAGTACTTAGAAGAACAAACACATGCACACCAACAAAGTCAAATTCCTCTCAAAATATTACTCCACTCGACTCTTTAGGTATCTGCAATGTCTCTTGGGTGTAAAATTTCGTATCATCGCTAATCATGATCGGGATTTTAACGTTGTTTGCACGAAAGTGCGAGTTTTTGCCTCCACGCTCCGAATAGGTAACTTTTAGTGGTACCTTTGCCCGGGTTTACGAGGCCTGGATGCTGGGAGAGTCTTTGGCTGGCAACTTTTATTGGGAGAAACAAATATTTCCTTGTTTACCTGATTGTTGGATTAGGGGGGTGAAGGTGTGTGTGTGTGTGTGTGTGTGTGTGTGTGTGTGTGTGTGTGTGTGTGTGTGTGTG
>NC_091153.1:11838404-11850904 GCF_040958095.1 Procambarus clarkii
GGGTGAGGCAGCACCCACCCCTTCCATCACCAGGGTGAGGCAGCACCCACCCCTTCCATCACCATTCCATCGTCTTTCTACCCTTCCATCATCACCCTTGACCCTCCTATAACCCCATTCCCTCCCCCCCCCTTCCCTTTCCAAGTGGTCACGTCCTACTCATTCTGTGCTGATGAATGGCATTAATTAGTAGTGGAGAGGCTGTGGTGTGTGTGACGGAGGAGGGGCACAGAGAAGGGAGAGAGAAGGGGGACTGTGGGAGAAATAATAGTGTGAGGTAGAGTGGAGAATCGTAAGAGAAGCAGACGGTGACTGGAGGGATTGTGTCTAGGTACTCTCTCTCTCTCTCTCTTTCTCTTTCTCTTTCTCTCTTTTCTCTTACAACTGAGACTGATATATACAACTGATATATATATATATATATATATATATATATATATATATATATATAAATATATATATATATACGAATTTTCTTAATATGTCTTATTTTTATCTTCAATGTCGAGGGTAATTGAAATATCAATTCTCCAAAATACATTTTTATTCTTAATCTGACGCCTGAACGCGTTTCGTAATTCTTATTACATTTTCAAAGACTTAGTTTACACATAAAAATTCATCATACTTATACTCGTTTTGGGTGAGGTGATATGGCACAAATGTTTTGGGTTAGGTGACAAACACAAGACTGAACACGGAACAATGGGTATGAAAACATAAGAATGGAAGTAACTGCAGAAGGCTTGTTGGTCCATACCTCCTCTTGATGATTCTATATTGGTTCGGGGTTATGAAGTGGATAGAATATAATTGTACATTAATGGGCTGTTGGTTGCTGGTGTTGACATTTTGATGTGTAGTGCCTCGCTGATGTCGAGCCTCCTGCTATCGCTGTATCTATCGATGATTTCTGTGATGTTTGCTAAGATTTCTCTGGTGATGTTCTGGCGATGTTCTCTGGTCTGACACTCTATTAATTTAAAATTTTGCATGCAATATCATGACGAAGGTGAGAATATGAAAATAATGATATATGAAAATATAATGATATAGGAATGCATCTTTAGTATATGGAATATCATGATCAAACACTGAGAGTAAATTTAAAGTATGAGCACATTGTAATTTTAGTGGTAATTGTCATGAATCATTATCCTGATTATATATACCTCTGACTGCTCCATTATATATACTGCACACACTCCACCAGCTTGGTATAATGATATTATTGAGATATTAATCTACAACCATCCCCACCCCCAGCTTGGTGTAATGTGGTTGGCGTATTGTACATCACCCACCTCACCCAAAATAGTACAATCAGATACCCTCTCCAACCAGGGTACACAGTTTCGGTCCGTCACACTAATAATGTCTACTGTCTGTCCTTGGATAAAGGAACCGAAGCCAACAATTCCAAATCGTTTGATGTTAGCACTATGTATCTCCTGCCTCACTATTTTGCCACAGAGAGTGCAGGTACTATGCAGCACCTGCCTCACTATCTTGCAACTCCTGGCCACAGAGTGTAGGAGACGTAGCTGAAGAAAACAAAGAGATTGCCACAAACCAAGAGTGGAAATTCGTAGAGGCATTACCATATATTTCCATTATTCGTTGATTATATTTCCATATAATGTTATTTCTGTTATTGTATTCCCATAGACTTTCATCATTCTTTCATTATTTTTGCATATAATATATTTGTTAGTATCGCTTAGTTCCGTTTTGATTGATCATTGTCGGGGACAATGTGAGCCAAAACTGTTGAACTTTTGTTTTCTGTTTATTGAAGAGAGGCATGAGGTGCAGGGAAATGCCCCTCCCCCCCCCCCCCTATCAAACGTCTTGTCCTGTCACGGAGTCGAACCTGAAGCCATTTGTAAATAACAAATTCAAAATCTTATTAAAACGTCAATATATATTTTTCCACAGAACTCGTGTTGTAAGCACATATATCAAGCCTCTATAATATTTTGGGAATTTTCAAACGATTTCATATCGTCAAGGGCAAAATTTTTTTGATAAATAAGCCATTGTTTTTATCGTCATATATATCATGGTTTGAAAAAGTGGTTGCATTCCAGTGCAGTAAATATTGATTACGTCACACTCCGCGTAATTACATGGGAAATGCTGAAGGAATTCCTGTTACAAAATTTCAATGTATATGTGTTTTCAATTAGTTGTGTTTTCACTTAGTTGTTCTCGCCTAGTTGTGGTTATGGGGTCAAGTAATGCCTTCCTTGTGTCAACTTTTCATTTCCAGGACAGTTAATGTAAAGTGACTTTCAGTTCATGTTTGTCATAGTCTCTTTCTTTCTCTGAAGATGTTTATTAAATTTGTCTCAATTGTTTTCTGTTGTAGCGCGATCCATGTACAGGCATCTCGCACCCTGAAGATATTATTTCTCTGATGTTTCCAGCTTCCTCCTACGTCCTCGGCTCCTTCCCATGTCTCAATATAAACATTACCCCCGTGTCTGTTCTGCTCATTACTCTTAATATCTTATTCGTTGTTATCGTTCCTTACGTTCCAAATCCTTATCCTGGTTCCTTCCAAGTATTCCCTTCCCCCCCCCGTTTCATCCTAAATCCTTATCCTGACCCCTTCCAATGCTATATAGTCGTAATGGCTCAGCGCTTTTTCCTGATTAATTCCTCCCTTCTTCCTTCCGATATGAGTATACCTTCGTCTGGGATAAGTTATACTTTTTCTACTTTTCGTCATACTTTTTTTTGATGCGAATTCCTTGTCGAAGCTTCATACTCAAAGATTGGTCTTATGTAGGTTGCATTTAATGTTTTTCGCGTCTTTTGTGCCTAGGTAAGCGAAGGTTCTTCTGATATTTGAGAGTCTGACGGTTGTTACAGAGGTTATTTTGTTAATGTGTTTTATGGTATATTTATACATATTGTCTCGGGTCTTTGTAGCTCCCCTTCGGTACGCTGACCTTTTACGTCCGGTTCCCCCTCCCTAGACAGGTCATTCCTACTTCCACATTGATACTTAAATGGCATTGCGTTCGTGCGCAGTTAATTAAGTGTAATTACCTAAGTGTAACTACCTCTGAAACTACTGACGGTTTTGACGTCCACTACATTCTGTCTTAATTGGTTCCAACCGTCTACCACTCTGCAAAAGTGTTATTTCTAATGCTTTTTCGGCCGTGTGTGTACTCACCTAATTGTCCTTGTGGGTGTTGAGCTCTGGCTCTTTGGTCCCGCCTCTCAACCGCCAATCAACAGGTGAATGTGTGTGTGTGTGTGTGTGTGTTTACTAGTTGTGTTTTTGCGGGGGTTGAGCTTTGCTCTTTCGGCCCGCCTCTCAACTGTCAATCAACTGTTTTACTAACTACTTTTTTTTTCCCCACACCACACACACACACCCCAGGGAGCAGCCCGTGACAGCTGACTAACTCCCAGGTACCTATTTACTGCTAGGTAACAGGGGCACTTAGGGTGAAAGAAACTTTGCCCATTTGTTTCTGCCTCGTGCGGGAATCGAACCCGCGCCACAGAATTACGAGTCCTGCGCGCTATCCACCAGGCTACGAGGCCCACACACACACACACACACACACACACACACACACACACACACACACACACACACACACACACACCGCTACCGCTGGCCCTCGTCTATGATCTGGTCTCCTGTAAGGTCAAGAAGCCTGCTACGGTTCACACAGCCACACACGAGCCAACCTAACTTGGATAATGACCAATGAAGGACCATACAAACGAGAACATCTCCAAATGCCTCATACTTATGCTGTTAAGTGACATTATAAATAACATCAGAATACTTCAGAGGCCACATAGTTTCCTACATGGGAATTCGAGCCCATCACATAACCACAGTATTTTCTCGTATTGTTCCCAACATAAGACTAGATCCGATGTTCATTATAACAGTGAACAACTTACTGGTGCTGGGTTATAGGAACTTGTGTTCAGCACCTCCTTGAAGGGGTGAAGATCTGGAAGTTTTCTTGTTATAAACAAAATACGAAGTTTGGTAACCTAACTTTACACAAGAAATGTCTTTGTCTTGAGAAAATCTTTGCTGTATTGTACTTTACAAAACTTAAATAACTTATAAAATTAAAAACTGCAGTCTGCCAAATGGCCCAAAAAATTAAATATTCATACGTGCAGCTCCCAGGCAAAGAAAGTGAAATATACAAAACATATTTTTATCGAAAGAAATATTAATATTCGAAAGAAAAATATGGCACTGTGCATTTTACTTCCATGAGTTAATTAGGCTTTCTTGGCAGGGGAGACTTTGTATTTAGTCTTTTATGTTGGTTGTCACCTTCCTGCTCCCTGAAGTCATCCTACCAGCACCTCTCAAGATATTAAGACATTTGTATTGAAAATCATTTTTTTTTACACTGACTTGGCACCATTCCTTCCCCCCGTCCCTTCCCGAATCCTCATCCTGACCCACCCCTTCCATGTGCTATGGACTCGTCTTGGCCCTTTCCATTCCTCCCCCCTTACATTGACTTGAGGCATATAAAGCTTGTGTATGTTTGTTATAACGCTTCACTGTTACGGACCCGAGCCCAGCGTCCGAGCACGGAGCAGTGATGACCACGCCATCTGTGGGTCAGCTCCCGATACCCCCTCCAAATGGACGGCGCCAGCAAGAGAGGACAGGCAATACCAGCCACAAGGGCTAGTTTCCCGTCCTGATCAGCTCATAACACAGCCGCTGCTGACCTCTGGTGAGGTGGCGCTCAGACAGCAACGCCATCTATGGAGTGGATAGGTGGGCGTTTGTGTCTAAGCCTGTAAGTGAGGTGCCCTAGAGTGTCCCTGTTACTGATGACGTGTCTGATTACAGAGTCGACCTGGGACTGCTGTAATGGAAGTCGGATCAGTCTACCCAAGGCAGCCGTCTTGTCTCCAAGTATTTGCTGCAGCAGCCGTGAGTCACCCCCCGGATGAACACTGTGGTGTTAGCCTGCCTGTGATGTGGCAGCTGAAGGATTGTCGTACCTGGGACTGACTGGTGGAGACGCTTAACCACTGGGGTGTTGTGGCGAGGAGAGTGGTCTGTGGGATGACACGAGGCTCCTGACTAGGGCTCGCTACCCTAGTATCGATCGTGGAGTGGCCTAACCAGTGTTGCTGATTGGAACCTGCCAGCTACCTGCTGGACTTGTGGTTGACGGCCTCCACGACGGTGCCCCCAGTGGAACTGTGATTTGGCTGGCCTGTGGCCAGGGTAGACTCAAGAGAATCGAAGGATTCGTCGTGAGGCCACAAGAGGACCAAGAGCTTAGCACCGTTGAGCACCGTGAACGTCCAGAGTCTTCAAGACTACGTTGTGTAACTTAGTGTTCCCCCCCCCCCCCCCCGTGTAATCTTTTATATAGTATTTATGGTGATGGTGACAATTACATTATTAAGTTTTTGCCTTTGTCTCCCTTCCCCGTTTATTTTACTTGCGTTACGGATCACATCCCTTGAAAGCCACTACTAGCTTGGGGCCGGATACCCTACCTCTAACAACATCAGAGAAAGAACCCGGTTGCGACCCGAGAGGGCCGTAACATTCACCGTATACTGACTTCAAATATACAACTCTCATATGCTTCCTCCCAACCACTGACCCGAGACATACACCACATGTGTATATTACATCACCTCTACGCTCTTCAACTCTAGACATCACCACTTGTGTAAATCCATATAATAAATTATCATATATTGTAATATTTAGAGAGAGAGAGAGAGAGAGAGAAGGGAAACCGTATTTAAATATCTTGACTTCTTCAGTAGCAGGAGCCTTATTAAATGTCTGTCTGTCTCGGCCAATCTCTCTGTCTCTCTCTGTCTCTCTCTCTCTGTCTCTCTCTCTCTCTCTCTCTCTCTCTTCTCTGTCTCTCTCTCTCTGTCTCTCTCTCTCTCTCTCTCTCTCTCTCTCTCTCTCTCTCTCTCTCTCTCTCTCTCTCTCTCTCTCTCTCTCTCTCTCTCTCTCTCTCTCTCTCTCTCTCTCTCACTGTACCAGTCTATACCCAATGGGAACATGTTTGCGATGTGTGGGGTTGTGGAGGACTGACACTAAGAAGGTAGCAGGTGTGGGGATGGCGGGAGTACGACATCACCAATACATATTACAGGCAAAGTAAGATAATTTTGTCTTAATTTTGTGTACATCATTGTGTAATATTTTACATTGCAGTAAGGAAAAACAGAACGGAAAAGATCATAATTACGATTCCAGCTGAAAAGGTATTGCAAGATTCGCCGTGGAGGTGGAAACGCTCCCATTGGCACTGTCAAGTGGCAATCGTTTAATTTATGCCAACCCACATCCCGACTGTGTTGGGCACATACCCATCAGTAATTAATGTTAAAAATTGGATGAGGTTAACCCCAAGCGTCTGGCCTCAAGCTTCGAATTGGCAGACATTTACACTGATAGACATGAAGTTAAAGTAAGAATACTGACGATGGAGCTTCTGCCAGTGTTGTGTGTGTGATGGAACTGTTGTTGTTGGTAAGGTGCTGATAGTGTGGTATATTGCTGTTGGTACTGGCGTTGTACTAGTGTTAGCTCTGGTGTTACAGGTGTACTGGAGTTGTACCAGTACAACACCGGTACTATACTAGTGCAGCACTGTTTCTGGTGTGGTACTGGGGTTGGTACTGGTGCTGGTATTGGTGGTGTGCATGTTCTGGTACTGCAGTTGGTATTAATACTAATACTAGTTAGTGTTGGTACTGATGCTGGTAGCTGTTGGTATACCGGTGCTGGACCTGGTGCTGCAACTAGTACTATTACTAGTGCTGTACTGGTATTGGTACTGGTACTGCTGCTGGTACTGACACTGGTGTTGTACCTGTGCTGGTTCGGGTACTGGTTGCACTGGTGCTCAACTGGTGCTAATAAGGTGCTGGAACAACAACAACAACAACATTCTGTTGCATTATAGGGAAATTCAATTAGAAGATGACAGATTGCCTTAACTTAATTCAACATAATGAATTATGCCGAGGGTTCTTTGAGCAACCTCTCTGAGAAACACGGAAAGGAATTTCGCCCGAGCTTGTGCAACAGTCTTATGCAATGCCTTGCGAATCATCTTGCGTAACAGTTTATTTAGCGCCTTGCGTAGTACTTTGCTGAACACCTTGCGTAGTCGTCAATCTTGGGACACAGCGACACACCGCTTTTCCTACCTAAACATCAGGAATTAGAGAATTAGTCTTTTTTATTAAAACATTTTTCTGTATCTGGAGTAAACTTGGTGTTGCGTTGAGACGGCAACAGGAATATTCTCCATCAAGACGGAGAATATTCTCCATCAAGACGGAGAATATTCTCCGTCAAGACGGAGAATATTCTCCTCCATCTCCATGAAGAGGGAAGTTGAGCGTTTGTTGCATTTACTGACCCGAAAAAGGTGTGTGTGTTAGAGTGAATGTAATAGAGTTACTGAGCGTGTTGAGAGCATATTGAGTTAGCAGAGCGGGGCGGCCAGCGCTTAAGGGGGAAGGCGGTGTTGGGCGGGGGGGGGGGAGGGTCAGCAAACTAGGGCACAGTTAATGTCCCAGTCAGACGATGGTGACTGAGGGATGGATGGGTTTGGCCGCCCACGCGGGCGTGCGTGTGTGTGCGCATGAGCGCATAGACCTCTGCTTGAGCGCACAGACCTGCGCTTGGAAGCTCATGAGCACACAGACCCATGTTACTTCAGTGCACAGTCGCTCGGGTTTAGGTACAAGAGGGCACCTTTGTGTGCTCAAGAACGCACAGATGCACAATTGTATGCGCAAGAGCAGACATCACCCTGGGCTCATTCCTCCCAAGGATGCCCATCTTCTTCATTGACAGCTGACTAATCTTCATTAATCAGATCTTGACTTAGTCCAGCATGTAGCCCAACCACTTGGGCTGGACGGTAGAGCGACGGTCTCGTTTCATGCAGGTCGGCGTTCAATCCCCGACCGTCCATAAGTGGTTGGGCACCATTCCTTTCCCCCGTTCCATCCCTAATCCTTATCCTGTCCCCTTCCAAGTGCTATATAGTCGAAATGGCTTGGCACATTCCCTTGATAATTCCCTCCCTCCCCAACGGTCAAAGTGGTTGGGCACCATTCCTTCTCCCCGTCCCATCCCAAGTCCTTATCCTGACTCCTTCCCAGAGCCATATAGTCTTAACGGCTTAGTACTTTCTCATAATAAATACCTTTAGTCCGAGATAACAACTTTACGAAAATTTGGACTTTGAGGGCTTTTGTGATATTTTATTTAATCAATTTAACCATGATTTATCGAGAATAATTGCAATACTAAGTTCAGATATATTATTTTCCCTTGTAATATGCGGCTTGAGAAAATAATCTTCGACTATTTTCAAAACTTGTGGTCCACAATTGATTTAATAATGGTCCAAGATGGACCGAAACGACGTCGTCTCTTCACTTTCTAGTTTGTGGTCTGGTCAACACTTTCAAAAGCTCTTCTGCCTCAGAATTTCATTATTTTTTCTAAAATCAAAATTTCCTTCAAAGCAGTCGCTTGGGCTGGACGGTAAAGTGACGGTCTCGCTTCATGCAGGTCCACGTTCAATCCCCGACCGTCCAAGTGGTTGGTCACCATTCCTTCCACCCCCCCCCTCCCTCGTCCAATCCCAGATACTTGTATCCTGACCCCTTACAAGTTCTATACAGTCGTTATGGCTGGGTGTTTTCCCTAATAATTCCCTTCCCTTCAAAACAGTCGGCATTAGACTTGAATACAATAGATATTTCTGCTAAAATATTCCTCTTACATTCTGTCAACATTGGATGACTGCTATTGCTTCAATCAGAATTATTGCTTCTGTGTCTGTTTTAAGTTCCAGCCGAACACTACATTTAAATTTCCTTCGACAGAGACAGCTATATCCCCCCCACCTGGGCCCGCTCTTCCTATTGATCAGTCAGTGTGAAATAATGCATATTCCTTAATTGGAAATTCCGCCTTGCAGGCAATATGTATATGTATAACATGTATTTTGAGACGTGGTGGTGTTCGTCTGTGTTTCCACTGTCATCTGTTGTATAGTGTATAATAATCATCAAAGTTGTCTCATTCATACATATTAGTTTTCCTCTCTCTCTCCTACCCAAGTTCTGTCAATGGATTTACAATACTTACTACCCTTTCATTGCTCACTCAGACCACCATGTTCTTGTAGTTAAAACCCTGAGTAGTTAATAGTTAACACCATGGTTATGTAGTGAATAGTAATCAATACCCTATTTCGTTACGTTTAATGCCTTTAAATATTTAAGTTAATACCCTAAGATAAGATAACAATACGTTTAACTAAATCTGCCATACTTTCATTTCTGCCTAAAATAAATTATTCGTAATATAATTTGTCCAGGATGTTAATAATTGTTGCGGATTATGACAAAATACAACATATGGATAAGGTTCCTACCCTAGTTAACTGCTTCCCTGAATATGACTATAGAAATGCGTTACCCCAACATTTTTCTTCATAATTACGACAAGTGTCTAGTAACATTACACTGGATTTGTTCTCAATATTCGAATCTCTTTCACGGATTGCAAGGATTCAACTTGTCAATACCTGACTGGTAATTGTCATGTAAATTCATTTGACGTGCAATTCTCGGAACGCTGTAAACTATATCTTTGATTTTTACTCTTAATAGGTCCACCTGAATCATCATTCTTCCTCCTCTTAGCCTAAATTATTCATTATCACCGTCAACACATGACTGCTATGCAAGAATAAGGCAACCCGTTGACGGACAATCCACAATGTATTTTACCTCACATGTTTCCTGACGTTACATAAACAAGACCAATACTGCCGCTCGGCATAGTAACCAAAATGTACATACGTTACAGCCTTGTCAAGCTTACATATTCAGCCCCAGGTTGTATTGCCAACGTGCTACAGCTCTCCCGAGAATGTATACAACGTTCATAAGCTTTGATGCAGTCGAGTTTTGATATAAATTGGAATAGTTATATCTGGTCAGGTCAGGACGCTGGATATTTATTATATACTCATGTTTAAGAGCACGTCATGCTACTAGGAAAACAGGTTTGTCGGTGGAAAGAGTGAGATGAGGTTGTCGAGGGGTAGAACTGTTATCATTATGCATGATGGTGGGATTAGAGGCATTGCATTGGAGGATGGGGAGACGACGACACAGTTGCACACAGGAGGGCCCACCACGACACAGCTGCACACAGGAGGGCCCACCACGACACAGCTGCACACAGGAGGGCCCATCACGACACTGCTGCACACAGGAGGGCCCACCACGACACTGCTGCACACAGGAGGGCCAATCACGACACTGCTGCACACAGGAGGGCCCACCACGACACTGCTGCACACACGAGGGCCCACCACGACACTGCTGCACACAGGAGGGCCCACCACGACACAGCTGCACACAGGAGGGCCCACCACGACACAGCTGCACACAGCAGGGCCCACCACGACCCTGCTGCACACAGGAGGGCCCACCACGACACAGCTGCACACAGGAGGGCCCACCACGACACTGCTGCCCACAAGAGGGCCTACCACGACACTGCTGCACACAGGAGGGCCCACCACGACACTGCTGCACAATGGAGGGCCCACCACGACACTGCTGCACACAGGAGGGCCCACCACGACACAGCTGCACACAGGAGGGCCCACCACGACACAGCTGCACACAGGAGGGCCCACCACGACACTGCTGCACACAAGAGGGCCTACCACGACACTGCTACACACAGGAGGGCCCACCACGACACTGCTGCACAATGGAGGGCCCACCACGACACTGCTGCACACAGGAGGGCCCACCACGACACTGCTGCACAATGGAGGGCCCACCACGACACTGCTGCACACAGGAGGGCCCACCACGACACAACTGCACACAGGAGGGCCCACCACGACACTGCTGCACACAGGAGGGCCCACCACGACACTGCTGCACACAGGAGGGCCCACCACGACTCAGCTGCACACAGGAGGGCCCACCACGACTCAGCTGCACACAGGAGGGCCCACCACGACACTGCTGCACACAGGAGGGCCCACCACGACTCAGCTGCACACAGGAGGGCCCACCACGACTCAGCTGCACACAGGAGGGCCCACCACGACACTGCTGCACACAGGAGGGCCCACCACGACTCAGCTGCACACAGGAGGGCCCACCACGACACTGCTGCACACAGGAGAGCCCACCACGACTCAGCTGCACACAGGAGGGCCCACCACACGCGACATTTGCTCTCGAATACTCCTTACTTGTGTATATATATATATATATATATATCCTATATATATATACACACTCCTATTTAATATTTCAAGTAAGCCCTGATGCTAAGAAAATAGTTAGAGGGATAGAAGCCCTAAACCATAAAATAATAAATACAGAATATGCGGAATATATATATATATATATATATATATATATATATATATATATATATATATATATATATATATATATATATATATATATATATATATATATATATATTATTAAATATGACCGAAAAAATAAGATTAATAATTCTAACACGAATTTTCTCTATCTTTCTTACATTTCTTTTCACTGTTCATTGTAATTCAAAGATCAATTCTCCAAAATTCATTTTTATTTCTAGTCTGACGCGACACTTGAGCGCGTTTCGTAAAACTTATTACATTTTCAAAGACTTTAGTTTACAAACACACAACTGAAACTGAATAGAGCTTACACATCTTCGAGGTTTATATCTACATTTGGGTGAGGTGGATGAGGTGAAAAACGAACTTTCAACAATGGGTATTCAATGGGTATTAAATTCCAACACAAGACAGAACACGAAACAATGGGTATTGAATAGAAGTAATTGTAGAAAGCCTATTGGCCCATATTTCTTGATGCTTCTATATTGGAGCGGAGTCTTGAAGTGGGTAGAATATAGTTGTGCATTAATTGGCTGTTGATTGCTGGTGTTGACTTCTTGATGTGTAGTGCCTCGCAGACGTCCAGCCGTCTGCTATCGCTGTATCTATCGATGATTTCTGTGTTGTTTTCTAGGATTTCTCTGGTGATGGTTTGTTTGTGGGAAGAGATTATATGTTCCTTAATGGAGCCCTGATGTTTTTGCATCGTTAAACGCCTGGAAAGAGATGTTGTTGTCTTGCCTATATACTGGGTTTTTTTAGGTTTACAATCCCCAAGAGGGCATTTGAAGGCATAGACTACGTTGGTCTCTTTTAAAGCGTTCTGCTTTGTGTCTGGAGAGTTTCTCATGAGTAGGCTGGCCATTTTTCTGGTTTATAGTAAATCGTCAGTTGTATCTTAGAAGATTCAACTGACGATTTACTATATATATATATATATATATATAAACATTTTCTATTTTTCACATGTGGTTATTCTGCATATATATATATATATATATATATATATATATATATATATATATATATATATATATATAT
>NC_091153.1:11858404-11860904 GCF_040958095.1 Procambarus clarkii
TCCAGGTGCTCCACTAGCTTTCTTCGCACAATCTTCTCCATCATCTTGCATGGTATGCAAGTTAGGGACACTGGCCTGTATTTCAGTGCCTCCTGTCTATCCCCTTTCTTGTATATCGGGGCTACGTTAGCTGCTTTCCAAATTTCTGGCAGTTCCCCTGTTGCCAGTGATTTGTTATACACTATGAAGAGTGGGAGGCACAGTTCTTCTGTTCCTTTCTTTAGTATCCAAGGGGAGATTCCATCTGGGCCTATATCCTTTGTCACATCCAACTCTAGTAAACACTTCCTTACTTCCCCGCTGGTAATCTCAAACTCTTCCAGTGGCTCCTGGTTAGCTATTCCCTCTCTTATCTCTGGGATTTCTCCATGCTCTAAGGTGAAGACCTCTTGGAATTTCTTATTCAGTTCCTCACACACTTCCTTGTCGTTTGTAGTGAATCCTTCTGCCCCTATCCTTAATTTCATAACCTGTTCCTTTACTGTTGTTTTTCTCCTGATGTGGCTATGCAGCAATTTAGGCTGAGTCTTTGCCTTGCTTGCGATGTCAATTTCGTATTGTCTTTCTGCCTCTCTTCTCATCCTGGCATATTCATTCCTGGCATTCTGGTATCTTTCTCTGCTCTCCAGTGTCCTGTTATTCCTATAGTTTCTCCATGCCCTTTTACTTTGCTGCTTAGCTAGCCTACATCTCTGATTAAGCCATGGGTTTCTCATCTTCATTTCACTGTTTTCCTTTTGGACTGGGACAAACTTGTTTGCTGCGGCCTTGCATTTTTTCGTGATGTAGTCCATCATATCTTGGGCCGTCTTCTCCCTGAGCTCTGTTTCCCATGCTATTCTTGTCGTTCATAGCAGGCACCATTGTCATGGTGCCTGCTATGTAGTCTCTGAAACCCTCAGCCCGGGATATCCATCTCCTTAAAACTCCATTCCTTTCTCATGAGTAGGGCCACTCCACCTCCTCCCCTACCTTCCCTCTCTTTCCTTATTACTGTGTACTCCTGGGGAAACACGGCATTCGTTATGATTCCAGAGAGTTTTGTTTCAGTGAGTCCGATTACATCTGGGTTAACTTCTTGTGCTCTTTCCCTTAGTTCACTTGCCTTGCTTGTGATCCCATCTATGTTCGAGTACATTGCCCTGAAACTGACTCTCTTCTGCTTCTCCTCTGGGGGGGACCTGTGGGGTCTGGGGTGAGCGGGAGCTGGGAGGATCTGGTACGGGGAGCCTGGTGGAGGAGGAAGGGCTTGGGGGGGGGGGGGAATGTGGGGGGGGAGGGGGAGGGGGAGGGTAGGGGGAGCGGGGGAGGGGGAGGGTAGGGGGAGTGGGTGAGGGGGGAGGGTTGGGGGGGTGGGTGAGAGGGGAAGGGTTGGGGGGGGTGAGAGGGGGAGGGTTGGAGGGTGAAAGGCGGAGGGTCGGGGGGGTGAGAGGGGGGGAGGTTTGGGGAAATGGGGGAGAAAGGGGGGGTTTGGGGGGGGGGCCAGTAAAGTGGGGAGGGCTTGGGGGGCGTGGGGGCAAAGGGAAGGCTGAGGTGGTTGAGGAAGAGGGAGGGTTTTGGGGAGTGGTGGGGAGGGGAAGGGTGTGTGTGTGTGTGTGTGTGTGTGTGTGCGTGTGTGTGTGTGTGTGTGTGTGTGTGTGTGTGTGTGTGTGTGTGTGTGTGTGTGTGTGTGTGTGTGTGTGTGTGTGTGTGTGTGTGTGTGTGTATGTGTGTGTGTGTGTGTTTGTGCGTGTGTGGGTATGTGTGTGTGTGTGCGTGTGTGTGTGTGTGTGTGTGTGTGTGTGTGTGTGTGTGTGAGTGTGTGTGTGTGTGTGTATGTGTGTGTGTGTGTGTCTGTGTGTGTGTGTGTGTGTGTGTGTGTGTGTGTGTGTGTGTGTGTGTGTGTGTGTGTGTGTGTGTGTGTGTGTGTGTGTGTGTGTGTGTGTATGTGTGTGTGTACTCACCTAATTGTGCTTGCGGGGGTTGAGCTCTGGCTCTTTGGTCCCGCCTCTCAACCGTCAATCAACTGGTGTACAGATTCCTGAGCCTATTGGGCTCTATCATATCTACATTTGAAACTGTGAATGGAGTCAGCCTCCACCACATCACTTCCTAATGCATTCCATTTGCTAACTACTCTGACACTGAAAAAGTTCTTTCTAACGTCTCTGTGGCTCATTTGGGTACTCAGCTTCCACCTGTGTCCCCTTGTTCGCGTCCCACCAGTGTTGAAAAGTTCGTCCTTGTTTACCCGGTCGATTCCCCTGAGGATTTTGTAGGTTGTGATCATGTCCCCCCTTACTCTTCTGTCTTCCAGTGTCGTGAGGTGCATTTCCCGCAGCCTTTCCTCATAACTCATACCTCTTAGTTCTGGGACTAGTCTAGTAGCATACCTTTGGACTTTTTCCAGCTTCGTCTTGTGCTTGACAAGGTACGGGCTCCATGCTGGGGCCGCATACTCCAGGATTGGTCTTACATATGTGGTGTACAAGATTCTGAATGATTCCTTACACAGGTTCCT
>NC_091153.1:11865904-11905904 GCF_040958095.1 Procambarus clarkii
ATTATGTCTGTTGTCTGAATATGTCTTATGGTAGATTATGAGTTCAAGTTTTTGCTTTTGATCGATTGGTTTTTCTCCTCTGGATATGACGTTGTTCGTAATATGTTCATCGGTTGTGTACTGGGTGTTCACCAGTGCCCCTCTAGGGGGCGCTGGGACAGTGTTACCCCTGTGGCGCCAGGGACTGTCCCTCTAGGGGGCGCTGGGACAGTGTTACCCCTGTGGCGCCAGGGACTGTCCCTCTAGGGGGCGCAGGGACAGTGTTACCCCTGTGGCGCCAGGGACTGTCCCTCTAGGGGGCGCTGGGACAGTGTTACCACTGTGGCACCAGGGACTGTCCCTCTAGGGACGCTGGGACAGTACGTGTTACCACTGTGGCGCCAGGGACTCTCCCTCTAGGGACGCTGGGACAGTGTTACCACTGAGGCGCCAAGGACTGTCCCTCTAGGGACTCAGAGACAGTGTTACCACTGAGGCGCCAAGGACTGTCCCTCTAGGGACTCAGAGACAGTGTTACCACTGTGGCGCCAGGGACTGTCCCTCTAGGGACGCTGGGACAGTGTTACCACTGTGGCGCCAGGGACTGTCCCTCTAGGGACATACAGCTTAATGCTAAATATCGTACAAGGGAAGCTGTTCAAAATAAATTTAATCTGATAAAAAAATAATCGTTGCTTAATGCTTGTTCATTTATAACCGAGTTTACTAAAAGTTCCGTACAATATTTACACAAGAGAACGTGATATTAATAACACCTATTATAATTATGTAAAAAAAAAGTGTTTAAACTTTCAGAAATGAACATAATTGATGCCTGGAGTATGCGTAGTGCAGATTAATCTAGGGAAGTTGTGTGTTTAAGTATTCACTTAAATAAGTAAGTAAGCAATATTTACATACCCAGAATACTGAAATACTTCTCAGTCCCCCGTTAGAAAGGCGTTGTCTGATTTATTGTTGTCTTAATTGCAGGTTTAGCGTCACTTAAACGTTGGTTCGACGTTGATAAGGTTGCTTCAGCGTCGAAAACGTCTCTTCAACGTTACTCTTAGAGATTGTGCCGACTGATAGGTACCAGTTCAAACACATAATCACTAGTTACGTGTGTAATAATGGCATCTGATTGGCTGGGAAGGGCAATGTTATAATGACGTATCGAGATGTCGATACGCCAGCCAGCTTAGGCCCAGCCATTGGCCGAGGATCTAGGCCAGTGGCCAACCTTCCCAAGGATGCAACCCACAACAGTCGTATAGTACCTATTGGCTCTTAGGTGAACAGAGGCAGAGGGTGAAATGAAACGTAGCCCAAACACTTTCAGACAGTAAGACACAGTTACGGGGCTGAAGAATTCACAACAAACCCACACATCTGACTATTCAGGAAGCAACGGTGACGTTTCGGTCCATCCTGGACCATTATCACCTCTTGATAACGACCCACGACCGAAATGTCGTTACTTCCTTTACTCCCAGATATGTAGGTTAGGTGTCCCAACTTCAACCGCGGAAATCGAACCCGGAATCTATCGACTCCGCACGCCACTGCGCCACCAGATTAAAACAAGAAAATACTTAGAGGTGAATATTCGTTCAAGCTTTATAAACTGGTGCGGTTTTATGGTCTAACTCTCATCTAACTTGTTATCTTGAAGGCTTTATGGCTGGGTAACATGGGCTGGAGCTCCATAAAATATAATTAAAACTCTCCTGTTTTAATGGCCCAATATTCTCCACGTAATAGAAGCAGTCAGGAAAGAACGGGGTTAATTACAGTTCTCATGAGAGCTCAAGTTTTCCGGTGAACTGTAGGGGTCAAGTTCCCAATTGAACTTAAGACATCAAGTTTCCTAGTGAGCCGTAGATATTAAATTTCCCCGTAATCTGAAGATATCACATTTCCCTGTGCAAGGAAGATATCATATTCCGTTTTAATCTTAAGAAACCAAGTTTTGCTATCACTGATATATAACATTTATGACGATAAATATCTAGTGAATAGTGATTGTGATAAAAATAATAGAAACTCTATGTTTAGAAAAATAAGCAGAGAATCTTGGTGATGGAGAGATAAACACTAATATTCCGGCTGATTGGTATTCGAACCTACGAGATGGATGATCTAATCGTGCAGAGAGAAGCGAGAGAGAGAGAGAGAGAGAGAGAGAGAGAGAGAGAGAGAGAGAGAGAGAGAGAGAGAGAGAGAGAGAGAGAGAGAGAGAGAGAGAGAGAGAGAGAGTCTTACCAAGGCCTGCCTGGGTGCGCTAAGGAATGGTTTACAGGATTTGATCAAAGCAAGAACATGATTTAATGAATGATGTACCACTCTATTCACCTGGGCTGTAGGAGGCTCGAACCGCGGACCCCAGGCGTGTGAGGACGACGCTCTGTCAACTCCGCTATGAGTTGTATTTAAATATGTAGAGGTTTCTTTAGTGAAGTCGTAAATGCTTTGGGGAATCCTGGAACTTCTTCTCGATCAAGTCTGGTTCTTAGGAACTTAACAACAAGATCGGACTTGTTTACTACATAACTAAGTTGGTGATGAAACAAGACTAGAGTTTACCTAAATGATCAACCTGAACTGGTTGATGATTAAACTATTGCGGTGGCCTTAATAACCTAACTACCCCCCCCCCCTCCCCTTCCGTGGTTGATAAGCCCTAAACCCAACACCAAGCTTCAGACCTGGCAGCGTGACCTCGTCCTGGTGACCATGCATAGCAGCGTGACCCCGCTATGGTGACCTTTGTCACGCACTCTACTCATCCCAATTACTGATACTTTGAACAAGTCACAATCACGTGCCTGAACCAACCCAACAAACACACCTGAAACGAAGGTGAAGAAGTTTCGGTCTTGTCGGAGGATCTAGGACCGAAACATCGTCTCATCGTCATATATGTGTGTGTATGAGCTGTATTATGTATTTAAATGTTTAATTTATTTATATTTTTATTTGTCGATTGTGGGGAAAATGCGGCGCCTTGGACCAACTCTGGTCTTGGAAAAGACATTACATGTAGTGGTGTGAAGACTGGTGCTGAACTATGACCAGGAGTAAGACCTCTCAAGTGTGGGGTAGAGTCTTGACAGAAATAAAGAGAAAAGTCAAATAATAGATTAGTGGCCATTATTATATGAAAGTTAACAGTAAAAATCATTGAAAAAATATCAGAAATCAGATAACAAATTTGTTGGAATAGGAGAAGAATTATAGAATTATCAGTGATGTCACCAACGAAGAACAGGGGAAGAACGGAGAAACAGAAGAATATTGACTGGAATAAGCAGAAGGAACTGGACAATTTGAGAGAAAATTTTGAATGAGCTAAATAAGAGCTATGAGGAAAAACTTGCTAATTTGTGAGATGAGTTAAGGAAAGACCAAACCATAAAGACAGGTGCTAGTGACAGACAGTGACAGGAGAGAATGATAGCCAGAGATAGTGAGTTGAAAGGCCTAGTCCCTAGTTACCTGAAAAGGGAATACCTGTGTCCAAGTTATTTAAGGCAACAATTAGGTAGAAAGGTGTTGGATATTGATTATCTTATCGCAGACTCTCAAATCGTGAACAAAAAAACACGTAAGAAAATAATTAAAAACTACAAGAGAATGTTTTATATACCAAGGCTAGAAACAGGGAAGGAAAGTCAAATTCGTCAAATGTATATAGAGAGAAGATCTGCCGTAAATATTTAAGGAGCTGAAGGTCTACAGGGTAGAACTTGTTGGTGTTCAGCTCAGGGGCCAGATTCACGAAGCAGTTACGCAAGTACTTATGAACGTGTACATCTTTCCTTAATCATTGACGGCTTTGGTTACGTTTATTAAACAGTTAACAAGCATGAAAATTTCCCAATCAATTGTTGTTATTGTTATAAACAGCCTCCTGGTCCTTCGGAGCTCATTAACTGTTTAATAATTGTAAAAACAGCCGCCAAAGATTGAAAAAAAAAATGTATAGGTTCGTAAGTGCTTGCGTAACTGCTTCGTGAATCTGGCCCCAGGGGCCCTAAGATACGTCACAAGACGCCAGAAGCATTACACCCATGAATAAGGTAGGACCAACATTCTTCACGAGCTTGGCGAGAGCGTCTAAAATGAATAAAGAGCGGCAAAGGAAAAGAACAAGAGCAAGGAGACGAGGTGGCTGCAGAGCAAAATATTCGTGTTGCTGACAGAAGTTAGGGTTAGAAGTTACCCTCATAGTAATATAGAACGAAACAGTAGACAGATTCCTGCATCTGAATAGGGGAGTGATCTAACAGCAGTCATAACATCAAATGTAATGCCAGAGGCTCAAGTAAGGAGGCTTTCATTAGCAACAACGACTAAATTGTACACCGTACGTAACTCCTCCAGGAACTTGAACAGAGAAACCTTAAGCGTAACATATATATATATATATATATATATATATATATATATATATATATATATATATATATATATATATATATATATATATATATATATATATATATATATATATATATATATATATATATATTTTATTAAATATGACCGAAAAAGTAAGATTAATAATTCTAACACGAATTTTCTCAATCTTTCGTACATTATGCTTCACTGTTGGAGGTAAATCAAAAATCACTTCTCCAAAATTCATTTTTATTTCTAGTCTGACGCGACACGGGCGCGTTTCGTAAAACTTATTACATTTTCAAAGACTTCACAAATACACAACTGATTAGAACTTGCATTTCCCTGATTTTATATCTACATTTGAGTGAGGTGGGAAGGGTGATGTGGCATTACATTTGAGTGAGGTGGGAAGGATGATGTGGCATTAGAGGATATTAATAGGGTATTAAAAGTATCAACACAAGACAGAACACGAAACAATGGATATTGAATAGAAGTGTTTGTAGAAAGCCTATTGGTCCATATTTCTTGATGCTTCTATATTGGAGCGGAGTCTTGAGGTGGGTAGAATATAGTTGTGCAATAATTGGCTGTTGATTGCTGGTGTTGACTTCTTGATGTGTAGTGCCTCGCAAACGTCAAGCCGCCTGCTATCGCTGTATCTATCGATGATTTCTGTGTTGTTTACTAGGATTTCTCTGGCGATGGTTTGGTTATGGGAAGAGATTATATGTTCCTTAATGGAGCCCTGTTGTTTATGCATCGTTAAACGCCTAGAAAGAGATGTTGTTGTCTTGCCTATATACTGGGTTTTTTGGAGCTTACAGTCCCCAAGTGGGCATTTGAAGGCATAGACGACGTTAGTCTCTTTTAAAGCGTTCTGTTTCGTGTCTGGAGAGTTTCTCATGAGTAGGCTGGCCGTTTTTCTGGTTTTATAGTAAATCGTCAGTTGTATCCTCTGATTTTTGTCTGTAGGGATAACGTTTCTATTAACAATATCTTTCAGGACCCTTTCCTCTGTTTTATGAGCTGTGGAAAAGAAGTTCCTGTAAAATAGTCTAATAGGGGGTATAGGTGTTGTGTTAGTTGTCTCTTCGGAGGTTGCATGGCTTTTCACTTTCCTTCTTATGATGTCTTCGATGAAACCATTGGAGAAGCCGTTATTGACTAGAACCTGCCTTACCCTACAGAGTTCTTCGTCGACTTGCTTCCATTCTGAGCTGTGGCTGAGAGCACGGTCGACGTATGCGTTAACAACACTCCTCTTGTACCTGTCAGGGCAGTCGCTGTTGGCATTTAGGCACATTCCTATGTTTGTTTCCTTTGTGTAGACTGCAGTGTGGAAACCTCCGCCCTTTTCCATGACTGTTACATCTAGAAAAGGCAGCTTCCCATCCTTTTCCGTCTCGTAAGTGAAACGCAGCACGGAACTCTGCTCAAATGCCTCCTTCAGCTCCTGCAGATGTCTGACATCAGGTACCTGTGTAAAAATGTCGTCAAAATACCTGCAGTATATGGCCGGTTTCAAGTTCATGTCGACTAAGACTTTTTGCTCGATGGTACCCATGTAGAAGTTTGCAAACAGGACACCTAGGGGAGAACCCATAGCGACCCCATCTACTTGCTTATACATATGCCCATCCGGGCTCAAGAAGGGTGCCTCTTTAGTACAAGCTTGGAGTAGTTTCCTCAGAATACTTTCTGGCATGTCAAGAGGAGTACAGGCTGGATCACGATACACTCTGTCGGCTATCATTCCGATTGTCTCGTCCACAGGTACGTTGGTAAACAGCGATTCTACGTCCAACGAGGCTCTTATCCCTGTGGCCCGTGCGCCCCGCAGTAAGTCCACAAATTCCTTTGGAGACTTCAGGCTGAAGGCGCAAGGAACATAAGGAGTCAGCAGGCCGTTGAGTCGCTTTGCCAATCTGTACGTGGGTGTGGGTATCTGGCTAATGATTGGCCGAAGTGGGTTTCCAGGCTTGTGCGTCTTGACATTTCCATACGCATATCCAGGTTTATATTCCCCAATGATCTTTGGCAGGTGGAGTCCGGATTTCTTGGCGTTCACAGTTTCGATCAGTTTGTTGACCTTTGCTTTTAATTCGGCTGTAGTGTCCTTCGTTACCCTTTGGAACTTAGTTTGGTCAGAGAGTATGATGTTCATTTTCGCCAGATATTCGTCTTTTTTAAGAATGACATATATTGGCGACTTGTCACCTCTCCTGACAACTATCTCCTTGTTCTCACGAAGGCTTTTAGCTGCCGCTCTAAGCTCGGGGGACAGTATGGTGCTTCTGTAGTTGCCTCGATTCTTTCCTCCTTCTGCAATAAGTTCTGCTTGTAAGGTATCTTTGGTAGTGACCTTCTTTTGTGTCTCGAGGTCGAATATGTCGTCCAACAGAATTTCCAACTCCACTTTCTGGGCCATTTCACTCGGTCTGGACATAACATGACAGTTTATGCCCAGATTTAGGAGAGTGACTTGGTCCTCAGTGAGGTTAATTCCTGCAAGGTTCAGGAAGCCATCTCTTGGTCGTGGAATTGCCATAGGTCCTCCATATAATGTTGTTAGTTTCTTGATAATCCTTGTTTCAGTGCTGAGGTGATGTTGGTCTGTGAGGATGTCGAGGTGTTGTTCAATGCGGGTACGGATACTATGGTCGATGTTGCTATTTCTCCACTCGTTTGTAGCATGAAGTAGTTGCGTTTTTTTGTCTTTGATTTCATTCTCTGCCTTGTATATCTGATCACGAATCAGATCCTGGCGATATTTTATCGTGAAGGCTTGATTCCTTGCTGCTGGGTCGTGCACTTTAACATTAGTATATTTTGGTAGCAGTCTTTCCTGTAGACATATTTTATTAAATATGACCGAAAAAGTAAGATTAATAATTCTAACACGAATTTTCTCAATCTTTCGTACATTATGCTTCACTGTTGGAGGTAAATCAAAAATCACTTCTCCAAAATTCATTTTTATTTCTAGTCTGACGCGACACGGGCGCGTTTCGTAAAACTTATTACATTTTCAAAGACTTCACAAATACACAACTGATTAGAACTTGCATTTCCCTGATTTTATATCTACATTTGAGTGAGGTGGGAAGGGTGATGTGGCATTACATTTGAGTGAGGTGGGAAGGATGATGTGGCATTAGAGGATAATAATAGGGTATTAAAAGTATCAACACAAGACAGAACACGAAACAATGGATATTGAATAGAAGTGTTTGTAGAAAGCCTATTGGTCCATATTTCTTGATGCTTCTATATTGGAGCGGAGTCTTGAGGTGGGTAGAATATAGTTGTGCAATAATTGGCTGTTGATTGCTGGTGTTGACTTCTTGATGTGTAGTGCCTCGCAAACGTCAAGCCGCCTGCTATCGCTGTATCTATCGATGATTTCTGATAGAAACGTTATCCCTACAGACAAAAATCAGAGGATACAACTGACGATTTACTATAAAACCAGAAAAACGGCCAGCCTACTCATGAGAAACTCTCCAGACACGAAACAGAACGCTTTAAAAGAGACTAACGTCGTCTATGCCTTCAAATGCCCACTTGGGGACTGTAAGCTCCAAAAAACCCAGTATATAGGCAAGACAACAACATCTCTTTCTAGGCGTTTAACGATGCATAAACAACAGGGCTCCATTAAGGAACATATAATCTCTTCCCATAACCAAACCATCGCCAGAGAAATCCTAGTAAACAACACAGAAATCATCGATAGATACAGCGATAGCAGGCGGCTTGACGTTTGCGAGGCACTACACATCAAGAAGTCAACACCAGCAATCAACAGCCAATTATTGCACAACTATATTCTACCCACCTCAAGACTCCGCTCCAATATAGAAGCATCAAGAAATATGGACCAATAGGCTTTCTACAAACACTTCTATTCAATATCCATTGTTTCGTGTTCTGTCTTGTGTTGATACTTTTAATACCCTATTAATATCCTCTAATGCCACATCATCCTTCCCACCTCACTCAAATGTAATGCCACATCACCCTTCCCACCTCACTCAAATGTAGATATAAAATCAGGGAAATGCAAGTTCTAATCAGTTGTGTATTTGTGAAGTCTTTGAAAATGTAATAAGTTTTACGAAACGCGCCCGTGTCGCGTCAGACTAGAAATAAAAATGAATTTTGGAGAAGTGATTTTTGATTTACCTCCAACAGTGAAGCATAATGTACGAAAGATTGAGAAAATTCGTGTTAGAATTATTAATCTTACTTTTTCGGTCATATTTAATAAAATATGTCTACAGGAAAGACTGCTACCAAAATATACTAATGTTAAAGTGCACGACCCAGCAGCAAGGAATCAAGCCTTCACGATAAAATATCGCCAGGATCTGATTCGTGATCAGATATACAAGGCAGAGAATGAAATCAAAGACAAAAAAACGCAACTACTTCATGCTACAAACGAGTGGAGAAATAGCAACATCGACCATAGTATCCGTACCCGCATTGAACAACACCTCGACATCCTCACAGACCAACATCACCTCAGCACTGAAACAAGGATTATCAAGAAACTAACAACATTATATGGAGGACCTATGGCAATTCCACGACCAAGAGATGGCTTCCTGAACCTTGCAGGAATTAACCTCACTGAGGACCAAGTCACTCTCCTAAATCTGGGCATAAACTGTCATGTTATGTCCAGACCGAGTGAAATGGCCCGGAAAGTGGAGTTGGAAATTCTGTTGGACGACATATTCGACCTCGAGACACAAAAGAAGGTCACTACCAAAGATACCTTACAAGCAGAACTTATTGCAGAAGGAGGAAAGAATCGAGGCAACTACAGAAGCACCATACTGTCCCCCGAGCTTAGAGCGGCAGCTAAAAGCCTTCGTGAGAACAAGGAGATAGTTGTCAGGAGAGGTGACAAGTCGCCAATATATGTCATTCTTAAAAAAGACGAATATCTGGCGAAAATGAACATCATACTCTCTGACCAAACTAAGTTCCAAAGGGTAACGAAGGACACTACAGCCGAATTAAAAGCAAAGGTCAACAAACTGATCGAAACTGTGAACGCCAAGAAATCCGGACTCCACCTGCCAAAGATCAGTGGGGAATATAAACCTGGATATGCGTATGGAAATGTCAAGACGCACAAGCCTGGAAACCCACTTCGGCCAATCATTAGCCAGATACCCACACCCACGTACAGATTGGCAAAGCGACTCAACGGCCTGCTGACTCCTTATGTTCCTTGCGCCTTCAGCCTGAAGTCTCCAAAGGAATTTGTGGACTTACTGCGGGGCGCACGGGCCACAGGGATAAGAGCCTCGTTGGACGTAGAATCGCTGTTTACCAACGTACCTGTGGACGAGACAATCGGAATGATAGCCGACAGAGTGTATCGTGATCCAGCCTGTACTCCTCTTGACATGCCAGAAAGTATTCTGAGGAAACTACTCCAAGCTTGTACTAAAGAGGCACCCTTCTTGAGCCCGGATGGGCATATGTATAAGCAAGTAGATGGGGTCGCTATGGGTTCTCCCCTAGGTGTCCTGTTTGCAAACTTCTACATGGGTACCATCGAGCAAAAAGTCTTAGTCGACATGAACTTGAAACCGGCCATATACTGCAGGTATGTTGACGACATTTTTACACAGGTACCTGATGTCAGACATCTGCAGGAGCTGAAGGAGGCATTTGAGCAGAGTTCCGTGCTGCGTTTCACTTACGAGACGGAAAAGGATGGGAAGCTGCCTTTTCTAGATGTAACAGTCATGGAAAAGGGCGGAGGTTTCCACACTGCAGTCTACACAAAGGAAACAAACATAGGAATGTGCCTAAATGCCAACAGCGACTGCCCTGACAGGTACAAGAGGAGTGTTGTTAACGCATACGTCGACCGTGCTCTCAGCCACAGCTCAGAATGGAAGCAAGTCGACGAAGAACTCTGTAGGGTAAGGCAGGTTCTAGTCAATAACGGCTTCTCCAATGGTTTCATCGAAGACATCATAAGAAGGAAAGTGAAAAGCCATGCAACCTCCGAAGAGACAACTAACACAACACCTATACCCCCTATTAGACTATTTTACAGGAACTTCTTTTCCACAGCTCATAAAACAGAGGAAAGGGTCCTGAAAGATATTGTTAATAGAAACGTTATCCCTACAGACAAAAATCAGAGGATACAACTGACGATTTACTATAAAACCAGAAAAACGGCCAGCCTACTCATGAGAAACTCTCCAGACACGAAACAGAACGCTTTAAAAGAGACTAACGTCGTCTATGCCTTCAAATGCCCACTTGGGGACTGTAAGCTCCAAAAAAACCAGTATATAGGCAAGACAACAACATCTCTTTCTAGGCGTTTAACGATGCATAAACAACAGGGCTCCATTAAGGAACATATAATCTCTTCCCATAACCAAACCATCGCCAGAGAAATCCTAGTAAACAACACAGAAATCATCGATAGATACAGCGATAGCAGGCGGCTTGACGTTTGCGAGGCACTACACATCAAGAAGTCAACACCAGCAATCAACAGCCAATTATTGCACAACTATATTCTACCCACCTCAAGACTCCGCTCCAATATAGAAGCATCAAGAAATATGGACCAATAGGCTTTCTACAAACACTTCTATTCAATATCCATTGTTTCGTGTTCTGTCTTGTGTTGATACTTTTAATACCCTATTAATATCCTCTAATGCCACATCATCCTTCCCACCTCACTCAAATGTAATGCCACATCACCCTTCCCACCTCACTCAAATGTAGATATAAAATCAGGGAAATGCAAGTTCTAATCAGTTGTGTATTTGTGAAGTCTTTGAAAATGTAATAAGTTTTACGAAACGCGCCCGTGTCGCGTCAGACTAGAAATAAAAATGAATTTTGGAGAAGTGATTTTTGATTTACCTCCAACAGTGAAGCATAATGTACGAAAGATTGAGAAAATTCGTGTTAGAATTATTAATCTTACTTTTTCGGTCATATTTAATAAAATATGTCTACAGGAAAGACTGCTACCAAAATATACTAATATATATATATATATATATATATATATATATATATATATATAACTGAAAACTCACACCCCAGAAGTGACTCGAACCCATACTCCCAGAAGCAACGCAACTGGTATGTACAAGACGCCTTAATCCACTTGACCATCACGACCGGACAAAATGAGGTGATAGCCGAGGCTATTTGAACACCTCATTTGAACACCGGCTATCACCTCATTTTGTCCGGTCGTGATGGTCAAGTGGATTAAGGCGTCTTGTACATACCAGTTGCGTTGCTTCTGGGAGTATGGGTTCGAGTCACTTCTGGGGTGTGAGTTTTCAGTTGCATATTGTCCAGGGGACCATTCTGGTTTTTCGCATATATATATATATATATATATATATATATATATATATATATATATATATATATATATATATATATATATATATATATATATATATATATAACCTATGTGAGACTAGCTTTTGAGTATGCAGCCTTGGCATTGATGAGCCACCTGATACAAGCACAGAATAAAGCATGAAAACGTCCGACAATATTCAATAATGGAATTCTAGAGCTGAGGGGACGGAATAATAAGTAGAAACTGAAATAATTGGAATACACACGGGAGGAGGAAAAGTGAGAAAGACATGATAACGACATATAAGATGCTACATTAAATTGCAAAAAAAAAAAGAAGACATAGAAGGAGTATTCAGCGTAAAAAAACTAGAAGAACGAGGAGGTATGGATGGAAACTATAAACACAGAGGAATCACAGATGTGTTAGAACCTCCTCATTGTTGGAGCTGTCAACAAGTAGAACGAGTTAGACAAACAATTGGCTCAAGTTAACTCGATAAACATTTGTTGAAGTAAATGTGATAAGAGGAGAGAAGTGAGTCATTGGATTAAACTTGCAAAATGTTTGAAAGGAGAGACAACTCTCGCTCGGTCATACATGCAAATGTTAGGTTAGTGCACACACACACACACACACACACACACACACACACACACACACACACACACACACACACACACACACACACACACACACACACACACACACACACACACACACACACACACACACACACACACGGACGATGCTAAAATTATGAGAGGATTAAAACAGAAGAGGACTGTTTGAGGCTTCAAGAAGACCTAGACAAGCTGAAGGAATGGTCGAACAAATGGTTGTTAGAGTTTAACCCAACCAAATGTAATGTAATGAAGATAGGTGTAGGGAGCAGGAGGCCAGATACAAGGTATCATCTGGGAGAGGAAATTCTTCAGGAGTCAGAGAAGGAAAAAGACTTGGGGGTTGATATCACGCCAGACCTGTCTCCTGCAGCACATATCAAGCGGATAACATCAGCGGCATATGCCAGGCTGGCCAACATACGAACGGCATTCAGAAACTTGTGTAAAGAATCATTCAGAACTTTGTATACCACATATGTCAGGCCAATCCTGGAGTATGCAGCCCCAGCATGGAGTCCATATCTAGTCAAGGATGAGACTAAACTGGAAAAGGTTCAAAGGTTTGCCACCAGACTAGTACCCGAGCTGAGAGGTATGAGCTACGAGGAGAGACTACGGGAATTAAACCTCACTTCGCTGGAAGACAGAAGAGTTAGGGGGGACATGATCACCACATTCAAGATTCTGAAGGGGATTGATAGGGTAGATAAAGACAGTCTATTTAACACAAGGGGCACACGTACTAGGGGACACAGGTGGAAACTGAGTGCCCAAATGAGCCACAGAGATATTAGAAAGAACTTTTTTAGTGTCAGAGTGGTTGACAAATGGAATGCATTAGGAAGTGATGTGGTGGAGGCTGACTCCATACACAGTTTCAAGTGTAGATATGACAGAGCCCGATAGGCTCAGGAATCTGTACACCTGTTGATTGACGGTTGAGAGGCGGGACCAAAGAGCCAGAGCTCAACCCCCGCAAACACAACTAGGTGAGTACACACTGTAATAATAATAATTACAATAATAAACACTATTCTGGCCCACCCACAAGCCTACCGGGCTCATCCACAGCCTGGGCGCCACAGCACCGCATATACTGAGAATAATTAAGCAATTACTTGTGTACCCGCGGGGGTGGGGATTTACGGTGCTTCCGTAATGGGGTATTGGAGTCAGCAATGACTTCACCGATATTTCTCTGATGGCCTCCCTAAGTTACCAAGTTACCTGGTTCTCAAACTTGACGGGATTCTTGGGTAAGTTTGCACCCTGGAGAACCCTCTTAAGTGGCTGCTTCATTGGTGGGATGGGAAAGAAAATATGTGTTCACGACTGGGGTGGAGCTATGTGTGAGTGTACTCACCTAATTGCGCTTGCGGGGCTTGAGCTTTGGCTCTATGGTCCCGCCTCTCAACTGTCAATCAACTGGTGTACAGATTCCTGAGCCTACTGGGCTCTATCAAATCTACATTTGAAACTGTGTATGGAGTCAGCCTCCACCACATCACTTCCTAGTGCATTCTATTTACTAACTACTCTGACACTGAAAAAATTCTTTCTAACGTCTCTATGGCTCATCTGGGTACTAAGTTTCCACCTGTGTCCCCTTGTTCGTGTCCCACCCGTGCTGAAGAGTTTGTCTTTGTCCACCCTGTCAATTCCCCTGAGAAGTTTGTAGTTGATATGTGTGTGTATGTGTGTGTGTGTGTGTGTGTGTGTGTGTGTGTGTGTGTGTGTGTGTGTGTGTGTGTGTGTGTGTGTGTGTGTGTGTGTGTGTGTGTGTGTGTGTGTGTGTCTTTTAGAGAGAAATACGTGTACTAGACATAATAGAGGAAAAAACTGATTGGTTAGAAATAACGGGATCCAAGAGCCACGCTTTTTGTGCTTGCTCAAGTCTGCAGGGACAAATAGTAAACACACACACACACACACACACACACACACACACACACACACACACACACACACACACACACACACACACACACACACACACACACACACACACACAGCTAGGGGGCTGGCGGCTGAGGGGACAACACGCTGTACACGTAATCCTAAGGTCCGGGGTTTGATTCCCGGCGCCAGGGACAAACATATGGGCAAGGTTTCTTTCACCTTACGGTTCTGACAGCAGTAAACAGTTCCTGGGGAGAGGGTAGACAGCTCTGGGGTCAGGACATTAGAGAACCGACAGTTAGGAAGGCGGAGTCCAAACGCTAACAGCTCAATCCTGCAGGCACAAATAATCTAACACACACACACCCCTTCACTCACCCTCCCCTTCACTCACCCTCCCCTTCACTCACCCTCCCCTTCACTCACCCTACCCTTCTCTCACCCCTCCCCTTCACTCACCCTCCCCTTCACTCACCCTCCCCTTCACTCACCCTGCCCTTCACTCACCCTGCCCTTCACTCACCTTCCCCTTCACTCACCCTCCCCTTCACTCACCCTCCCCTTCACTCACCCTCCCCTTCACTCACCTTCCCCTTCACTCACCCTCCCCTTCACTCACCCTGCCCTTCACTCACCCTGCTCTTCACTCACCCTCCCCTTCACTCACCCTCCCCTTCACTCAACCTCCCCTTCACTCACCCTCCCCTTCACTCACCCTCCCCTTCACTCACCCTCCCCTTCACTCACCCTGCCCTTCACTCACCCTCCCCTTCACTCACCCTCCCCTTCACTCACCCTCCCCTTCACTCACCCTCCCCTTCACTCACCCTCCCCTTCACTCACCCTGCCCTTCACTCACCCTCCCCTTCACTCACCCTGCCCTTCACTCAACCTCCCCTTCACTCACCCTGCCCTTCACTCACCCTCCCCTTCACTCTACCTCCCCTTCACTTGTAATGATCTGGGGCTCAGATCATTGGTTCTCCCTTCTCCCCTCTTTTCCCTCCCCTTCTCCCCTCCTTTCCTTCTCCCTCTCCCCTCCTTCCTTCTCCCCTCCCCTTGGCCGTCATTCGTCTCCTCCTCTTCCCCCCCCCCTGTCGCCCATTTGTCAGGGTCAAGAGGTTGACCTGAGGGTAGGGTGGTCGTGGATACCTTGGCTTCTCCCACTCAATTCCCCACTCAGATATTTCCCTCTCCACCCCCTCTCATCCCTCTCTGTCCCTCTCAGCAGCGGCCTGCCCCATACCAGGCAGAGTCAAATGTCCCTACTCCTATCTTAGAGGAGACAGGCTTGAACATAAATTATCAGTTTTGTAAACATTGCTCGCAGGTGCCTGGGCTCCATAGACGCGCCTTGTCCCTCTTCTCTTTAGCTGGGGAGAGCTGACTCAATCTTCAGAAATTCATGTAGCTTTCCACGACAGATCAGTGAAGGTGATTGGCCTGAGATAAGGGCCAAGTCCTTATTGGACCTAGAGAGCCAGACCTCAGGCCTACGTGTTAAATGGTTGGCCATTGCCAAAATAATGGGTGGAGCCCTGGGGCTGTAGTAGATGGTGGGAGGAGTAATCCTTCCCAGCAATAGGTTGGAAAAACTAAATTTGATCAGTGTGTCTTGGGAGTGTATTAGGAACAGGGCCGCAAGCCCGTATCCTCGGGGCTGAGGGCAGCCATCAACATCGTGGCCGTAGTGCGGGTATTTAAGGTAGAGTAGCACTTGAGTTTCGTGTCCTCGGTAAATATCCATTGTGCCTCTAGGGAAATAGAATAGGTGATGTGTTCAAATTGTCTTAATTTACGTTTCATAAAATAAATTGTATAGCTTGTCCAGTGGTATTCACTAACTCCCCTTTGATATATTTTGCTACTTTGTCATTTTTTAGGTGTTGTATTGGAAGCCCCCCAGGTTCTCCTAACAATAAATCGATACTAAAGTTGCCCTTGGATTTAAATTAGTAACGTAAATTACACAAACTAATTTTCCAAAATTTATTACTGAAATTCATATTACCCGGAGTCCCAGGATTACTGATTCCTTGCCTTCCTGGGGGATCGGTGATTGACACATTCAGGTATGGTTGGTCAGGAAGGTGGTGGCAGTGTAAATGTGTTTTGTTATTGTTTCTTTTAACTAATAACCCTTGTCCTTGGTGTATCTTCCTCATTTAATATTCCTCTTACATACGTGGCAGTCCAGTGAGGGGTCATGCTGGACTGTAACAGCGTTAAGCTGGGGTATTGAGTGAAGAGAGACGGAGAATTACAACAGAGAGCGTATATTACGATTATGAGAGATCACAAGATAACAGGATTAATACTGGGGAACATTGGGTTATTACAATAGAGGCCGCGGTCATTACGACAGGGTAAGCGGTCGTTACACACTCACCCTCCCCTTCACTCAACCTCCCCTTCACTCACCCTCCCCTTCACTCAACCTCCCCTTCACTCACCCTCCCCTTCACTCAACCTCCCCTTCACTCACCCTGCCCTTCACTCACCCTGCCCTTCACTCACCCTGCCCTTCACTCACCCTCCCCTTCACTCACCCTCCCCTCCCCCCAACACACACACACGTGGGAACCGAGTTACTGCATTAAATTATGATCGAAAACACGAGGCTAGAAGCAGAGTTCATCATATACCTTACCACTGAATGTTTCAAAGACAGAGGCAGTGGAACTATCAGCCTCGCAGAGTGCACTCCTGCCATTGACAGCACATAGTGGTAACATTCAGAAAATAGTCAGTGATATTGAAATTAATGTTTTATAACTACTAAAGAAAACATATTTGAAATGAAATTCCTTTGGAATACCATCACATGTTGGCATCTCGAAGCATGATATTGTTGGCATTCTTGCAAGGATTGCTTTTAATAGACAGTAGTAGAAATTATCATGGTTGTTACATTAGCAGTGACAGAATACTTAAACAAAGGTCGGATGAAAATCTTACTGGCCTAACAAATTCACAAAGACCTGAAGGCTGTAGCATTAAACATTATCATGAATACCGCGAGGTGACATTTATAAATGAAACTAAAAGACCAGGACCTCGGCCATGTGATGTTAAAGTGGCGAGATAAAGACGTATCTGGCAGCGTTCTCAAAACTCAAATGTCGAATACACCATGTGTCAACTTTATGAAAGTGTCTAATACACCATGTGTCAACTTTGTGAAAGTGTCTAATACACCATGTGTCAACTTTGTGAAAGTGTCTAATACACCGTGTGTCAACTTTGTGAAAGTGTCTAATACACCATGCGTCAACTTTGTGAAAGTGTCTAATACACCATGTGTCAACTTTGTGAAAGTGTCTAATACACCGTGTGTCAACTTTGTGAAAGTGTCTAATACACCGTATGTCAACTTTATGAAAGTGTCGAATACACCGTGTGTCAACTTTGTGAAAGTGTCTAATACACCATGTGTCAACTTTGTGAAAGTGTCTAATACACCATGTGTCAACTTTGTGAAAGTGTCTAATACACCATGTGTCAACTTTGTGAAAGTGTCTAATACACCGTGTGTCAACTTTGTGAAAGTGTCTAATACACCATGTGTCAACTTTGTGAAAGTGTCTAATACACCGTGTGTCAACTTTGTGAAAGTGTCTAATACACCGTGTGTCAACTTTATGAAAGTGCCGAATACACCGTGTGTCAACTTTGGAAAAAGAAAACATGCATTTCCTTGACACTTATTATTGTAGAATGTCCCACACTGACTGACTTTCGCACCCCTGAGTTAAGATAGGCTGAACTGTAAGTATTACCTGAGTATACTCTGTAAATATTACCTGAGTATACTCTGTAAATATTACCTGAGTATACTCTGTAAATATTACCTGAGTATACTCTGTAAATATTACCTGAGTACACTCTGTAAATATTACCTGAGTACACTCTGTAAATATTACCTGAGTATACTCTGTAAATATTACCTGAGTAATGGAACACTTGATGATATACTGGACTTGTACCCAAGATTGACTATGTAATGCATCAGTTATGTAATATATGTGATGTAACTATAAATTGAGCATGTAAAAGCATCTTAATCACTTTCATTATTTTAGAGCTTAATAACACTATTATTAAGTGTTATTAAGCTCTAAACTAATGTGTGTGTGTGTAATATGTAATCTGATCAGAATTACATTTCACCTTTGTAAACGCACATTAATCACATAATGTATAAAAGAACATACCTTGAGCACTGTTTATGTAGGAAAGACGTAAATGTATGTATTTACGTACGTAAATTAGACTAGCACTAGGACTAGGACTAGACTAGGGCCTCGTAGCCTGGTGGATAGCGCGCAGGACTCGTAATTCTGTGGCGCGGGTTCGATTCCCGCACGAGGCAGAAACAAATGGGCAAAGTTTCTTTCACCCTGAATGCCCCTGTTACCTAGCAGTAAATAGGTACCTGGGAGTTAGTCAGCTGTCACGGGCTGCTTCCTGGGGGTGGAGGCCTGGTCGAGGACCGGACCGCGGGGACACTAAAGCCCCGAAATCATCTCAAGATAACCTCAAGATAGCATTCTAAAAAGCACTGCAATCACCTTCTGAAGTTGACTGATCATTAATTCATTGAATTTTATGCAGACGACGAGTCACAATAGGTGACCAGACCACACATCAGTAGATGAAGGGACGACGACGTTTCGGTCCGTCCTGGACCACTATCAGAACGGACCGAAACGTCGTCGTCTCTTCATTATTTGATATGTGGTTTGGTCATATCTGAACGACATGAATAACAGATGACTGATCCTGTCCCTGGAGGGCAGAAGAAAATGGATATATGCTGGTTGGCATTGTAAATGTATAATCCCAAGTCTGTGGTAGAAAATGAAAATAGAAAAGTGCATTTATATGAGATAACGTCTAGTTGAGCACACACTTGAATAAATACGCATGCGCACGTACACCTGCAGAAACACGCACGCGTACAAACCTGCAGAACCACCTAGAGAAACACGCATGCATACACCAGTAAACATCCATGCGTACACACCTGCAAAAAACACGCACGCGCGCACACACACCTGCCAAAAAAACACGCATGCGCGCACACACACCCATAACAATACTATAACCTTTCAGTAGCAAGAACGTTTCGAGTTCCCCTTCACACACTATACGTCCCTCCGGCGCGCCGTTGTCTCCGCGTTTAAGCCGGTTTGTGGTCCGATGCTTCCCGTGCTAGAGGGGAAGACCGCCTCGTTGGTCGCTCTCTCCCATTAGCTCAAATTATAAGCCCGGCGCTGCGTCAGGGAAACAACGCGTGCCTTTAGTCCGATCTTTATTGCCCTCGTGTAATTAACACTAGAAATTGAAAGGACGACGACGTTTCGGTCCGTCCTGGACCATTCTCAAGTCGATTCACGATTGAGCACGAAGCCAATCGACTTGAGAATGGTCCAGGACGGACCGAAACGTTGTCGTCCCTTCACTTTCTAGTGTGTGGTCTGGTCAACATACTTCAGCCACGTTATTGTGACTCGTCGCCTGCTAGTGTAATTAATTTCCAGAGGCAACGGGTCTTGTTTATGTGATGTTTGTACATGAAGCAGTTCAGGAGGAGTAGGCTCGTCGTCCGGGAGTTTACACACCAACATTCCAGTTATGTTTGGTTTAGTTTGATTTGTTATTTCTTAGTGGTACTTTATTTACGTCGCGTTCCTTTACTAGTGGTGCTTTGTTTGCCGCAAGGCCATTCACTAGTACTTGGTTTACCTCAAAGCCATTCACTAGTATTTGGTTTACCTCAAGTCCTGAGGTAAGTATCACTAGTGATATTTTGTTTACCTCAAGGCCGTTCCCTAGTGATACTTTGTTTACCTCAAGTCCATTCGCTACTGGTACTTTGTTTACTTCAAGTCCATTTTCAAGTGGTACTTTTACTTACTGCAAGTCCATTCCCTAGACGCACCTAACGTATTACAAGTCCATCGAGGTGAATATTAAGAGCTTTATAAAGACATTCAAGAGATTAGTAAAAGAAATATCAACTGTATCCCTCAGAATATAGAGTAGAAAGAGGGTTTAGGTTAACCTTTGACCTCACTTGCAGCGTCGTGAGCTACCCTCTTGAGATAGTGTGACCTCCGTACCAATTTTTTACGGAAAAGACCAAAACGGTTAAAATGCGACGTATTAGTTAAAATTGAAACACCGTAATATTAACATTTCGTATACATTGACCTGCATGGGGTTAGGTTAGGTTAGATTCGTACGTCAAAACAGGCTTCACTGTGGTTGTAATTTAGGCCTCGGTAATAGTGACTTTGACAGTGCCTACAAGATTGAGGTCATTTGCTTCGTGTCCGGCGCTGTGATTGGTCTCTGGTTCAGCTGATGGCTGGGAATTAGATATGCAGATTTGCTGTTAGCCGCTCCACGACCACCAGCACTCTATGATATTACTCTATGATATCGCTCTGTGATATCACGTTCTTGCGCTGCGATTTGCTCTACCGCACTCTGTATCATCTCCCAGCGTCTGGGATGTAAACAATTGACCAAATGAACTGAATGCTGCATCGTAATAATAATAATAATAATAATAATAATAATAATAATAATAATAATAATAATAATAATAATAATAATAATAATAATAATACATACTGAAATCACAATAACGTTATATATCAAATGAACACATCCACAGGGTTCGAACCCTAAAACACGGCCTTTGTGAGTTTATTCAAAAAATAATAATAACATCCGTAGGAGCCGTGATGAGGGATCGAACCTATGCGGTGGGTGTTCCCACGCCCTATAGTCAAGTAGGCCACGACATGGTATAAGGATTGCAACCTGGAGTTCTACTGAACACAGGAGGGTTTCCTGAGGCTTCCACTGAAGCCCGACCAGGATCTTGGCATGATCTCCACCGAGGGCGTGTTGAGCTTCTCTGTGTATATACTCCGTCAGTATACTTCAGTCCTCAACTTACATATACTAAAGTATACTTGCCGGTTTGATGATAACTCATAATATCTCTCCAGAGGTTGATAGACTTTAAAAACCCTGCAGGAGATGATAGGCCTTAATATCCCTCCAGACGTTGATAGACCTTTATACCCTCCAGGGGATGATATGCCTTAATAATCCTCCAGAGATTGATAGGTCATAATGACCCTCTAAATCATGATGGGCCATAATAACCCCTTCAGATGATTGGCCTTAAGCCCCACATCAAACATAATTATAACATGCTTTCCTTCAACCTGTCCTCACACTTAATGCACTACGATTTTTGATGTTATCAGCCACAGCGTCTAAATATCGGTGCTTCAAGGAAACCAAAAGCACCTCAATATTAACGCTTCCTCGGACTAATGAGCATCGTCCTCGATAGATTTAGGCGGGTTCTCCAGCATAGTTCGTGTCTGGCTACAGAAACGCTGCAAATTTGACGTTTATCAAGTCGTAAGAACGGATAGTCTTATCTTAAGGCCGATAGTACATGTATAGTTGTTGTTGACTTAGATTTAGCTACTCAGGACGAAATGTCCATGTAGTACGGGCTATGTAACACGTATAGGACAGGCTGTAAATATGTGCCTTACATTAGGTGAGATGATGATAATACAATAGGTGAGATGAGAATAATACATTAGCAATACATGGTGAGCTGATTAGAGCTGTGGTCTGACGTGTGATTGGTCAATTATTTTCCCCGAATTAGGAGGCTTATGGACCTCAGCTTTGTTAAGATTAGCAGGTTCGTGAAACGCAAGGATCTTAAATTTGTTGGAATTATCTCAATGTTCCATAATCTTTGCTTATCCCACCATCACGTGACAGGTTGGTGTTGAGTTGTGGGCGCAGGAGTGCTGCTTATATCACGGATACATTTTGGTCAATTGTTTACCATATTTTGGGTTATACACCATTAGCAAATTGTATTTTTACCCTTTTTAGTTATATTATGTTAATTAAGTACTTTAAGGGATCCTCCTGGAGGAGATTTCAAGGAAAAGCGCCAAGCCATTACGACAGTATAGCACTGAGAAGGAGTCAGGATAAGGGTTTGGGAAGGGACGGGTGGGAAGCGATTGGGGCCCAACCACTTGGACGGTCGGGATTGAACCTGCATGAAGCGAGACCGTCGCTCTACCGTCCAGCCCAAGTGGTTTGGCTAAGAGATCCATCAGCACTTTTATATCTATAACTTAGAAGATCTGATTGTCTATTTGTCCGAGGTTGGAGGACAAACTCTTTAGGGGACTGCTTCACCCATTTTTTGTAACTTCATATTGGGTATGTGCCCAACATGGGCCGGGTCGCCACAGTTCAAGAGAGAACAGCTTGGTGTGGTCTCATATTGACCCCCACGATGATTTGGGCAGTCTGCCACCAACCGTCTGACCAAATTGGAAACAAAACATTTCAAACTAATTATGTCTTTACGTTTTTTTTGGGGGGGAGCCGGCGGCTGAACGGACAGAACACTGGAAGCGTGATCCTGTGGTCCCGGGTTCGATCCCGGGCGCCGGCGAGAAACAATGGACAGAGTTTCTTTCACCCTGATGCACCTGTTACTTAGCAGTAAATAGGCACCAGGGAGTTAGTCAGCTGTCACGGGCTGCTTCCTGGGGGGTGGAGGCCTGGTCGAGGACCGGGCCGCAGGGGACACTAAAGCCCCGAAATCATCTCAAGATAACCTCAAGATACAACGGTACTGTAATGCATTACATATCAACTTATATCGGAAAAAATAACGAGAATTTTCTATGGTGCATACTTTACCCATAGAAGGAGAAATACATAACTTTTAAGGAGTGAACATTACCCCCAGGTCTACCACCAACCCTCTTCCCCGTCCCTCCCATCCCCCAGCACTCTCCCGTGACGAGCCTCCCTCCCACTGGCTCAATGATCAACTGCCAATTGGAAATCGGTTTTATTTTACTGTTATTTTTCAGCATTTTTTGTTAATTTTTATATTATTAAATGTTGTGGGAGAGAGAGAGAGAGAGAGAGAGAGAGAGAGAGAGAGAGAGAGAGAGAGAGAGAGAGAGAGAGAGAGAGAGAGAGAGAGAGAGATAGAGAGAGAGAGATAGAGAGAGAGAGAGAGAGAGAGAGAGGAATGAGGGTGTGATAGAGATACATATTAACAGGTCAAACCAAGGTTATACAGCCTGACAGATTATACATACTGATACACGTGATACATACTGACATGTGACACCGACAGGTAATTTATATATTATATTATATATATATATATATATGACGACTGAAAACTCACACCCCAGAAGTGACTCGAACCCATTCTCCCAGGAGCAACACATCTGGTATCTACAGGACGCCTTAATCCGCTGGACCATTGATTAAGGCGTCCTGTAGATTGGCTGTTGATTGCTGGTGTTGACTTCTTAATGTGTAGTGCCTCGCAGATGTCAAGCCGTCTGCTATCGCTGTATCTATCGATGATTTCTGTGTTGTTTGTTAAGACTTCTCTGGTGATGGTCTGGTTGTGGGAAGAGATTTTATGTTCCTTAATGGAGCCCTGTTTCTTATGCAATGTTAATCGCCTGGAAAGAGATGTTGTTATCTTGCCTATATACTGAGTTCTTTGGGGCTTACAGTCCCCAAGCGGACATTTGAAGGCATAGACGACGTTGGTCTCTTTTAAGGCATTCTGCTTTGTGTCTAGAGAGTTTTTCATGAGTAGGCTGGCCGTTTTTCTAGTTTTATAGTAAATGGTCAATTGTATCTTCTGATTATTGTCTGTAGGAATAACGTTCCTATTAATAATATCTTTCAGGACCCCTTCCTCCGTTTTATGAGCTGTGGAAAAGAAGTTCCTGTAAAATAGTCTACCAGGGGGTACAGGTATTGTGTTGACTCTTCAGAGGTTGCATGGCGTTTCACCTTCCTTTTTATGATGTCTTCAACGAACTCATTGGAGAAGCCGTTGTTGACTAGGACCTGCCTTACCCTACAGAGTTCTTCATCGACTTGCTTCCATCCTGAGCTGTGGCTGAGAACACGGTCGACATAAGCGTTAACAACACTCCTCTTGTACCTGTCTGGGCAGTCACTGTTGGCATTGAGGCACATGCCTATGTTTGTTTCCTTAGTGTAGACTGCAGTGTGGAAACCTCCGCTCCTTTCCATGACTGTTACATCCAGAAAGGTCAGCTTCCCATCCTTCTCCATCTAATAAGTGAAACGCCACACAGAATTCCGCTCAAATGCCTCCTTCAGCTCCTGCAGATGTCTAACATCAGGTACCTGTGCAAAAATGTCGTCAACATATCTGCAGTATATGGCAGGCTTCAAGTTCATGCCAACTAAGACCTTCTGTTCGATGGTACCCATGTAGAAGTTCGCAAACAGGACACCTAGGGGAGAACCCATGGCGACCCCATCTACTTGCTTATACATGTGCCCATCCGGGCTCAAGAAGGGTGTCTCTTTAGTACAAGCTTGGAGTAGTTTCCTTAGAATGTTTTCGGGTATGTCAAGAGGAGTACAGGCTGGATCACGATACACTCTGTCCGCTATCATCCCGATTGTTTCATCCACTGGTACGTTGGTAAACAGTGATTCTACGTCCATCGAGGCTCTTATCCCTGCGGCCCGTTGTTTGTACTAAAGAGGCACCCTTCTTGAGCCCTGATGGGCACATGTATAAGCTTGATCTCAAGCTTGTACTAAAGATATATATATATATATATATATATATATATATATATATATATATATATATATATATATATATATATATATATATATATATATATATATATATATATATATATATATATATATATATATATATCACTGAGAACTCTTTGACCCAGCCAGGATTCGAATCCCATGCCGTCCAGGATCACCCCTAAACGTACACTGTACCGTGACCACCGCACCATGATCATTGGTACGGTGGTCACGGTGCTGTGTACGTTTAGGTGTGATCCTGGACGGCATGGGTTCGAATCCTTGCCGGGTCAAAGAGTTCTTAGTGATATATGGCTTGCGCGTTCATGCAGCTTTCTCACACATGTTAGACTCAGTGCGGCCCGTGCATGCGCCAGAATTTGAGGAAAAACTGTACCCAAATGGATCCATGAGTGTCGTTGGGGTTTGGTCAGTCAGGGAGCTTAGTTAATAAGCGCCAAGACTGACTAATCCTTATAGACGATCATTGGTGCTGTGGTCACGGTACTGTGTACGTTTAGGGGTGATCCTGGACGGCATGGGTTCGAATCCTGGCCGGGTCAAAGAGTTCTTAGTGATATATATATATATATATATATATATATATATATATATATATATATATATATATATGTAGGGTAAGGCAGGTCCTAGTCAATAACGGCTTCTCCAATGGTTTCATCGAAGACATCATAAGAAGGAAAGTGAAAAGCCATGCAACCTCTGAAGAGACAACTAACACAACACCTATACCCCCTATTAGACTATTTTACAGGAACTTCTTTTCCACAGCTCATAAAACGGAGGAAAGGGTCCTGAAAGATATTGTTAATAGAAACGTTATCCCTACAGACAAAAATCAGAGGATACAACTGACGATTTACTATAAAACCAGAAAAACGGCTAGCCTACTCATGAGAAACTCTCCAGACACAAAACAGAACGCTTTAAAAGAGACTAACGTCGTCTATGCCTTCAAATGCCCACTTGGGGACTGTAAGCTCCAAAAAAACCAGTATATAGGCAAGACAACAACATCTCTTTCTAGGCGTTTAACGATGCATAAGCAACAAGGCTCCATTAAGGAACATATAATCTCTTCCCATAACCAAACCATCGCCAGAGAAATCCTAGTAAACAACACAGAAATCATCGATAGATACAGCGATAGCAGGCGGCTTGACGTTTGCGAGGCACTACACATCAAGAAGTCAACACCAGCAATCAACAGCCAATTATTGCACAACTATATTCTACCCACCTCAAGACTCCGCTCCAATATAGAAGCATCAAGAAATATGGACCAATAGGCTTTCTACAAACACTTCTATTCAATACCCATTGTTTCTGTTCTGTCTTGTGTTGATACTTTTAATACCCTATTAATATTCCCTCTTGTTCTGTCTTGTGTTAATGCCACATCACCCCTCCCACCTCACTCGAATGTAGATATAAAATCAGAGATACGTAAGTTCTAATCAGTTGTGTATTTGTGAAGTCTTTGAAAATGTAATAAGTTTTACGAAACGCGCCCGTGTCGCGTCAGACTAGAAATAAAAATGAATTTTGGAGAAGTGATTTTTTATTTACCTCCAACAGTGAAGCGTAATGTACGAAAGATTGAGAAAATTCGTGTTAGAATTATTAATCTTACTTTTTCGGTCATATTTAATAATATATATATATATATATATATATATATATATATATATATATATATATATATATATATATATATATATATATATATATATATATATATATATATATATATATATATGTCGTACCTAGTAGCCAGAACGCACTTCTCAGCCTACTATGCAAGGCCCGATTTGCCTAATAAGCCAAGTTTTCCTGAATTAATATATTTTCTCTAATTTTTTTCTTATGAAATAATAAAGCTACCCATTTCATTATGTATGAGGTCAATTTTTTTTTATTGGAGTTAAAATTAACGTAGATATATGACCAAACCTAACCAACCCTACCTAACCTAACCTAACCTAACCTATCTTTATAGGTTAGGTTAGGTTAGGTAGCCGAAAAAGTTAGGTTAGGTTTGGTTAGGTAGGTTAGGTAGTCGAAAAACAATTAATTCATGAAAACTTGGCTTATTAGGCAAATCGGGCCTTGCATAGTAGGCTGAAAAGTGCGTTCTGGCTACTAGGTACGACATATATATATATATATATATATATATATATATATATATATATATATATATATATATATATATATGTCGTACCTAGTAGCCAGAACGCACTTTTTGGCCTACTATGCAAGGCCCGATTTGCCAAATATGCCAAGTTTTCCTGAATTATCATATTTTCTCTAATTTTTTTCTTATGAAATGATAAAGCTACCCATTTCATTATGTATGAGGTCAATTTTTTTTTATTGGAGTTAAAATTAACGTAGATATATGACCGAACCTAACCAACCCTACCTAACCTAACCTAACCTATCTTTATAGGTTAGGTTTGGTTAGGTAGCCGAAAAAGTTAGGTTAGGTTAGGTTAGGTAGGTTAGGTAGTCGAAAAACAATTAATTCATGAAAACTTGGCTTATTAGGCAAATCGGGCCTTGCATAGTAGGCTGAGAAGTGCGTTCTGGCTACTAGGTACGACATATATATATATATATATATATATATATATATATATATATATATATATATATATATATATATATATATATATATATATATATATATATATATATATATATATATATATATATATATATATAGGGGGTACCACCACTGGTTTAATTAAAGGGACCCACATCCTCGAAGAAGAAAATACCTGTCAGCCAAGGCCATGGTGGCCGTACCTGTCATATATATATATATATATATATATATATATATATATATATATTTATATATATATATATATATATATATATATATATATATATATATATATATATATATATATATATACACATATACATTAGTATATTTAGGTAGCAGTCTTTCCTGTAGACATATATTATTAAATATGACCGAAAAAGTAAGATTAATAATTCTAACACTAATTTTCTCAATAATTCTTATGTTTCTTTTAAGAAACAAAGAAAGAAACATTTGTTTCTTAAAAGAAACATAAGAAATATCGAGAAAATTCGTGTTAGAATTATTAATCTTACTTTTTCGGTCATATTTAATAATATATATATATATATATATATATATATATATATATATATATATATATATATATATATATATATATATATATATATATATATATATATATATATATATATTTTTTTTTTTTAAATATGGAAGGGAGTACCACCTCTAGCTGGAAGAAGGGGGACCCATAGCCTCGGAGGAAACCACGCATAACGCATTAGAGGGAATATTTAGATCCCCTCCAATACAATTTCTGTGTGCTTTTCTCCTACCACCCCCTTCCTTGAATATTTTTTGTGCTTTATTATGCATTTGATGGTTACAAGATATACATGGGTTGATACAAAAATAATAATGCAAAAAGGTGCTTAAAGGTTATGGATCTCTTGAAAAACACAACAATGGGAAACATTGATGAATGTCACAGACGGGTTCGATCATTGTTGCAAGTCAAACACTTCTTCGAATTCCTCTGAAGTTGGACTAGTGCCCAAGACGCAACAGGCATTTCCCCTCTGAATCGCAACACTGAGGCGCTGGAACAAGAAACTTTTTGCTCTCTGGTCTTTTGTAGCGCTGATCAATTTGTCCCCCAATTCCTTCAGGAACTTCAATGCACATTTTCCCCACGAACCGAGGGTCTCCGAGCCGATCGGAACAAAGCTGTAGCAGTGTGCTAGACCTCTGTATTTAATAATTTTCTGCGATTCCCTGAAAGAAGCAGCACCACCGCTTTCACGTGTGCTGTAATGGAGGTAGGTACTGGCCAGTGTGGCAGCGCACGTGTAGTCCCATACCACTTGCTTACCATCCTTCCAAGGTAGCAAGGTGACCCCATCAGGGCGCTTCTGAGGGTCGTTAGGTCTGGATAAGTGTGGTTCTCTTTGTGCCGGGCAGCGGGCTGTGGCGAGGCTCCTCTTGATGATGTCGTTGACTTCTTCATGTCTTGCGATTTTACCCTGTGATTTACGACATACCAGACCATGACGACCATATTGGTCTGCCATCGCAGTTCCGCAGATGCACCTATGTTCGGTGAGGATGAGGGCGGCAAGGCGAAGGGCAACTCCAATGCGGAGAGCGTCATGACTGAGGCGAGTTCCCAGGGCTGCATTGGGCACAGCAAATAAAAAATCCCCGGTGTGGGGTGCTGTTACCGCTAGGAGGCGGGCTTTGTTTTCAGCATCAGCGTTGTCAATCATTGCTGTGACAGTCTTTTCCATTATGGGGCTATCCCAGTGGGCCTGCTTGTGGTCTTTTGGGACTTGTGGTCGGGGTTGAGGGTGTGCAATGGTGTCCCATTGTCTGGCTGCTTCGATGAACGTTTGATCATGAGTTCCCGCTGTCTCTCTCATACGCTCTGGTAGGATCTGCCCTACCAATTCGTTGGCTGCTGTACATGAGGATAAGAATGCTGGAAGTGCTACCTCAGTTGCCTTTCGTATGCCTATCCCTCCAAATCTCACTGGTAGTGTTGCTTGGTCCCACTGACTGTCATCTAAATCTAGGTTGAGCGCCTTCCTGAATATTGACCTGAGGAGCTCATCATATTGATTTAGAAGTGGGTTGCCAAAAGTTGGTGCACACCTTAAGAAGTATGTTAGCCTGGGCAAGGTAAGGCACTTTGTGAGAAGGTAGAGGGCATCGTGGGAGTCCAAGTCCCCAATTCTCTCTTCCATCCTCTTTAGGTCTCTAAACTTTTCGTCAAGGACTGCAGCAATGGCATTGTGGCCCAGAGGTGCTCCGAGTAGTGTGCTGTCGGTAGGTTTAACGACTGAGGCTTCTGGTAAAACTGATTTCACTGCTCTAATGATTACTTCACTAGATGCAATAATTTCGCACTTGGAGGGGTTAAGAACGAGACCCATGGACTCCCCCCGTGTCTTCACCAGCTGTAGGTCTTCTATATATATATATATATATATATATATATATATATATATATATATATATATATATATATATATATATATATATATATATATATATATATATCTTGATATATATATATGTCGTACCTAGTAGCCAGAACTCACTTCTCAGCCTACTATTCAAGGCCCGATTTGCCTAATAAGCCAAGTTTTCATGAATTAATGTTTTTTCGTCTACCTAACCTACCTAACCTAACCTAACCTAGCTTTTTTTGGCTACCTAACCTAACCTTACCTATATATATATGTTAGGTTAGGTTAGGTAGGGTTGGTTAGGTTCGGTCATATATCTACGTTAATTTTAACTCCAATAAAAAAAATGACCTCATACATAGTGAAAAGGGTAGCTTTATCATTTCATAAGAAAAAAATTATAGTAAATATATTAATTCAGGAAAACTTGGCTTATTAGGCAAATCGCGCCTTGAATTGTAGGCTGAGAAGTGAGTTCTGGCTACTAGGTACGACATATATATATATATATATATATATATATATATATATATATATATATATATATATATATATGTCGTACCTAGTAGCCAGAACTCACTTCTCAGCCTACTATTCAAGGCCCGATTTGCCTAATAAGCCAAGTTTTCCTGAATTAATATATTTACTATAATTTTTTTCTTATGAAATGATAAAGCAACCCTTTTCTCTATGTATGAGGTCAATTTTTTTTTATTGGAGTTAAAATTAACGTAGATATATGACCGAACCTAACCAACCCTACCTAACCTAACCTAACCTATATTTATAGGTAAGATTAGGTTAGGTAGCCAAAAAAAGCTAGGTTAGGTTAGGTTAGGTAGGTTAGGTAGACGAAAAAACATTAATTCATGAAAACTTGGCTTATTAGGCAAATCGGGCCTTGAATAGTAGGCTGAGAAGTGCGTTCTGGCTATTAGGTACGACATATATATATATATATATATATATATATATATATATATATATATATATATATATATATATTTGTATATATATATATATATATATATATATATATATATATATATTATATATATATATATATATATATATATATATATATATATATATATATATATATATATATATATATATATATATATATATATATAAAATGGGTACCACCTCTGGTGCCAATGTGGGGACCCATAGCCTCGGAGAAGAAAATAAAAAGTATTCAGAGGAGACCTTGTGGTTTCTCACTGAACACTAATATTATCTTCTCCTACCACCCCCATTCTTTTGTATGTACACATATATATATTTACTTTATTTGAACTTTGTTACAAAAAAGGAGTTACATATGGGTTACAAAGATGGTTATCATAGGTTGTCGAGTTCCTCCAGCTCCTCAGATGGCGGGCAGGAACCCTGGATGCAGTGCGCATTTCCCCTCTGTATCGCCACACTGAGGCGCTGGAAAAGAAAGCTTGCAGCTCTCGGGTCCCTTGTTGTTTCAATGAGCCTAGAACCCAGTTCCTTCAAAAAACTGGTAGCACTTTTACCCCAGTCGCCAAGTGACTCAGAAGCAATGGGGACAAAATTGTAGTGGTGATCCAGTTCTCTATACTTACGGGATTTGGCTGCTTCCCTGTGGGTGGCAGCGCCACCTGGTTGTGCAACACTGAGGTTAATGTAGGTGTTAGCCAGGGTTGATACGCACGTGTAGTCCCATACCAACTGCTTGCCATTTTTCCAGGGGTTCACTGTGATACCATCCGGGCGACCAATAAGAGCATCAGAGTTACGGGGCGTTAGGTAACGGGGCTCTCTTTCAGCTGGGCATCCAGCTGTGGTGATGCTCCTCTTGATGTCGTTAACTTCACTGTGCCTCGAGTGCCATCCCCCTGTGCTTTGGCAGAGTAGGCCATGGTGGCCGTACCTGTCAGCCACCACCTCGCCGCAAATACACCTATATCTGGTGTGGATTGGGGCAGCAAGGCGGAGGGCCACAGCAATTCGGAGGGCGTGTGGTGTGAGACGCGTGCCAGTTGCCGACATTGGGGTTGCTAACAGGAAATCCCCTGCATGTGGTGCTGCTACTGCTGTGAGGCGAGCAATGTCGTGTTGTGTTGTTGCAGCACCCAGGCACTCTGCAGCAACTTGGTCTACAATGGGGCCATCCCAGCTGGATTGCTTGTGGGCTTTTGGGGATGGTGGTTGAGGTGATTGGCCTGCACGAGAGGCCCACTCTGTGGCACAGCGTGTAAAATTGGGATCATGTACACCTGCCAGCTGATGTAAGTGGGCAGGTAGAATTTCCTTCACAAGGTCGTCGGATGCTGATAAGGAAGACAGGAAGGCTGGAACAGCGATTTGCGTTGCTGTTCGAACTCCGAGGCCCCCAAGTCTTACGGGAAGAGAGGCTTGTTTCCACTGTAGGTCATCGAGAGAGAGGTTAAGGGCTTTTTCTAGCATTGATTTCAGTAACCGGTCATACTCACTTAGTTTTTGGCTACTGTAAGACGGTGAACACCTCAGAAAGTAGGTTAACCTGGGGAGGGACAGACATCTGGTGATCAGGTAGAGTGCATCATGAGCATCAATATCCTCAATCCTCCCATCCATCCTCTTAAGGTCGGCGATTTTCTTATCAAGGACCTCATCGATGGCTTTCAACCCCAGGGGAGCTCCTAGGAGTGTGCTGTCTTCAGGTTTAGTTTTATGGATATTTGGCAGAAGACCCTCTATTCTCTCTACGATGCACTGGTTGGAACATATTATTTCACATTTAGAAGGGTTCAGGGTGAGGCCTAAAACTGCACCTTGCTCCTTGATTTTTCTGATGTCCTCTAGGAGGGAGTCTTGGGAACCAGCTAGGGTACCATCATCCAAGAACCAGCTGGACAGGACCTCTGTGACTTGTTTGATGACTAAGTAGAAAAGGAGAGGAGCAAGGGGGTCACCCTGTTGGACGCCTTCTCGCGAATCAATTTTATGTTCGCCAAAAAGTAGCTTAAGATCCATACTGTAGCATGAATGTACAAAAGGGTAGAGGGAAGGGAAATGACTATGAACCGCACAGAGTACAGCATCCCTCCGCACCAAATTGAAGGCATTTTTGAAATCTAGCTTGATAAGGGCCTTTTCGTCTGTGATGTTGGCGATGAAGGCTCGAGCTGCAAGGGCTTCCGCCTCACACCCTTGTGGAATGCCAAACCCGAGCTGTTTTGGCTTCAGCATGTTGGCCGCTGCATCACTAACTGTTCTTGCAGCTGCCTTTGCGACGAGACGCCGGAGAGAATTGCCCACAGCTATTGGCCTGATCCCTCCATCCTTTTTCTTTAGAGCACAGAGAGATGCTCCAAAAAAGATAGGTCTTATGGATGCTGGTATGTTGCCAGCTAGACATGTGTTTTTGAATCTGGTTAGTTCCACCAAGAGGTTCTTTGCAATGTCACCCAGTGCAGGGTTGAGCATTTGCTTGAGGTGGTTGGGTTTTAGTCCTGTGAACCCACCTGCTGATCCTGTAGGGAAGGACATGGCTGCTTTATGGACCACAGATTCAGCCACCCAGAGAGGTTCTGCTCCGGTAGCCCCCACTTGTACAATGTCGTCCTCACGCGGAGCCCTGGGTGGGTGTTTCTCCCTTAGGGCTTGAGCTGTTGCGGCATCTCTGTCGGCAATTGAGTCCTCACTGGTGATGACTCTTATTGCGCCAATAGTGTTTCCTTCTTCTATTTTCTTGGTGACTGATGTTCTGATTTTTGATGTCTCGAATATGCCACTGTTGCTCTTCCTGCCGTGGGTGTTTCTCGCGCGAGTGGGAAGGCGCACCTGGTTGTCCTTCCTGGGAAAATCATTTATAGCTTTGATGACTGGGGCAGCTAAGGTTTTGTCTCTCCTTGCAGGGGTGGCTAGACATATGTTGCCAAACATTAGGAGGTTTTGCCATGCTTGGGTCGTTCCAGGAGAGTCGTTGACCTTTCTCAGGAGGGCAGATAATTTGGCTGCTGCATGGGGGCGGGCTGCTTTAGGGATGTGTTGCAAGGTTCTGGCCGATGTTGCTTTGATAGCTTCTAATAAATTTTCTGTGGGAATGAAGGTCTGGGAGGTGTTTTGCCTTACCTGCGGTGTGGGCTGTTGATTGGTGTTCTCCCTGGGAGGGCGCCCAGAACCCAAACACCTGGCTCTGTTGTGGTAATGAAGGCGCACATTATCGTCACTCAAACGGATATAGCATACCCGGTCACACGTCACATATATATATATATATATATATATATATATATATATATATATATATATATATATATATATATATATATATATATATATATATATATATATGTCGTACCTAGTAGCCAGAACTCACTTCTCAGCCTACTATGCAAGGCCCGATTTGCCTAATAAGCCAAGTTTTCGTGAATTAATGTTTTTTCGTCTACCTAACCTACCTAACCTAACCTAACCTAGCTTTTTTTGGCTACCTAACCTAACCTTACCTATATATATATAGGTTAGGTTAGGTTAGGTAGGGTTGGTTAGGTTCGGTCATATATCTACGTTAATTTTAACTCCAATAAAAAAAAATTGACCTCATACATAGTGAAAAGGGTAGCTTTATCATTTCATAAGAAAAAAATTATAGTAAATATATTAATTCAGGAAAACTTGGCTTATTAGGCAAATCGGGCCTTGAATAGTAGGCTGAGAAGTGAGTTCTGGCTACTAGGTACGACATATATATATATATATATATATATATATATATATATATATATATATATATATATATATGTCGTACCTAATAGCCAGAACGCACTTCTCAGCCTACTATTCAAGGCCCGATTTGCCTAATAAGCCAAGTTTTCATGAATTAATGTTTTTTCATCTACCTAACCTACCTAACCTAACCTAACCTAGCTTTTTTTGGCTACCTAACCTAACCTTACCTATAAATATAGGTTAGGTTAGGTTAGGTAGGGTTGGTTAGGTTCGGCCATATATCTACGTTAATTTTAACTCCACTAAAAAAAAATTGACCTCATACATAGAGAAAAGGGTTGCTTTATCATTTCATAAGAAAAAAATTATAGTAAATATAATAATTCAGGAAAACTTGGCTTATTAGGCAAATCGGGCCTTGAATAGTAGGCTGAGAAGTGAGTTCTGGCTACTAGGTACGACATATATATATATATATATATGTCGTACCTAGTAGCCAGAACGCACTTCTCAGCCTACTATGCAATGCCCGATTTGCCTAATAAGCCAAGTTTTCATGAATTATTTGTTTTTCGACTACCTAACCTACCTAACCTAACCTAACCTAACTTTTTCGGCTACCTAACCAAACCTAACCTATAAAGATAGGTTAGGTTAGGTTAGGTAGGGTTGGTTAGGTTCGGTCATATATCTACGTTAATTTTAACTCCAATAAAAAAAAATTGACCTCATACATAATGAAATGGGTAGCTTTATCATTTCATAGGAAAAAAATTAGAAAAAATATATTAATTCAGGAAAACTTGGCTTATTAGGCAAATCGGGCCTTGAATAGTAGGCCAAAAAGTGAGTTCTGGCTACTAGGTACGACATATATATATATATATATATATATATATATTTATATATATATATATATATATATATATATATATATATATATATATATATTTATTTATAAATATATATATATATATATATATAAATATATATGTTTATAAATATATATATATATATATATATATATATATATATATATATATATATATATATATATATATATATATATATATATATATATATATATATATATATATATATATACATATATTAGTATATTTTGGTAGCAGTCTTTCCTGTAGACATATATTATTAAATATGACCGAAAAAGTAAGATTAATAATTCTAACACGAATTTTCTCAATCTTTCGTACATTACGCTTCACTGTTGGAGGTAAATAAAAAATCACTTCTCCAAAATTCATTTTTATTTCTAATCTGACGCGACACGGGCGCGTTTCGTAAAACTTATTACATTTTCAAAGACTTCACAAATACACAACTGATTAGAACTTACGTATCTCTGAGTTTATATCTACATTTGAGTGAGGTGGGAAGGGTGATGTGGCATTAGAACAAGATGGGATATTAATAGGGTATTAAAAGTATCAACACAAGACAGAACAGAAACAATGGGTATTGAATAGAAGTGTTTGTAGAAAGCCTATTGGTCCATATTTCTTGATGCTTCTATATTGGAGTGGAGTCTTGAGGTGGGTAGAATATAGTTGTGCAATAATTGGCTGTTGATTGCTGGTGTTGACTTCTTGATGTGTAGTGCCTCGCAAACGTCAAGCCGCCTGCTATCGCTGTATCTATCGATGATTTCTGTGTTGTTTACTAGGATTTCTCTGGCGATGGTTTGGTTATGGGAAGAGATTATATGTTCCTTAATGGAGCCCTGTTGCTTATGCATCGTTAAACGCCTAGAAAGAGATGTTGTTGTCTTGCCTATATACTGGGTTTTTTGGAGCTTACAGTCCCCAAGTGGGCATTTGAAGGCATAGACGACGTTAGTCTCTTTTAAAGCGTTCTGTTTTGTGTCTGGAGAGTTTCTCATGAGTAGGCTGGCCGTTTTTCTGGTTTTATAGTAAATCGTCAGTTGTATCCTCTGATTTTTGTCTGTAGGGATAACGTTTCTATTAACAATATCTTTCAGGACCCTTTCCTCCGTTTTATGAGCTGTGGAAAAGAAGTTCCTGTAAAATAGTCTAATAGGGGGTATAGGTGTTGTGTTAGTTGTCTCTTCAGAGGTTGCATGGCTTTTCACTTTCCTTCTTATGATGTCTTCGATGAAACCATTGGAGAAGCCGTTATTGACTAGGACCTGCCTTACCCTACAGAGTTCTTCGTCGACTTGCTTCCATTCTGAGCTGTGGCTGAGAGCACGGTCGACGTATGCGTTAACAACACTCCTCTTGTACCTGTCAGGGCAGTCGCTGTTGGCATTTAGGCACATTCCTATGTTTGTTTCCTTAGTGTAGACTGCAGTGTGGAAACCTCCGCCCTTTTCCATGACTGTTACATCTAGAAAAGGCAGCTTCCCATCCTTTTCCGTCTCGTAAGTGAAACGCAGCACGGAACTCTGCTCAAATGCCTCCTTCAGCTCCTGCAGATGTCTGACATCAGGTACCTGTGTAAAAATGTCGTCAACATACCTGCAGTATATGGCCGGTTTCAAGTTCATGTCGACTAAGACTTTTTGCTCGATGGTACCCATGTAGAAGTTTGCAAACAGGACACCTAGGGGAGAACCCATGGCGACCCCATCTACTTGCTTATACATGTGCCCATCCGGGCTCAAGAAGGGTGCCTCTTTAGTACAAGCTTGGAGTAGTTTCCTCAGAATACTTTCTGGCATGTCAAGAGGAGTACAGGCTGGATCACGATACACTCTGATTCGTGATCAGATATACAAGGCAGAGAATGAAATCAAAGACAACAAAACGCAACTACTTCATGCTACAAACGAGTGGAGAAATAGCAACATCGACCATAGTATCCGTACCCGCATTGAACAACACCTCGACATCCTCACAGACCAACATCACCTCAGCACTGAAACAAGGATTATCAAGAAACTAACAACATTATATGGAGGACCTATGGCAATTCCACGACCAAGAGATGGCTTCCTGAACCTTGCAGGAATTAACCTCACTGAGGACCAAGTCACTCTCCTAAATCTGGGCATAAACTGTCATGTTATGTCCAGACCGAGTGAAATGGCCCGGAAAGTAGAGTTGGAAATTCTGTTGGACGACATATTCGACCTCGAGACACAAAAGAAGGTCACTACCAAAGATACCTTACAAACAGAACTTATTGCAGAAGGAGGAAAGAATCGAGGCAACTACAGAAGCACCATACTGTCCCCCGAGCTTAAAGCGGCAGCTAAAAGCCTTCGTGAGAACAAGGAGATAGTTGTCAGGAGAGGTGACAAGTCGCCAATATATGTCATTCTTAAAAAAGACGAATATTTGGCGAAAATGAACATCATACTCTCTGACCAAACTAAGTTCCAAAGGGTAACGAAGGACACTACAGCCGAATTAAAAGGAAAGGTCAACAAACTGATCGAAACTGTGAACGCCAAGAAATCCGGACTCCACCTGCCAAAGATCATTGGGGAATATAAACCTGGATATGCGTATGGAAATGTCAAGACGCACAAGCCTGGAAACCCACTTCGGCCAATCATTAGCCAGATACCCACACCCACGTACAGACTGGCGAAGCGACTCAACGGCCTGCTGACTCCTTATGTTCCTTGCGCCTTCAGCCTGAAGTCTCCAAAGGAATTTGTGGACTTACTGCGGGGCACACGGGCCACAGGGATAAGAGCCTCGTTGGACGTAGAATCGCTGTTTACCAACGTACCTGTGGACGAGACAATCGGAATGATAGCCGACAGAGTGTATTGTGATCCAGCCTGTACTCCTCTTGACATGCCAGAAAGTATTCTGAGGAAACTACTCCAAGCTTGTACTAAAGAGGCACCCTTCTTGAGCCCGGATGGGCACATGTATAAGCAAGTAGATGGGGTCACCATGGGTTCTCCCCTAGGTGTCCTGTTTGCAAACTTCTACATGGGTACCATCGAGCAAAAAGTCTTAGTCGACATGAACTTGAAACCGGCCATATACTGCAGGTATGTTGACGACATTTTTACACAGGTACCTGATGTCAGACATCTGCAGGAGCTGAAGGAGGCATTTGAGCAGAGTTCCGTGCTGCGTTTCACTTACGAGACGGAAAAGGATGGGAAGCTGCCTTTTCTAGATGTAACAGTCATGGAAAAGGGCGGAGGTTTCCACACTGCAGTCTACACTAAGGAAACAAACATAGGAATGTGCCTAAATGCCAACAGCGACTGCCCTGACAGGTACAAGAGGAGTGTTGTTAACGCATACGTCGACCGTGCTCTCAGCCACAGCTCAGAATGGAAGCAAGTCGACGAAGAACTCTGTAGGGTAAGGCAGGTCCTAGTCAATAACGGCTTCTCCAATGGTTTCATCGAAGACATCATAAGAAGGAAAGTGAAAAGCCATGCAACCTCTGAAGAGACAACTAACACAACACCTATACCCCCTATTAGACTATTTTACAGGAACTTCTTTTCCACAGCTCATAAAACGGAGGAAAGGGTCCTGAAAGATATTGTTAATAGAAACGTTATCCCTACAGACAAAAATCAGAGGATACAACTGACGATTTACTATAAAACCAGAAAAACGGCCAGCCTACTCATGAGAAACTCTCCAGACACAAAACAGAACGCTTTAAAAGAGACTAACGTCGTCTATGCCTTCAAATGCCCACTTGGGGACTGTAAGCTCCAAAAAAAACAGTATATAGGCAAGACAACAACATCTCTTTCTAGGCGTTTAACGATGCATAAACAACAGGGCTCCATTAAGGAACATATAATCTCTTCCCATAACCAAACCATCGCCAGAGAAATCCTAGTAAACAACACAGAAATCATCGATAGATACAGCGATAGCAGGCGGCTTGACGTTTGCGAGGCACTACACATCAAGAAGTCAACACCAGCAATCAACAGCCAATTATTGCACAACTATATTCTACCCACCTCAAGACTCCACTCCAATATAGAAGCATCAAGAAATATGGACCAATAGGCTTTCTACAAACACTTCTATTCAATACCCATTGTTTCTGTTCTGTCTTGTGTTGATACTTTTAATACCCTATTAATATCCCATCTTGTTCTAATGCCACATCACCCTTCCCACCTCACTCAAATGTAGATATAAACTCAGAGATACGTAAGTTCTAATCAGTTGTGTATTTGTGAAGTCTTTGAAAATGTAATAAGTTTTACGAAACGCGCCCGTGTCGCGTCAGACTAGAAATAAAAATGAATTTTGGAGAAGTGATTTTTTATTTACCTCCAACAGTGAAGCGTAATGTACGAAAG
>NC_091153.1:11908404-11925904 GCF_040958095.1 Procambarus clarkii
GTTCTGGCTACTAGGTACGACATATATATATATATATATATATATATATATATATATATATATATATATATATATATATATATATATATATATATATATATATATATGTCGTACCTAGTAGCCAGAACGCACTTCTCAGCCTATTATGCAAGGCCCGATTTGCCTAATAAGCCAAGTTTTCCTGAATTAATATATTTTCTCTATTTGTTTTCTTATAAAATGATAAAGCTACCCATTTCATTATGTATGAGGTCAATTGCTTTTTATTGGAGTTAAAATTAACGTAGATATATGACCGAACCTAACCAACCCTACCTAACCTAACCTAACCTATCTTTATAGGTTAGGTTAGGTTAGGCAGCCGAAAAAGTTAGGTTAGGTTAGGTTAGGTAGGTTAGGTAGTCGAAAAAACATTAATTCATGAAAACTTGGCTTATTAGGCAAATCGGGCAGTGTATAGTAGGCTGAGAAGTGCGTTCTGGCTACTAGGTACGACATATATATATATATATATATATATATATATATATATATATATATATATATATATATATATATGTCGTACCTAGTAGCCAGAACGCACTTTTCTGCCCACTATGCAAGGCCCGATTTGCCTAATAAGCCAAGTTTTACTGAATTAATATATTTTCTTTAATTTTTTCTTATGAAATGATAAAGCTACCCATTTCATTACGCATGAGGTCAATTTTATTTTATTGAAGTTAAAATTAACGTAGATATATGACCGAACCTAACCAACCCTACATAACCTAACCTAACCTATCTTTAAACGTTAGGTTAGGTTAGGTAGCCGAAAAAGTTAGGTTAGGTTAGGTTAGGTAGGATAGGTTGTCGAAAAACAATTAATTCATGAAAACTTGGCTTATTAGGCAAATTTGGCCTACCATAGTAGGCTGAGAAGTGCGTTCTGGCTACTAGGTACGACATATATATATATACATATATACATATATACATATATATATATTTATATATATATATATATATATATATATATTGTGACGATAATCTCCTTCAAGAGATTGAGCCTGCTCTTCCCTCCACAAATACGTCGCGACAAATATATATAACTACTATGGAAGAAATGTCCAACAACGACAACAACATCTCCAAGGTTTGCCAGAGCGCAAAACGTATGCAGCCAGGGACACCTGTTCAGACTCAAACCGCCAAACTACCTGTTGATCGCTACCGGCTCCGCTGATTGGTCGCCGGTCTGGCTGCAACTGCACTCGCCCCCCCATACTACTTGATGTCTGGGGTCGCCACGACCTCAGACCTCAGAATATTCTGTGCTTCCGCAGTTACCACTCCTCCCGGCTAGACGTTAGCGTATACTGAGAGAGGTGGTAGCTTAAAGCCAATATTCCAGCACCTTACCTTTATTTTTGTATTGCACTTCTTGTTATTTTGTCTTAACGTAACTTTTCATTGTGTCATTTAATTATTCTTAATATTTTGATTGATTGATTTTATTATACGAATTTGTTTGTGCATTTTATTCATGTTTTGATTTATTTAACGTAATTAAAACTTCATTGTTAAAATTTACTTGTGTTTTGTGTGTCTTCTCCTTACCTTACCACAGACGAAGTTCCAGTTTTTTCTATTTTTTTTATAACTATGTGACGAGGCCATACCCCTAGCCTTAAACAGCCGAACACCAACGCGTTACCGTCACAAGTTATATGGGGGCCTGTCCTAGGAGCTTCACTCAGGTACTGGTGCCAAGTGGTAATTTATGGTAAGTGTATTTAACTTTGTTAACGTAGCTTTACTATTTTTCATTCAATTTCATTTTTTATAAGGTGCGGTGTATTGTGCATTACGAGAGTAACATATAGTGAAGGTGAGACAACTTTGGATTACGTGGTGACTGTAGGCCGCAGTCATACTCTTAATTGGTCATCTCTCCCTCCATGTTATTACTCGTGTTTACCATCTATGTCCCTTGAATATTTCTCATTTTGACAGATCATCATATTGGTACCCTGGTACTGTGGTCTGCCCCGGGTCAAGAGTACCCAATCTTCTGCAATCTGACTGTAGGAGGACAAAGAGGGCCATAGTTCCTCTAGCTCGAACTTTAGTTGCTGAATTGGGACCTCAGCAGCAGTTCTCGTCACCAGTTGACACTTCGCACCCCTACACGTCAGTCAGAGATGATGATACATACAACGGTAGGGAATTAGCTTACTTTTTCAGAGCACAAAAGTTCGCTAATTCTGTAAGTATCATATTAAATTCAGTAGGAAAAACTTGCTTTATGTCCTAAAGAGACTTGGCAAGGTATGCCTACATCCTTGGACTACCAATTTTACTTTTGAAGCATTTAACTGTTTCATTTGTTTTCGAAACTCTGTTTCATTTGTTAGTAGGATTTTCTTGCCCTTATCCTCTTACATGAGTACCGGGTACAAGATTTCCTGCGCCCTTGATTTAATTTAATCATTTAACATCTTTTACTTAACTTTAATTGTTAAAGATCTCACAGGATAGGTACCAGTTGCCACGTTGTCCTGTTTCTGACATTCACTATTGAATATTCGTGTACCTTTATTTGCTAATTTCACCATGTTTCGTCTCCAAGCTTTCCGTGCAAATCCAGCAGGTGAAATAGGGACTTTAAGTCGTGCCAAGAAGACTGAATTACAAACTCTTGCACATGAGTATCAACTAGAAGTTCCCTACCAAGCCAACAAAAATGACCTACACAACCTGTTGCTGGATTACTATTTAGAGCAAGGTAAGAAACTCATGAAACTTACTATATTGCAGGAAAAACTGATTTGGCAACGATGAAACTCCAATTGGAACTGGCCAAGATTGAACGTGAGCAGCAAAGGGAAGCCCGCGAACAACAAAGGGAAGCCCTCGAACAACAAGAACGAGCAGCTGCCATACGAAGGGAAGAAAAAGAACGTGAGATTGCCTTACTCCAGGAGCGGGAACGCATACGGCTTGAAACCAAACAACGCGAGTTGGAAATGCAACGTGAACATGACAAGCAACAAGCGACTCTGGCTCTTGAGTGTCGTCAACGAGAATAAACGTTGGAAACTTCCCACCTCGCTCAACGCCAGCAAGCTACTGCCAATCTTCCCGTCAGTTTTAATATATCACATGCAAGTAAGTTAATGCCATCCTTTGTAGAAGCAGAACTTGATGTGTTTTTCACCACCTTTGAAACCCTTGCTAATCAACTCAGTTGGCCTGTCGACCAATGGGCCACACTTCTCAGAGTCCATCTTACAGGTAGAGCTGCAGTCACACTCAGTACTTTGGCGTCTGAGAATGACTACTACACTCTGAAACAAGCAGTGTTGGACGCCTACCTCCTCTCTACTGAAAGTTATAGAAGGAAATTCCGTGACCACCTGAAGGCAAGTACCACTACCTTCCTTGAGTTTGCTAACACGAAACGGAGGTATTTCATGAAATGGCTGGAAGCAGCACATGTCTCTACTTTTACAGAACTCGTCAACCTGATGCTTGTTGAAGAATTCTTGAGGCGTGTGCCGCCTCCTGTCCGCCTCTACTTAGCAGATAAAGAAGAAACCGACTACCTGAAGTGTGCTAAGTCGGCTGACACTTACAGCCTCATCCACCGGCTGACACCCGAACCATCCTCCAGTAAGAAGTCGTGGTACAGTTACGAGAAGGTGAGCCCCGATCAAGCTGGTTCACAACTGTACTGCAAGTATTGTAGACTCTATGGACATACCATAGACAAGTGTGGTAAGTCTCAATACAAGGGAATCACTGACCAACAAAAACCCAAACCAACTCCTCCTAAGTCCGGTAAGCCTGTGATGAATGTTGGTGTTGATGTTAATGATCTTTCTCTTTTCAGTAACCACCTGTATACTGGAACTGTCTCTGCCAACGGTTCAAATCCGGAGGGACGTCTCAAATTGAAGATCTTGAGGGACACAGCGGCTCTACAATCGATCATCTTGAAGTCGGCTGTGCCCAACATCACCTACACCGGAGAAACTGTCTTCATCACTGACCTCACTGCTACCACTCCATACCCTCTCGCCAGAGTCCACCTGGATTGTCCCTACGTGAACGGGGAAGTCCAAGTCGCCATCAGGGAAAAGCCTTTTCCCATGCCTGGAGTGCAACTTCTCCTAGGCAACGACTTGGCAGAAGACCTGCAACCGACCAACCTGATCGTCATGGACAAACCCCAGGTGTGTAACTCTGTGCCAATAAACCCTATTCTAGAGTATGTTCCAGCAGAGGTTCAAGAGAGTGATGAAGTTTCTCCTCCGGTTCTCGTGACCACCCGTGCACAAGCCGCACGTCCACAGCCAGCTGACTCTACTGCTACCGCTGTCCCTCAAGACCCTCAGAAACTCCCCCCGCATCTGACCAAGTTGGAGTTCCGTAAGTTGCAGAGGGAAGATCTTACTTTAACACCATTGTTTTTCCAGGCTGAGACTCAACCCGACAGTATTCCTTGGTTCTTCCTAGAGAACGACTTGCTCTACCGCAGATATAGACCCAGTAAACTGAAGGAGGAGGACGATTGGGCCAACATCGAACAACTTGTGATTCCTACCAGCCTGTGGCCCACTATTCTACACCTGGCCCACGGAGCATTCTCCCACTACGGCTTCAACAAGACTTACCATGGGATTCGTCAAGACTACTACTGGCCAGGTATGGTAAATAACGTCAAACAGTACGTAAAACAGTGTCATACATGTCAGATGGCAGGCAAACCGAACATCTCCATTCCCAGAGCGCCACTGATTCCCATACAGGTGCCTGCGGAACCTTTCCACAGACTCATAATAGACTGTGTTGGTCCTTTACCCCGGACCAGTTCAGGTAACGCCTACATCCTAACCATCCTGTGTCCTACCACCAGATTTCCCATAGCAGTTCCAGTGAAGAACATCACGGCTGCTACGGTTATAAAACATCTATTGAAGATCTTCACTCAATACGGATTTCCCAGGGAGATTCAAAGTGACTGTGGTACCAACTTCACCAGTGATCTCTTCAAAAGGACACTGGAGGAGTTCAACATCAAACAGGTATTGTCCAGCCCCTATCATCCTGCTTCACAGGGTTCTCTTGAACGTAGTCATCAGACCATCAAAGCACTCTTGAAAAAGTTTTGTAGTGAAACCTCGAAGGATTGGGATAAGCAGATTGACCTTATAATGTGTATTTTCAAAAGTCTCCCCAATGAGTCCCTAGGAGTATCTCCTTATGAGATGCTCTACGGCCGTAAGTGCCGTACTCCCCTTAAGGCTTTCAAAGACTCTCTCAGAGATGCCACCTTCAGTGAGCATCAGAATGTGCCCCAGTTTCTTCAAAACCTTCAACACATTCTAGAGAGAGTCCACCGTTTTGCCCATAATAATCTATTGAAAGCCCAGGAGAGAATGAAAACTCATTACAACCAGACCAGCAAAGTACGAAAATTTAAGCCGGGAGACTTCGTCCTTGCCTATTTCCCTATCCCAGGTTCACCTTTACAAAACAGGTTTTCAGGACCCTACTGCGTCAAAGAGTGCAGGAATAATAACAACTACGTAATAGAGACTCCAGATAGGCGGCGGAAGACCCAGCTGTGCCACGTCAACCTCCTGAAGCAATATAATGGTACTCCTCCCACTGTCCTGACTAATTGTTCTACCTTCACAGAACCCTACATCCACAGTGAGACCTTCCCAGCTTCTCCTCCCGAAAGCACTGACAAGGAGTCAGCGCTTTTTAATTCCGAAATCCTTAATGATCTTCCCAAATGCTTTCAGGATAATAATCGTGCTCCTTTGCCCTCTTCTAATTCCACTCTCACCTCGTCAGATAAGCCCTTCATCCTCCATGTCGACGCCAATGGTACCGACGTTGGTGGTGTCGTGATGCAGCAACGAGGCGAGAAGAATCCACCTGTCAGCGACTACTACTACAAGGAACTACGGAACAATTGGCAAGGAGCTACTCTTCCTCATCCTGAAGCTTCAGCACTTCACTCCACACCTGAAAAGTGCTCGGTCCACCATCAACACGGACCACACCACCCTACATCTCCTGCAGCACGCCCACTTCTCATCTCAACGTCTTCTACTATGGGCTTGCTACCTGCAGAAATTCAACCTGGAGACACGCTATACCAAGAGTCTGACAACATCTTAGCCCATGATCTCTCCAGAGTTTATGAAGTAGAAGCAACTCCACCCATTACTCCACCACATAACGACGTACTTCTTCCAGAACCGCAGGCTTCGGGGGAGAGTTGTGACGATAATCTCCTTCAAGAGATTGAGCCTGCTCTTCCCTCCACAAATACGTCGCAACAAATATATATAACTACTATGGAAGAAATGTCCAACAACGACAACAACATCTCCAAGGTTTGCCAGAGCGCAAAACGTATGCAGCCAGGGACACCTGTTCAGACTCAAACCGCCAAACTACCTGTTGATCGCTACCGGCTCCGCTGATTGGTCGCCGGTCTGGCTGCAACTGCACTCGCCCCCCATACTACTTGATGTCTGGGGTCGCCACGACCTCAGACCTCAGAATATTCTGTGCTTCCGCAGTTACCACTCCTCCCGGCTAGACGTTAGCGTATACTGAGAGAGGTGGTAGCTTAAAGCCAATATTCCAGCACCTTACCTTTATTTTTGTATTGCACTTCTTGTTATTTTGTCTTAACGTAACTTTTCATTGTGTCATTTAATTATTCTTATTATTTTGATTGATTGATTTTATTATACGAATTTGTTTGTGCATTTTATTCATGTTTTGATTTATTTAACGTAATTAAAACTTCATTGTTAAAATTTACTTGTGTTTTGTGTGTCTTCTCCTTACCTTACCACAGACGAAGTTCCAGTTTTTTCTATTTTTTTTATAACTATGTGACGAGGCCATACCCCTAGCCTTAAACAGCCGAACACCAACGCGTTACCGTCACAATATATATATATATATATATATATATATATATATATATATATATATACATTCATATATATATCTATCTATATATATATATATATATATATGTATATATATATATATATATATATATATATATATATGTATATATATATATATATATATATATATATATATATATATATATATATATATATATATATATATATATAGAAGGGGTGCCTAGAAGGGGTACCACCTCTGGTGCAAGTGTAGGGACCCATAGCCTCGAAAACGCGTTTTACATTTTCTATTTTTCACATGTTGTTTTACCATATATATATATATATATATATATATATATATATATATATATATATATATATATATATATATATATATATAATATATATATATATATATATATATATATATATTATATATATATATATATATATATATATATATATATATATATATATATATATATATATATATATATATAAAATATATGGTAAAACAACATGTGAAAAATAGAAAATGTAAAACGCGTTTTCGGCTCAATTCGCCTTCATCAGAACATTTTATATGCATATTGTATGACTTTATCAGAGTCAATGGTGATGGTGAATACAGTGATTGCTGACCATCACATCGAGAAGATGCTAAAAATAGCTCTCAGGAGTGATCTCATTCCTTCGTCTCTCTTTACTAGAACACACATGAGCCGAGGTTTACCGTTGTCAAGACTCAGGTGACCAGAGCAGTAGTACCCCGCGAAACACACAACGCGAAGCTAACACGTTGCTACAACATTCGAACAAGTTGTTAGAAAAACACGTCATAAAAGCTTTTATAAAAGTTGTTACAACTTTGTAAGAAGTTGGAACAACAGAGGACCTTTACGTTGAGTGTTTACAGGGGTAAACAGCCTTTATGTGCCTCGGGCAGAACCCTCTTGACCACTTCAACAAAAAGAGGAAATTGTTTTTGTTACGATGAGGTCTGTCCTGGTTCACAGATGCTGTATGACTCGTCTAGATATAATCCTCCCAAGTTTGGAACGCCTTTCTGCTAACGACTCGTCACTATACTAGTGATAATTAGATAATTTACTATAATTAGATAATAACTATAATCAATCAAAATACAATCGGTTTCCGTTTGAAAAGTAATACATACAGAATACAGTTGGAAACACGCAACTCCTCACAGAGAAACAGAAATCTAAAATATTGTACATGAAACCTAATGAGCTTAGAAATTGATATAGTTCCCGTCCTCACTCAAAGCCAACGAGGGTTTCAAACCCCCAGAGGACCTTCGAGGGGGATTTAAGAGCCACTCGTAATTACAAGTGACCATTGAAGTTAATTAACTGTACTGTTTGTCGAATGACACTTTACTTGATTGTCAAGCAGGGAAGGGAATACTGTTTTTGACATTTTGCTCTCATTAAGTTTAAGTTTTATATATGTCATTAAACTCAACAGCATGGTGACAATTATTAATTATCTTGTAAATATTTTCCATTCTATGTAAATATATTGAACCATCTGGAGGGTGAAGAAACACTAGGTCACTTAATCTTTCCATTTTTATTGTTCGACGTTTCGTCAGCCATGTGACGTCTTCAGAGTACACTCTGTACTCTGACCCTACTGGGGTAGACCCGAGCACTGCCGAGTTCCCGTTTGAAAGTTGAGTAGCGGAGCCCAGAGCAGAAGTGACCACCCACAGGTACAACTAGGTGAGCACACCGACACCCATGCACTCCAACGCACTTCATCTCACACATCCATGCTCCCACAGTACACTAATTAGTTTAACGTATTCCCACCAACAATACCACTCTCATGCCAATAATGTGACGCTCACCCACCCACAATTATTTCGTAAAAAAATAACGAGAATATTCAATTGTACATACATTACCCATAGTAGGAGAAACACATAACTTTTAAGTAGTGAACACTACTCCTACGCTAAGATTCCCACCCACGGTGTCCTAATTCCAGCTTAACACGTCGCACCCCCCCCCCCCCAACACACACAATACCTGATATGCTCGGTATTATATAGCTGATATATGCTCGATAACATTCCCAAATTCACCCACGCACAATACCACTCCCAGGCAAAGTACGCCCACCCACACTCCCACCCCACAGTTCTATCTGGCAACTTCACGAAGGTGTTAATGGGGCAGAAAGCTCTCTCGATCTCAAGGGTAAGAAAAGTTTGATAGAAGGACTCAGGGCAGCAGTCAGTGTTAATCCCCCCAATTACCTTTCTCTCTCTCTCTCTCTCTCCCCGTTCCTTCCCCATTTATCCTATTTTTATCTTTCCTCATTATCTTAATGCCTCTCTCTTTGTTTTATCTTTCCCATTATCGTGGGTCCTTCAGATTTTTCTCAGCAGGAGCTAGCTCATTATCTCTCATATTCTCTCTTTCTCTCTCTCATTCTCATTATTCCTCTCTCTCTCTCTCTCTCTCTCTCTCTCTCTCTCTCTCTCTCTCTCTCTCTCTCTCTCTCTCTCTATCTCTCTCTCTCTAATTGTGCTTGAGAGGGTTTGAGGAATCGGTTCTTTGGTCCCGAATCTCAAGCGTCAATCAGCTGGTGTGCAGATTCCTGAACCTATTGGGCTCTATCATATTATATGGAACTGTTTATGAAGTCAGCCTCCACCACATCACTGCCTAATGCATTCCGTTTGGTAACTACTCTGACACTAAAAAAGTTCTTTATAATATCTCTATGGCTCATTTGGGTGCTCAGTTTCCGCCTGTGTTCCCTTGTGCGTGTACCCCTTGTTTTAAATCATATGACTTTATCTAGCCTCTCAATTCCTCTGATAATTTTGTATATGGTGATCACGTCTTCTCTATAGTCTTCTTACTTGCAGCGATTAGAGGTTTAGTTCCCGATGTCTGTCCTTGTAGCTCATGCTCCTTAGCTCGCGTACTAATCTGGTGGCATACCTTTGATGTCTGTCCTTGTAGCTCATGCTCCTTAGCTCGCGTACTAATCTGGTGGCATACCTTTGATGTCTGTCCTTGTAGCTCATGCTCCTTAGCTCGCGTACTAATCTGGTGGCATACCTTTGATGTCTGTCCTTGTAGCTCATGCTCCTTAGCTCGCGTACTAATCTGGTGGCATACCTTTGATGTCTGTCCTTGTAGCTCATGCTCCTTAGCTCGCGTACTAATCTGGTGGCATACCTTTGATGTCTGTCCTTGTAGCTCATGCTCCTTAGCTCGCGTACTAATCTGGTGGCATACCTTTGATGTCTGTCCTTGTAGCTCATGCTCCTTAGCTCGCGTACTAATCTGGTGGCATACCTTTGATGTCTGTCCTTGTAGCTCATGCTCCTTAGCTCGCGTACTAATCTGGTGGCATACCTTTGATGTCTGTCCTTGTAGCTCATGCTCCTTAGCTCGCGTACTAATCTGGTGGCATACCTTTGAACTTTCTCCAAATTAGTCTTGTGGTTGACTAGATATATAAGGATTCCACGCGGGACCTGGATATTCAACGAGTGGTCTGACATCTGTGGTATAGAAGGTTCTAAATGATTCCTTACACAAGTGTGTATTTACTATTTGTGCCTGCAGAAACGAGCTATTAGCGCTTGGACCCCGCCTTTCCTAACCTATCTATTTTTCCTCTATTATGTTTTTCTGCATATAGTTCTCTCTAAGACACAGAAAGACACGCAGTCAGAAAACAGCCCGTAGCAGCTGTCTAACTCCCAGGTACCTATTTACTGCTAGGTGAACAGAGACATCAGGGTGAAAGAAACTCTGCCCATTTGATTTTGCCACGGCCGGGAATGGAACCAGGGCCTTTAGGACTACGACTCCCGAGCGCTGTCCACTCCACAGTTCGCTGTGTGTGTGTACTCACCTATTTGTGCATGCGGGGGTTGAGCTTTGGCTCTTTGGTCCCGCCTCTCAACTGTCAATCACTTGGTGTACAGATTCCTGAGCCTACTGGGCTCTATCATATCTACATTTAAAACTGTGTATGGAGTCAGCCTCCACCACATCACTGCCTAATGCATTCCATCCGTTAACTACTCTGACACTGAAAAAGTTTCTTCTAAAGTCTCTGTGGCTCATGTGGGTACTCAGTTTCCACCTGTGTCCCCTTGTTCGCGTCCCACCAGTGTTGAATAGGTTATCCTTGTTTACCCGGTCGATTCCTCTGAGAATTTTGAAGGTTGTGATCATGTCTCCTTTTACTCTTCTGTCTTCCAGTTTCGTAAGGTGCATTTCCCGCAGCCTTTCCTCGTAACTAATGCCTCTTAGTTGTGGGACTAGTCTAGTGGCATACCTTTGGACTTTTTCCAGCTTTGTCTTGTGCTTGACAAGGTACGGGCTCCATGCTGGGGCCGCATACTCCAGGATTAGTCTTATATATGTGGTGTACAAGATTCGTAATGATTACATTCACAGGTTCCTGAACGCTGTTCTGATGTTAGCCAGCCTCGCATATGCCGCAGACGTTATTCTTTTTATGTGGGCTTCAGGAGACAGGTTTGGTGTGATATCAACTCCTAGATCTTTCTCTCTGTCTGTTTCATTAAGTACTTCATCTCCTATTCTGTATCCTGTGTCTGGCCTCCTGTTTCCACTGCCTAGTTTCATTACTTTGCATTTACTCGGGTTGAATTTCAACAGCCATTTGTTGGACCATTCACTTAGTCTGTCTAGGTCATCTTGTAGCCTTTTACTATCGTCCTCAGTTTCAATCCTCCTCATAATTTTTGCATCATCGGCAAACATTAAGAGAAACGATTGTATACTCTATGGGAGATCATTTACATATATCAGAAACAGTGTAGGTCCAAGGACTGACCCCTGCGGGACTCCACTCGTAAAGTCTCGCCAATCTGAGACCTCATCCCTCACACTGACTCGTTGTGTCCTGTTGCTTAGGTATTCCTTTATTCAATGGAGTACCTTCCTTTTCACTCCAGCCTGCATCTCCAACTTTCTCACTAGCCTCTTGTGTGGCACTGTATGAAAGGCTTTCTGACAATCCAAAAATATGCAGTCTGCCCACCCTTCTCTTTCTTGCCTTATTTTTGTTGTATAGTCGTAGAATTCAAGTAACCCTGTGAGGCAGGACCTGCCATCCCTGAACCCATGTTGATGCTGTGTTACAAAGTTCTTTCGCTCCAGATGCTCCACTAGCTTTTTTCGCACAATCTTCTCCATCAGCTTGCATGGTATGCAGGTTAAAGACACTGGCCTGTAATTCAGTGCCTCCTGTCTATCGCCTTTCTTGTATATCGGGACTACGTTACCTGCTTTCCCAATTTCTGGCAGGTAACCAAATATCTCCTGTTGCCAGTGATTTGTTATACACTATGGAGAGTGGTAGGCACAGTTCTTCTGCTCCTTCCTTTAGTATCCAAGGGGAGATTCCATCTGGGCCTATAGCCTTTGTCACATCCAACTCTAGTAAACACTTCCTTACGTCCCCGCTGGTAATCTGAAACTCTTCCAGTGGTTCTTGGTTAGCAATTCCCTCTCTTATCTCTAGGATTTCTCCTTGCTCTAAGGTGAAGACCTGGAATTTGTTATTCAGTTCCTCACACACTTCCTTGTCGTTTGTAGTGAATCCTTCTGCATCTATCCTTAATTTCATAACCTGTTCCTTTACTGTTGTTTTTCTCCTGATGTGGCTATGCAGCAATTTAGGCTGAGTCTTTGCATTGCTTGCGATGTCATTTTCGTATTGTCTTTCTGCCTCTCTTCTCATCCTGGCATATTCATTCCTGGCATTCTGGTATCTTTCTCTGCTCTCCAGTGTCCTGTTATTCCTATAGTTTCTTCATGCCCTTTTACTTTGCTGCTTAGCTAGCCTACATCTCTGATTAAACCATGGATTTCTCATCTTCATTTCACTGTTTTCCTTTTGGGCTGGGACAAACTTGTTTTCTGCGTACTTGCACTTTTGCGTGATGTAGTCCATCATGTCTTGGGCCGTCTTTTCCCTGAGCTCTGTTTCCCATGCTATCTATATCTGTTAGGAATTTTCTTATCTCCTCATAGTTTCCCTTTCGGTATGCTAACCTTTTGGTTTCGGTATCCCTCCTCGAGTTCAATAACCCTTCTTCAATCAAGTACTCAAACACCAATACACTGTGGTCGCTCATTCCTACTGGGGCCTCAAAACCGATTTATCTTATGTCAGAGTCGTTCAGGGTGAACACCAGGTCGAGTCTCGCTGGTTCGCCATTTCCTCTCATCCTTGTGGGTTCTCTGACATGTTGGGTTAAAAAGTTTCTAGTCACCACCTGCAGTTTTTTGGCTCTCCACGTATCCTCGCTTCCATGCGGTTCCTTGTTCTCCCAGTTAATCTTTCCGTGATTGAAGTCACCCATGATGAGCAGGTGGGATCTATTTCTACAGGCTGCAGAGGCTGCCCTCTCAATTATAGTGCTAACTGCCATGTTGTTGTTTTCGTACTCTTGACTGGGTCTTCTGTCATTTGGTGGAGGGATATATATTACTTCTACTACTATTCTTGGTCCTCCCATTGTCATGGTTCCTGCTATGTAGTCAATGAAACCCTCACAGCCCGGGATGGCCATCTCCTTAAAACTCCATTCCTTTCTCATGAACAGGGCCACTCCGCCTCCTCCCCTACCTTCCCTCTCTTTCCTTATTACTGTGTACTCCAGGGGAAACACGGCATTCGTTATGATTCCAGACAGAGAGTGTGTGTGTGTGTACTCACCTATTTGTGCTTGCGGGGGTTGAGCTTTGGCTCTTTGGTCCCGCCTCTCAACTGTCAATCAACTGGTGTACAGATTCCTGAGCCTACTGGGCTCTATCATATCTACATTTAAAATTGTGTATGGAGTCAGCCTCCACCACATCACTGCCTAGTGCATTCCATCCGTTAACTACTCTGACACTGAAAAAGTTCCTTCTAACGTCTCTGTGGCTCATGTGGGTACTCAGTTTCCACCTGTGTCCCCTTGTTCGCGTCCCACCAGTGTTGAATAGTTTATCCTTGTTTACCCGGTCGATTCCTCTGAGGATTTTGTAGGTTGTGATAATGTCTCCCCTTACTCTTCTGTCTTCCAGTGTCGTAAGGTGCATTTCCCGCAGCCTTTCCTCGTAACTCATGCCTCTTAGTTCTGGGACTAGTCTAGTGGCATACCTTTCTACTTTTTCCAGCTTCGTCTTGTGCTTGACAAGGTACGGGCTCCATGCTGGGGCCGCATACTCCAGGATTGGTCTTACATATGTGGTGTAGAAGATTCTGAATGATTCCTTACACAGGTTCCTGAACGCTGTTTTGATGTTAGCCAGCCTCGCATATGCCGCAGACGTTATTCTTTTTATGTGGGCTTTAGGAGACAGGTTTGGTGTGATATCAACTCCTAGATCTTTCTCTCTGTTCGTTTCATTAAGTACTTCATCTCCTATTCTGTATCCTGTGTTTGGCCTCCTATTTCCACCACCTAGTTTCATTACTTTGCATTTACTCGGGTTGAACTTCAACAGCCATTTGTTGGACCATTCACTCAGTCTGTCTAGGTCATCTTGTAGCCTTCCTACTATCGTCCTCAGTTTCAATCCTCCTCATAATTTTTGCATCATCAGCAAACATTGAGAGAAACGATTCTATACCCTCTGGAAGACCATTTACATATATCAGAAACAGTATAGGTCCAAGGACTGACCCCTGCGGTACTCCACTCGTACCGTCTCGCCAATCTGAGACCTCACCCCTCACACTGACTCGTTGTCTCGTGTTACTTAGGTACTCCTGTATCCAACGGAGTACCTTCCCTTTCACTCCAGCCTGCATCTCCAGTTTTTTCACTAGCCTCTTGTGTGGCACTGTGTCAAAGGCTTTCTGACAATCCAAAAATATGCAGTCTGCCCACCCTTCTCTTTCTTGCCTTATTTTTGTTGCCTGGTCGTAGAATTCAAGTAACCCTGTGAGTCAGGACCTGCTATCCCTGAATCCATGTTGATGCTGTGTTACAAAGTTCTTTCGCTCCAGGTGCTCCACTAGCTTTCTTCGCACAATCTTCTCCATCATCTTGCATGGTATGCAGGTTAGGGACACTGGTCTGTAATTCAGTGCCTCCTGTCTATCCCCTTTCTTGTATATCGGGACTACGTTAGCTGCTTTCCAAATTTCTGGCAGTTCCCCTGTTGCCAATGATTTGTTATACACCATGGAGAGCGGGAGGCACAGTTCTTCTGCTCCTTCCTTTAGTATCCAAGGGGAGATTCCATCTGGGCCTATAGCCTTTGTCACATCCAATTCTAGTAAACACTTCCTTACTTCTCCGCTGGTAATCTCAAACTCTTCCAGTGGTTCCTGGTTAGCTATTCCCCCTCTTATCTCTGGGATTTCTCCTTGCTCTAAGGTGAAGACCTCTTGGAATTTCTTATTCAGTTCCTCACACACTTCCTTGTCGTTTGTAGTGAATCCTTCTGCCCCTATCCTTAATTTCATAACCTGTTCCTTTACTGTTGTTTTTCTCCTGATGTGGCTATGCAGCAATTTAGGCTGAGTCTTTGCCTTGCTTGCGATGTCATTTTCGTATTGTCTTTCCTTCTTTTGTGTGTGTGTGTGTGTGTGTGTGTGTGTGTGTGTGTATGTGTGTGTGTGTGTGTGTGTGTGTGTGTGTGTGTGTGTGTGTGTGTGTGTGTGTGTGTGTGTGTGTGTGTGTGTGTGTGTGTGTACTCATCTATTTGTACTCACCTATTTGTGCTTGCGGGGGTTGAGCTTTGGCTCTTTGGTGCCGCCTCTCAACTGTCAATCAACTGGTGTACAGAAGGTGTGTGTGTGTGTGTGTGTGTGTGTGTGTGTGTGTGTGTGTGTGTGTATGTGTGTGTGTACTCACCTAGTTGTACTCACCTAGTTGTGCTTGCGGGGGTTGAGCTCTGGCTCTTTGGTCCCGCCTCTCAACTGTAAATCAACAAATGTACAGGTTCCTGAGCCTATTGGGCTCTATCATATCTACACTTGAAACTGTGTATGGAGTCAGCCTCCACCACATCACTTCCCAATACATTCCATTTGTCAACCACTCTGACACTAAAAAAGTTCTTTCTAATATCTCTGTGGCTCATTTGGGCACTCAGTTTCCACCTGTGTCCCCTAGTGCGTGTGCCCCTTGTGTTAAACAGCCTGTCTTTATCAACCCCGTCGATTCCCTTGAGGATCTTGAATGTGGTGATCAAGTCCCCCCTAACTCTTCTGTCTTCCAACGACGTGAGGTTTAATTCCCGTAGTCTCTCCTCGTAGCTCATACCTCTCAGCTCGGGTACTAGTCTGGTGGCAAACCTATGATCCTTTTCCATTTTAGTCTTATGCTTGACTAGATATGGACTCCATGCTGGTGCCCCATACTCCAGGATTGGTCTGACATATGTGGTATATAATGTTCTGAAAGATTCCTTACACAAGTTTCTAAAGGCCGTTCTTATGTTAGCCAACCTGGCATATGCTGCTTCTGTTATCCTCTTGATATGAGCTTCAGGGGACAGGTCTGGCGTGATATCAACCCCCAGGTCTTTCTCTCTCTCGGACTCTTGAAGTATTTCATCTCCCAAGTGATACCTTGTATCTGGTCTTCTGCTTCCTACCCCTATCTTCATTACATTACATTTGCTTGGATTAAACTCTAACAGCCATTTGTTCGACCATTCCTGACGCTTGTCCAGATCTTCTTAAAGCCTCAAGCTGTCCTCCTCTGTCTTAATCCTTCTCATAATTTTGGCGTCGTCAGCAAACATTGAGAGGAATGAGTCTATACCCTCTGGGAGATCGTTTACGTATATCAGAAACAGGATAGGTCCAAGTACAGAGCCCTGAGGGACTCCACTGGTGACTTCACGCCAGTCTGAGGTCTCACCCCTCACTGTAACTCTCTGCTTCCTATTGTTTAGGTACTCCCTTATCCACTGGAGCACCCTACCAGTTACTCCTGCCTGTTTCTCCAGCTTATGCATCAACCTTTTATGGGGTACTGTGTCAAAGGCTTTCCGACAGTCCAAAAAAATGCAGTCCGCCCACCCTTCTCTTTCTTGTTTAATCTTTGTCACCTGATCGTAGAATTCTATCAATCCTGTAAGGCAAGATTTACCCTCCCTGAACCCATGTTGATGGGTTGTCACGAAGTCTCTTCTCTCCAGATGTGTTACTAGGTTTTTTCTCACAATCTTCTCCATCACCTTGCATGGTATACAAGTCAAGGACACTGGCCTGTAGTACAGTGCCTCTTGTCTGTCACCATTTTTGTATATTGGTACTACATTAGCAGTCTTCCATATTTCTGGTAGGTCCCCCGTTTCCAGTGACCTACTATACACTATGGAGAGTGGAAGGCAAAGTGCTCCTGCACACTCTTTCAATACCCATGGCGAGATTCCATCCGGCCCAACAGCTTTTCTCACATCCAGCTCCAATAGGTGCTTCTTGACCTCATCTCTTGTAATTTCGAACCTATCCAAGGTCACCTGGTTTGCTGCCACCTCTTCTAGCGCCGCGACATCTCCCTGTTCTATTGTAAAGACCTCCTGGAACCTTTT